>NC_079493.1:116794131-117394131 GCF_030052815.1 Hevea brasiliensis | reverse complement strand
GTGTCAGTAATGTCATTGGTCATCAGAATGCCACTTGAGGGTTGCCATAATTGAGGTGACACACTGGCAGTTGCCTACAGGATGAAGCACCAATGTTAACGCATAATGGAACTCATTTAGAAATTTAAGTAAAAAATACAAATACTGATGGTTTATGAAAAGTACTCTGCATATTACCTTGCCAGTTGAATTACGATCACTTCGTTGCCACTTCCATAGCAGATGAATTGCATTTGATGCTAATGCCAAAATGGCATTACCTGAATTTGTATAAATTAACCTTGATATCTGTAATATTCAGAAAGGAAACTAATGAGGATACCATTGTTGGAAGAAGGAAAGAGCCATAGAAAGTTTTACAAGTGGGGCACATGTGTCTTGAATTCATTTCAAGTGGCATTACATTGCAATAAATAGAAAGTTTTACAAGTAGGATCAGCAGTGGGTAATATATTGCAATCCATTACCCACTGCTGATCCACAAAGCAGGGTCGATTTGGAATAACAATGAGAAAATAATTATTCACTTAACTCTTCAAAAAAAGCACCTATATTTGCCTAAATAATTTTTTTCCTAGTGGAGAAAATTTTGCTTAAATCAAGCTGGTCTTTCACGCCACGTATTAGCAATTAACTAAAGCAGGCAGATTTTCATTTATTACATGCCCTCACAGACTCACACCAAGACCTTTAAGCTATTTAAAAAGAAAAACAGAAATCCACTCTCATTTCAAATTTTGGAGTAATTTCACATTATTTTTAACATTTTGGCATCCTATGAAGTTATGTAATTTCACATTACTGAGACAACAATTTGAAAGTTACGTACTTACTATGAAGTTTGCATGATGAGGCTTATAGGCCCTCCAAGTTGTGCACATTTGAGTTAAGCACAATTAGCATCTTCAAAAGTTAGTCCCAATATGTTGCCCACCTTCATGAGTTCTTAATATAATTTCAACCCCCATCACTTAACGAACACTCTTGAATTATCCATATTGAATAGCATAAAAAGATTTTAAAAAATGCTTTCACAGGATCTTGTCAATGGCAAGTTCCTTAATTTTAAAAAAGCTTCACTTGCCACATGGGACTAATCCTCCTCATGCCATATCACCTCATAAAGATATAAGTATCGGCATTAACGAGAAGATGAGTCCAAGCAAACAACCAAATATTAAGGTATGAGTATGAACCGGGACTATATGCACGCCAAAATTATATTCATTATGCATCAGGTGCTTAACTAAGATGTGCACTGGTGAGTCTTAACTAAGATGTGCACTGGCGAGTATACAGACGTGATATCTGGTGGGATGGAGGAGTTGAAACACAGACATGAAAGTACTCAAGAGCAAACAAGAAAATATAAGAGGATGCTATTGAGCAAATTTTACCTTGTTCACTCTCAAGTTTTCAGGAAGCCTTAAGGACCGACATTGAGATGGTTCATTAATTTCAGTGAGTTTCCATATCTTCGACTTGTCATTGGCTTCTTCAGTTATTCTAGGTTTCACATCTCCCAAGTTCCGAGCATCTCCATTCTAACAAAATCAACTTTCATTAAGCAAAATTTATAACAAAGATTCATATGGCACTAGCAGAAAATGCATTAGATCATGCTCATAGACCCTACTCTACTTCTCATAAATAAACATACACTACCGGAAGTAAATATGTAATTGTGCACATGAAGGGTAATTACCATTCAGGTTGTTAATACAATAAAATTGTAATGCCAGATATAAAACAAGAAGTATGTTCAACTAACCATTCCTGGAATAGTAACCACAGAAGCACTTCTATCTGCAAGTCCAGAACTAGTTGCAGCTGCAGCTGCCGCCGCCGCTGCTGCTGCTGCTGAGATTGGGTTAATTATGGGCTGAACAAGAGAAAACATGTTAGGCAAGACTTGATTGCTAACAGGTCAATGTTGCATAAGAACTAATAATCTAATAATAGTACCTTTGTAACAGTTTCAGATGCTCGTGAGGCATCATAAGAAAGATTCTCAAACGAACGCAACAATCTAAGACCATCCGAATTTGCCAATATTTTAATACCATTCTCATTGGCAGAAACTGCCAAGAGAGTGCCATCTTTGTTGAAGCGGATACGTGGGCTTGCCTACAAATTAGTAAAGCCAAAAATGAGCATCTATCACCCTCCAACATATTCGCTTAACAATTTACTGGTACAAAAGGAACTTACTGGAAGACCTCCATCAGCATCAATTGATGTCAAATTTTGAATATTGTCCATATCCCAAAACTTGATAGAGAAATCATCACCAGCAGCCAAATATCGGTTCTTTGTAGTATCAAATTGAACAACACCCAAAGAACGTTTGCGGAAACCTTGATAGCTCCTTTTCACATTACCTTCACTTTCATTCCATTCAACAATATGTGACTCCCCATCTTTACTTGTCCCACATGAAAAGAGCCTACAGTTCCAACCATAAACCCAAAGAAAAGGGCCAAATGAATAGGTTGATGTTAGTTTGTCGATGCACCAATACACCTCAAAATACAAGATTTAATGGCACACTAAGTTGAGCATATTAACCTTGTACCATCAGCACTGTAAGCCATGGTTGTGCACCAGCGACCAGGAGCCTCATAATCAACACGAGATCCCAAATTGTCATACAACCATGCCTTTATCTTCCCATCTAATGCGGTTGAAAAAATAAACTGAGGGGGAAAAAGCAAAAGAAAATATCAAGAACATGGGGAGACTGGCAATAATTTGTCATAGGAAGGAGGAAAAAAAGCATGCCAAGCCCAAAGTAGGGAAAGAGGAACAACTAAAAGAAGCCCCCTTGATGGGAGTGGAGAGGTAATGTGAAACTTGAAAGCTACCTGAATGTTTTCCTTATGGTGAGGGCAGACAGAATAAACAGGTGCCTCATGACCTTCAAAAGTATACTGTTTTGTACCAGTAGCAGCATCCCATACCTAGCATTGCAAAACAAAATAAGTAACCAATGATGTCTAAAATGTTTGAAACAGACACATAGAATACGAAAAACAAACCTTGATGGTCCTGTCATCACCGCAAGTTATTACACAAAGTTGCTTATTAGGGGTGGAGAATGCAAGATCATTTACTCCACCAACATGAGCATCAATCTAAATATCAGAGTCAACTGTCATTACGTATTTAAGAAAATCAAACAGCATAAGTAACAAGCTCCATACTTTCACTCAACTCAGTATCATATATATATATATATATATATACCTCTAAGTGCTGCCTTACATCATCACCACCCTGGTAAGAATATATTTGTACAATGTGCCTTGAGTATGCAACTCCTGTTGTTGGAACAGAGAGGACACATCAGTAAAGTACCTTTGCATCCCTAAAGCATTTGATGGATGTATTCTATGATGCCATGATGGATTAGCTTACCAAATAAGGAGCCATCAGGACTCCAAATCACACGGTTCACAGACACACCAGGATCTTTAACTAGAGCTGTCTGAATTTAATGAAAAAATAGGTAGTTTTAAGTAATTCCAACATAACAGGCATTAAGGATTATCACTATAAAAAGCACAACGGATAAACCTGCAGAGGCATTGAACATGTGCTAAGATCCCAAACTTTGAAGTTTCTTAACACCAATCTCTCCCTAGAACCAACTTCCCACAGCCCAACATCTCCCACATTGGTACCAACTGTAGCAGCATATTAAGAACACACAATGACCACATACCAAGAATGCTTAAAGGATGTTAATATACAAAATAATACACAATATCAACCAAATGAAAGACTAGAAAACAAAAGACCTAGAAGAATAGTCTGCTGAACAGGATGGAAATCCATGCTCATAGGAGATGATCCCTGATTCAAAGTCCGAGCAAGAGTCTTTGGCAAGTCATCTGGCGCATTAAAAGTCTGACCATGACCGTGTCCTGGAAATGATACTGGCAACACATTAACTGGCAAATTGACCTGCATAAATGAGAAAAGATCAATAATATAGATATTTTCAGCAGACATGACAGAAACATAATTCATCAATTTCAAAAGCATAAATAAGAAAACAGAGATAGCTTTAAGATAAAATTCATGAACATAACCAATGGCTAGATTAATATTTGCATAATACCTCATCAGAAATTCCCATGGGCCTTGTTCGTTTTGCAACATGATCGGAATCTCCAGATGGATAATCAACAGAAGGATTAGTTGGAGGAGTCCTTGGATGCTTCAGAGCAGCTATTCAACGCAACAAAACACATCTGTTTGTTAAAAAGAAAAAAGAACTACCCATTTCGTACAATCTCAGCATGATAATGCCGAAGAACTTAGAAATTTATATCAAAACTATGGATACTACCTGGGATTGATGGAGCACCAAGGCCAATGGCTCCTCCTCCAGAAACAGCTGGATGAGTTACAGTGGAAGGATTAGACATCCAACCAGCAAGAGGTGCTGGAACAGGTGCTGGTGTATGCTGGAATGGCTGAATACAAAATCCAAGCGCACTAAGATTAGATTTCATCACTCAAATGGTGTTAAAACAGAGCAGGCCAGATAACTCACCCCATGCGCACCAAGGGGAGGAAACCCTCCAGGTTTTGGTAAAGATCCAAGCAGAGGATTATTTGCAGGTGATGGAGCCCGAGCGCCATTTGGTTGCCCACATGAATGATCCACAAAAAGAGTTTTAATATCTGGATTTGGCCTTGGATTTTTACAAAGTTGATGTTGCCAATTCAAGCTGTAATTTACATAGCAAGCAAGTAATTTGTTTGTGACAACATATTGAATGAAACAAGTAATTGATGCCTAATAACCCTGTAACATTAATGTGATTTCTGCAAAGGCTAAAACTAAATAAACATAACCACTACTAGCTTTTACACATACATTCCAGAAATTATGACTAAAAGGCACATTATTTGAGAAACGCATAGAACACCAATGGTTTAACTAGCACAACCCCTAGCCAGATATTACATTGATGAGAACTAATCTGGTAATATTATATATGCAAAATACTTGTATTAAAGACCATGCAAGGCAAATGGATCTGCACCTCTTTCATGTATAAAGACAAGTTAGATAAGACATTGACATTGTCAAGCAAAAGGCCCAAGAAGTCACTTTAAGATAAAACAAATGTCATCCGGCCAAATGACATCCCTAAAAATTACCTTTGGTTAATTAGAGTCCGTAGCCTTGAATTCTTAAGGTTAGGAAACTGCAATTTATCACGAAACAGAGGATTTGCTTCAATAAGCTTCTTGAGCTCCACCAACATAATTGCTCTTGCCGATTTTGTGTCTCCATACTTGGATAGTTGCTCATTCTCCCTGTAAGACACAATCATTTTCATTACAACTGCTATTGTTACTCAGATTGAGACTTTGAATTATTCCCCGTATCTTATACCTGAAATTCTCCAATGTCAATAGCTGAGTGATTTCTTTGAAAAGCTCCTCATTGAATGTGGCAAACACTTTCAAATCCTTCACCAATATATCCACTGCCTTGGAACGATCATGCCTATCAAAATCTCAAACATTGTCATCCATATGTAGAACAATTGTTACATACAAGCGACACTTCCTAAAGCAGAAAATGATGTAAACTGGAATCTTTTGCTTACTTATCCAATGCTTCAAGATACTTTTGTTTCCTAATCTCAAAAAAGATTTTCATGGAGTATCGATTATCATCCACTTTCGTGAAACCCGAGAGATACTTCTCCACCTCATCCCAATTACCACTGTGCACCTCATCCTCAAAATACTTCATGTTAAAGAAAAACCCAGATTCCTGTTCAAGCCTATTTAACATTTGAAACAATAATTAATGTGTCCACATCAGCAAGTCATAATTACTGAAACATACCCAATAATAAATAATTAAGGAAAACTTAAATTTAGAAAGCTCACTTGTGAACAGTCTCTTTGAACTTTTCCTCATCAAGGAACTGCAGGATCAAGAACACAAGCTCTCTACTAAGAGATGACATCTTAACAGCCCCGCTTTCGCTTAGAAATGCGCAAATATCACCTAATTATCACTAGATCTGGGTAGGAAATTCCACAAAAATTATATATATAAAAAAAAGTGTCAGCCATGACTAACCAGCTATTTCAAAAAAGGATAAAAAAATAATAATAATAATATCGCGTGAATTTAAAAATCGTACTCAAAGCAGATCATTTAACCATTAACACACCAAAAATCATCATTTCGGGCATAATTACTACACATAATAAGCATTTAACATGAAATGAAATCAGGATCAGAAACAAGTAAACGAAGAGAAAACAAAAGCAAAATTAGGGTTTTGATATTTTCAGGGATCAAAGAGATACAGAAAGCAGCTTTATATTAGATAGGATTCAAAGATAAAAAGGGAAAAAATGAACCCAAAAAAAAAAAGCAGGTCGAGCAAAAAACAAGAGAAAGAGAGCACTCAAAAAATAAAAACACACACAAAAAAATAAAGTGATAGATTCTATAGCGTAAAGCAAAAAGCGAAATTTCTAAGAAACTCACCTCGTAAACAAAGCAGAGAGATCAGAGACCCAGAACGAGAGATATACAGAGAGAGAGAGAGCTACGAGAAGCTTTCTCTCTCTAAAAACCACAGCTTTTTCTCTCCAGAAATGAAGCTAGATTTATCTTTCTCTTTCTAGACTTCCTCTCCCCAGAAAATTTATATATATATATACACACACAAACATTAAAACTTGCAGGAATGGCGTTTTTTATAGGGAAGAGGAGACAGATAAAGAGGGTGATAAGTGCACTCGCTTATCACTAGTGCGTATCTAATCAAATGATAGCTTATTAAAGATAAGATCCGGTTCGTATGTATAAGCACAGTTGATTGTGGTCCCTACTTAGCCGGCTACGTTTTGTCGAGTTTATCGGCTCGGAATCTCTAGCTGACAACTGTCTATCTCGAGTGAAATATCTTCTACAATAAAGTCCACCGTTATTTCGTGTTCTGGCAAAAGCATGGACCCACTTAGCAACCCTAGAGCAAAGCATTTTCTCTGTTCAATAGCTATTTCTCAATGCAAGTGTTGATTGAACGGCTAGGAATTGAGGTGAAGGTAGAACTGAGGAATAGAGTAAAAAAATCAGGACAGCGATTTTTATTTATATTTTTTTTTTTTAACTCTTCAGATCCCTCTAGAAACAACAATCTTTTTCTCGGACGGGACCCAGTAATTTTACCCTTAGATTTAGGAGAATATTACAAGAGTTGCCATTGAGGGTCAGTTGCGCAGAGATGGAGACGTGGGCACTGATTGTATCACGTGATACAGTAGTTTGGGTTCATGATTTCGATAAATGGAAATGGATGAGATGAGATGAGAAATGAGATTTGTTGACGATTTATCGCGAGATATTTATGAGCGAAGAGAAAGTCCGTTTTGATATATAGGTGTAGCAATAATTGACTAATGGAAAAGTTGTTATTAAATGGAAAAATTAGGTGGGGAAGTTTGGGTTAGTGTGGGGGTTACTGTATCTCATATGTTCGTCCGCCATTACTACCCTTTCTATCAAATCCATGTATTTTGGTTTTAATAAACTTAAATTTATATAATTATATAATGGTTTTCAATATTTAAAAATAATTTAAAAAAATATAAATGTAAGATTGACCAGGATAAGTAAATAAAGTAAATGAAAGTTGACTTGAGAATTTGAAATAAAAATTAGAAAGAAAAAGAAGCCGACAAGAGCTCAATAGAAAGGATGAGATGGTCCGCACAAATCAAAAATTGCTGGAAACAACAAATCACGAGGGAGATCAACGGTGGAAAACAGAGCAGGTAGGGACAGGTGTGAAATATTTCAAACGGACAGGACCAAAAACGAAAGAAAGGGCAAGATTCTAGCATTAAAGAGGACAGAAAATTCAAGCCCACTCTCACGAGGGAGGAGCGTGGAAGACACGAAGCACTGACAATGGAACAAAGTGGTCGTGTGACTGGTGTCAGAAGCGATGGGGCCTACAATTTTTTTTTTGGTTGCAGTCTGACTCTGAGGCAGATTTGATGTGATGGGTTGCAATTATCAAATGAAAAAATATGTCCGATTTTGTTTGGATATTAGAGATGTCAATATTTCAATTGCGCAATCTGATTATTTCTATTTATATTAATTTAAATTTATATATTAAATTTCTATTATTTATTAATTTTAAAATAATTAATGAAATAGATAATATATTTTAAATAAATATAGTTTAAATGTTTTATATTATTATTATTATTTAACATATAGAAAAACGAAAAAATTTAATAATTTTTAATTGAATATTTTTATTAAAATTTATGTGCATTAATTTAGTAAAAATTTTAATATAAATATTTAATTGAAAAATTATTAAACTTATTTTTATATAAAATCAATTTTATATTTACTACATTCATTTGAAAATACAAGATCTTGCCTAATAAATTTACTAGACATAAGAAAAGCCAACATATATAATTGTGTTTAGAGGGTTGAAATTATTTTTTTGAATAAAAATATTATTTTAAATATTTTTAAAAAAATTAATTTTTAAATTATTTTATTATTTTAATATTTTTATGATTAAAATTTATTAAAATTAATTTTAAAATTATTTTTAATATTTTTTAATTAATATATTTAAAAAAAATTATTTTTTCAGTAATAGTTCCAATAACAATGTAAATAAGCTCATAAAAGTATAAATAATTTTATAACTAAACGACATATTAAAAAAATATATATATATATATGGTGAAAAAACATATATGATATATCCATAGGCTGTAATGGAGTGAACCACCTTTGATAACAAATAGCCTGCTATAAATTTTACCAAGAAGTTATTTGGCATTTTGGAAAATATGATTAAATAAGGGGAAAATTTTCTCTTGTTTATGAGAATACCGAATATTATCGATAAAATCCAATTATTGAGTTCAGAATTATCTTTATTAAAATTTTTAAGCTAATTAAATTTGTTCTCTTATTATATATTTTCTCGTAACTTTGATATCTCTGATTATATATTTTCTTATTTTTTCTTATTTATTATCAATGTAGGACTCTAACAATAATAATAATAATAACAATCCTCTTTATTATTCTAATTAGATTTAGTAACTTAATAATTAAATTATATTCATTATTATAATATAAAAAATTTAAATTTCGTTGATGAATATAAATTTCTTAATTAAATATGTAAAATATAATTAATATGTTATTAAAAATTAATTGATAATATCCACTTATTATGATTAATAATCAATAAATTTTAATTTAATAATATCTGAATCATTTTCACAACTATAAATTCTCAAGTTTATTATGGTAAGAATGAATATTATATATATATATATATATATATATATATATATATATAATAACAATGTAACCTATTAGACTAAAATATACTTAAAAGGGAATTTTAAAAGATAATAATAATAATAATAATACAACAAAGGAATCATGTTCATCGCTAGAGACGAAGCATGTGGGATGAAAGTTCTTTAAAAGAGTTAGTTTTTTTTTTTTTTTGGCCTCTGGTAAAATATTTAATTCAGTTATAGTACAGAACTCTTAAATTTATTCCCAAAAGAACCATGACAAGAAGTTCAATCAAAACCTTTTATTTTGGGACATCCTTTTGCAACCCCACTATTGAATGTTGTGGGCACACTTTAGAAAAACTTTTTTTTCTTAAAATAAATAAATAAATATTAAAATATAACTATTAATCATAATGACTTCTATTATAATAAGAGATAAGCATTATTCAATTTAAATAGAATACATCGAACTGAATCACTTTAATTTTATAATTTAATTTGATTTTTAAAATAATTCAGTTCGGTTCGATTTTAAAGAGAAAAAAAACCGATTAAATCGAACTGAACTAAATAATTTTATTGATTTTTTAATTGATTTATTTTTATGATAAATTTATAAATTATATGTAATTTTATATATATAAATTATTTAATTTCATTGATTAATTGTTATTAGGTTCAAACTAAGATTAAAATCATATAAAATAACTTGAAAATCAAGTTTAAATTAAAAAATAATAAAAAATTAAAACGGTTCAATTTGAACATAACCAAAAATAAAGTGATTTAATTTGATTCGATTTTTCATTCATTTCGATTTGATTCGATTTTTAAAATTTCTAATTTAATTTTTATGATTTAATTCAATTCGATTCGATTTAAATCGAATGCTCATCGTTAATTATAATTAACGGTTAGTGTATATTTACGCAAGATAAACAAAGGGAAAAGAAATTGGTACAACCATCACTATGATTAAAAAGTGGAAATGAAAGTTGATTTCACTTAATAAGAATTAATAGTATTAATTTGTAGACTTTGCTATCGGTAGTGGGGATATAATTAACAACTTAACGCATCTTTGAAAAACTTGGGCTCTAAGATTTTGACAAGATTTGAAAATGACTCTTATACTCAACTTTGGCTTTTTCTATCACCATTCTTTCTTTTTCTTTTTATATTAAATTAGAAAATTAACTTAATTTCCATTTTTTTTTTATATTTTTCATAAAACTTTTGAATCTTAAAATTACAGTTGACGATAGACATTGACCTTTTTTTTAATTGGAAAATTAATATTATCACATATCATATTATTGTCATTTTTTAATGATCACAAATAAATTATCCAAAGTAGTAGGGCAAGAGGAATTTTAAAAAAGAAAATATTTCAGTCAAATAGAAATAAATCCACTGATAATTATATTTTTAAAAAAATATTATAAATTAAATTATATAAATTAAAATATTAAAATTTAATAATTATTTTTTATATTATCACATAAATCCGATTAGAAAAATCGTAACAAATTAGTCATTAAACTAGCACTTTCTAATACACAAATTTTTCTAAAATTTTCCTTTGCCTCATTCCTTCTCCTGAAAATTTTATTTTTGGATGTAACTTTTTATGATTCTGGTCCATATCCCAACTTATGTCAAAAATAATTTTTTATATTTAATTTTTTTTAATTATTTAGAGAACTGTAACAATCAAAGTGAAAAAAAAAAAAAAAGATGAGGATAAGAACTAATGCGCATAGAGATACTATATGCACGGAGGGAGGCTTGAAAGTGTCATATTCCCTAGAAAAATGAAGGCATATGCTCCAAGTTTTTCATCCATAATTTCAATTATTTTAGCAAGATTAAAATTAAAAAAAAATCTAATAGACAGATGAGAAGTATACGTCATTGATCTTGTCAAATTGATTTTAAAACTATGCTTAATTGGATCCTAAACTACAAGTTCAAAGGCCATAATCAAAATGTCGTTATTATTATTATTAAACTTTAACATCATATCAAGAATATTTATAAAATTATGAAATATTAAATTTTAATTTTAATCTAAATTAATATAAAATTTTGAAATTTATTTAAAAAGGGTCACTATATAAATTAAATTAAATTAAAAAGATGTGTAATTTATATATTTAAAAAAAAAAGGGGGGGGGGGAGTGGGGTCGAGTAGGGTAGTGATGGGTGATGAAGACACGTCATATTGTCATGTTAGGAGTTGGAAAAAGATGGATTAAAAAATAATAATAAAGTGCAAAGAAAAACAAAATTTTGTGGAATATTAGACAATGGCGGTCTGAATGAGACTAATTGTCGATGGTCATTCTCCATTTTTATTTTTTTATTATTTTTATTTTAGGTTGGATTGTCCTTCAGATGTGGATATGTGGGGTAACGCTCCAACTGGTGAAGTTCATATATTAGTACACTGTACTTTTTCTTTTATTATTATTATTATTAGCCAAATGATTTGACTTGTTAATAATTATAGATCTATTTGATATAATTATTAAAATTATTATTAAGAATTAAAAAGGATATCTTATTTAGTCAGAGCAGTAGATTCTTCTTAACTCTCGTTTAATCAGGTCTAAGTCTATCACGGCTCTACTTACGCAGGCTCTGGGTTCATCAGGCCCACTCTTAGCGCAGGTTGTTTTTTACGCAAGGATGAGACTCGAACTCAAGACCCCCGAAATGTTATGAGGCTAAGATACCACGCGAATTGAAAAAGATATCATGTCCAGTCAGCGCACCAAATTCTCCTTAACTCTCAGTCAATCAAGTCCAAGAGAAAATACAAGGGGAAAAGTATATCTGCGGACATGCTAGTGGAGAATTTCCTGTAATAATTAAAAAATATTAAAAAATAATTAAAATTTAAATTTAATTATTTTTAATAAAATATTAAAATAATAAAATAATTTTTTTAAATTACTTTTTTTAACAGCATTTAAAATTATATTTTTATTTAAAAAAATAATTTTAGACTCTGAAATTCAATACCAAATAAAATTTATATTTAAATATTTTAATTTTAAATTATATACTTTAATTGAAATCAAAAGCAATTATAATCAAAATCAAATTTAAATTTTGTTTATCTCAAATAATAATTAATAAAAAAAAAATTATAATAAATATATTTTATTACAATTAATAAAATTAAATATAAAATTACAAAATTTAAATATAATTACTTTTAATTTTAAAAATTGTGATATGTACGTTTAATATAATTATCCATTAACAAAAACGTTTCGCCTTTATGATCGACACCATAAGTTTTTACCATAATCACACTACTTATATGTCTAATACATTAAAACAATAATAATAAGTTGATCTCCTTTCACATTTAAAGAATGAAAAGAGTTTTATTTTTATTTTTTTTATTCAATGAAAACATAATAATTAGTCATAATTGATAAATTACACAGCAGAATAAATCATTTTCTTTTTTTAAATTTTAGAAGAGGTAGGTAGATAAATTTTAACTTAAAATATTTCCACTCCTTGCACCTTTAAGATATAAAAAAAAAAAATTAATAAGACTATTTTGATTGCTTGAATTTTCTATTTATTATTATAATATAAACTTTTAATATTATAAAAATTTTTATTTCCTTATATAATTTAAACCATGTTAAATATGTGATTAATTTAGTCTTTCTTAATTATAATAAATATAATAAAGCACAACTAATATATTTATATTATTAATTTATATAATTTTATTATTTAATACGCATAAAATAAAATTTATATAAGAAAATGAATTTAAATATTTAAATGTTGCAGTTTATGCGAATATTTTATTAATTTATAATACAATTTTATTATTATTATTATTATTATTATTATTATTATTGAAATGGGAATGAGAGAAAATCAAAACAAACTATGATTTGATGAATTTGTAATGGCTGCATATTCATGACTCACTTCACGAGAATTTGACCCAAAATATAATCAAAAAATGAGTTGGTATTAAGCAGGCCAAGGACGCCTAACATTCAAACAAGACAGCCTGCACTTCTTTATGGAAATTTATAGATTTTTCGAACTTTTATTATTATTAATTAAAGTTTCTTGCCTTTTCTCGTTATTATTTTCAATTTACTTTATTTATTATTATTAAATTTTATCAATTCATTTAAAAATTAAAAAAAAAATAAAAAATCTTACTTTTTGCTTATTACTATATAGTTAATTACTATATCAAGTTATTTTATTGCTTATTCCAAGATATCCTAAATAAGTGGACAATAAATAACAAACACTATTTATAAATGTGAATTATTTTAATAATGAGATAGTGCAACACCTTAGTAAGCGCACATGAAAAAATATTAAATTAAAACTATTGTTTAAATTTAATAAATATTATAATAAATTCATGTTATTAATGCTTTTTGCAAAATTTAAATATTTTATTTAAATTTTAATATCAATTTCACCAAAAAAATGACAAACTGCCATGCATATATAATTGGCTAAATATCTTAATTAATTTTTAAAGTAAAAAAAAAAAAAGCAGAAACTTTGCATATCCACCTCAAATATTTATTTTTTCTTAATTTAATAATTATAAAATAGTATGAGTTAATTTCAACAATCTTACTTTTTGGATAGAAATGGAAAGGAAGAAACGGGGAGAGATGTGTATTAAACAAATTCACATATAATATAAGTAATTATGTATTAATTCAGTGCTACAGACATATTATTTATTGAGTTTTTTTTATTTAAATTTAAATTATTATAAATTTAAGATATAAGATAAAATTTATTTATTAAATATAGAGAAATTCTTACTTATATCAGGTTTACTATAGATCCGATAAACAAACATATAGATTTATTAAATTAATAGGTGGATCACATCATATATTTTGACAGTCAATATCTCTTTGTACACTGAATGATAATATTTTTGTGGCTCTGTAAATTCTCCACTAGCATATCCACAAATATGATTTTCTCCTTGTATTTCTTCAATAAGGACAGCACCCCAGTAGATGTCACTAGCATCAGTCTGAAGAGTTCGGTGTCCCGTGCTAGAAATTTTCAGAGGTGACGGATTTGAAGCCACTCCTTTTACTCTTTTACTACCTTGACTGCTTTGTTTGTTCATTCTTCTAAGGTGGTGCAGTCTTTCCAAATATTTTTGATAGCTGGCTGGTGTGAGTTGCCACACGAGGGATAAATAAAAAATGACATCTTATCCGGACAAGACATCAAATTCTCTTTATCATCTCATTCACGGCCCAAACCATTAATTACTTAAAAAGAAAAAAGTATAAGATAGATAGACCACAATATATATCTCCAAGCCACGGCTGCTTGTGATGAGAAAAGCTAGCCGAGCTCGTGAGAATTTTTTTTTTTTTAACACTTTTTATTTGTTGCTTTAGCTAAAATTCTACTCTATAGTTGATAGAGACACCTGAAATTATTATTATTTTTTTAAAAATGAAAATAAAAAAGAAAAAGAAAGATGTTGATAATGCCAAGCAATAGATGGAGGAGATAGCTTTCAAGGAAACTCACTTTGAAAGGGACAATTTATCCTTGAAAAGTATTTTGTTTAATTGCTCTATGATTTTTATAGCCATTTCATTTCAATTGAAAACGAAACCCTTGGATTTGGATACACTCATTTTTCATTATTCTGGGGAATTATCAATATTATTATTATTATTATTATTTTATGAGTCGTTTTCAATTATTTATAATTTCATGCTCAAAATCCACGTCCTTGTTCTCTTCTTCTTAGACTCTAACCTAACATCACACCCTTTCAATCAATCAATTAATTATTTATTTATTTAATTATATAAAATTATTTATATATGTTCCCTCTAAATTTCTTTTCCCCCTTTTGCCGGATACCAACAAATTGTACTAGTTTTGAAATTTAGCTATATGAAATTATTTATTAACGAATGTGAATATTTCAATTTTATGATTTTTATCAATAATAATTATTACCCATTTCCTAATACTAAGATTTCTCACGCAATACTTAACTAAATAATTTATATAAATTATGTAAAATTTCAATTTATTCTAAAATCCTAAACCAATTTTGTTAAAAAATTTATTATTTAAGAGGGTTTCTAATTTAAAAAAAAAAAATCAATAACAACAGGGACAGAATTAGAAGTTTATATAAAAATAAATTTAATAATTTTACATTAAGTATTTATATAAAATTCATATTACTTATATACATTTTAATTAATTTTATATAAATTTATATAACATAAAATTTATTAAATTCATTCTTATCTATGATTAAGTATCATGTGTCTGCTGTTTTCAAGGTAACATGAACAAGAAGATTAGATGATTAGCAAATAAAGATTATAGTGACAATTAATTGCCTATATTGTAAGATGATGCTTGATTACATTGCAAGCCAAAAATTATGGCACAATTGATATATAATGCCATCTTCTTCATGAATGATGCTACAATAAGATTAATTCTGTAGGCCCAATTGCAAAAATGCCATTGTCCAACTAATTAAATTAGTTAAATAAAGCATCTCCTTCTAGGCAGGCAATATTGGAAAAATGCCATTGTCCAACTAATTAAATTAGTTAATTAAAGCATCTCCTTCTAGGCAGGCAATATTGGAAATCTAGCTATGAACGATTCTTATCCTCTTCATATATATATATATATATATATATATTATTATATATATATTATTATAAGACACCAATCAATTTCAAATAATTTGGCATGATTTTAAAGTTATTCAAACCCCAATTCCATGATAACAACCCACCACCAAATTCAGCAATAATTACAATTCCTGTGTTAGAGAAGTTGCAGAATTCTTGGGTTGTATTACATAGCCCTCTTTTGCATAATTCAATCATTAAGTTTGTCTTATAATATAAAAATTTTAAATTTTTTAATTTTGATAATAATTAAATTTTAATTTATATGCATCTTTAACTCATAGAAATTAAAAATATATAAATTTATGATAGATTGATTAGTCTTCATTTTTAAGTTGTAAAAATAGAGAGCTCTTATCCAACTCTGATTCGACTCTCCACGCCAATATAATAACTAAATATTGTCTCTGCTTAGAATTGTAATGGGAGGAGATGGTGGATTATCCAATGGTTCGTTTCATTGTATATCATCTCAAATTCGATGGTAAGTCCCTTCTTATGGGGTTAGATTAAATCGAACACGTCAATTGATAACTTTGAGTCTCGTGTCTAAGGGGTTATGACCATCATTTTCAAAAACCCCTCATTTTTCGCAACTACAATAAAATAAGGGACATATCAAGTTTAGGTGTTCCACCTATCTATTTTAAGATAATTTATCTTAGTGAGAAAGATATATAATTATCTTTCGTTGTGTAGCCCATTATTTATTATTCAGTATACTAAGCCTCCAGTGAATCTAGAAAATTTAACAAAAAATTATGATATTATTAAAAAAGTTTAATAACATATTAAAATAATTTCATAATTATAGGGTTAAGTCGAGTTGTAAATACAAATGATATAATAAAATAATAATTTTATTATAACGTTTTAGAGTTTGGAAATGAATTTTATTGTAAATATAGTGTAATTTATTTGTAGATAAAATTTATTTCTTTACTCTAAAATTAATTAACTCTTTTCACTTTCATCAAAATTTTAATAGAAATAATTTAATATACACACATTTATCACAATATTTTTGATTGTTTAATAAGTTAAACATTTAATTTATGTTACTAAATATAAATGAAAACATTATTCATTTTCATTTTAAAGATTGAAATTCAAATTATGGTCCAAAAGTTGTACATTAGCAAGAAATCAAAGTAGAAAAAGTGATTGTGGTAGAAAATAGAGGGATAAATATAGAAGAAAGTAGTGATTCACATGTAACATAATATATATATGAGACAAATGATGTATAATTGCCAAATCCATGTAAGTTGATGGTCAAGAACTTTGAAGCTAAGGTAGCTCCAAAGGGGCACACAAATTTTTATACTTCATATTTCAAGTCCATTGGCTTTTTATTTATGACCTCTTAGCATCGTTCCATAAACATAAAGGAAATGCAACATATGGGTCCTTCTATCTCTTGCCTTTTAAAGGGTAAGCACTTTATTGTTTTTTTTTTATGTTATATTTTAATTTTGACATAATATATGCAATAATTTTATGTAAAAAATATAAATAAGCATGTTACTATTAATTTTGAAAATAAGTTATTTAACCAGCGAATTATTTTAACTTATTAATATTAAAATTGTCTTTAAATTTATGAATTCTTTATGTTTTAATTAAAGTAAAATAAATTTTAAAAAAATTGTTCATATCATATGACCATTTTGACAAATAATCCCCTCTCAAACTACTATACAATAGCTTTATTGGTTTTTTTTTTTTTTTTTTACAATTAATAAATGTAGCACCGATCGGACTTGACGTTATTAATTTAAATTCAGATTTTAATTTCAACCAATTTTCAAAAAAAAAAAGTTTCTTCAACCAATATATTAAGTATAAAATAAATAAATAAAGAGAAAATAGAAATCTTTCGCTATCAAATAATAAAGTGGTTTTGTCAGATGTCACGTTACAGCTGGATGACCGTACCAATTGCATGTCTTCTTTTATTGGTTCTTCTTTAAGAATTAAGATAGCTCCTAGTCCTACGTGCCATACTTTTCCTGGAACGTAAAATACACGTGCCGCCTTTGAGAGTAGAATTATTCCTTCTTTCTTAAGTAGTCTTGCAGTTTCCGATAACTCTTTTCCCACATTTTTAACAATAATTAAATTAAAAGTGCACCTACCGTAAACTGAATTTTATAAGAGAATAAATTTAATAATTATTATATTTATATTGAAATTTATATATTTTGTATATTTATTTTAAATAATTTTATATATATTTAATATAAATATTCAATTTAATAATTTTTAAATTTATTTTTAAATAAGTTCAAACTTATATATTACATGTGTCTCTAATTTTTTTATATATTTTCTTTTCCAAACTCCAAACGCTACAAAGAATCTTCAAATCATCACTTTCCTATTTACCGTGAGAAAAGCCTCCGCCAATTTTAATGATACGACAAATTGGGGTTTATCAGATATTTTTTCAATTTCTCGCGTCAGTTGTCAGTTGTCAGTTGTCAGAGAGTGGGTCTTGTTTTTTTATCAAGGAAAGTGGAGGTACGTTACCAATGACTCCTTAACCTTTGTCTTTTTTTTTTTAATTGATTTTAATTTTAATTTTAATTTTAATTTTAATTATTTATTAATTTTTTGTTTTTATGTGACTGAGTTGATAGAAAGTGACCGGTCTCAATTCTCAACTGTACTAATATGAAAATTTGTCTCTAATGCCAAACTCATTCCACACGTAGGCTCTCCTGAGTCTCATCCACATTAATTTTTACACATATAAATTATATAATTTACAGATTTCCATAATTATTTTTTTCATAAATTCATCATTAAATTTACTAATATATATAATATCTTTTTTAATATTTATAATTATATTATTTTCAGTTCAATTTATATAAAAAATATATATACTTAATTTCAATGTAATTGATTAATTTACCTTTTTATTATAAAAAATATTGAACTAAATTAATTAAAATTTTAAACAAAATAAAATAAAATTAACTAATTAATAATCAAATCAATAAAATGAATTATATTAATTCAATCATTCAATTTAAATAAAATAATAATCACCCCTACCTAAAATATTATTTAGTCATTAGGTTCGTTGGATTTAGACCGTAGTATTGGCTTCATTCCAAATCTACGTTATCAATTTCATAATCGTCATGCAAACGTGTATAGCAAGTTTGAATTGTAAAACAGACGTCACGTACAGGTTGAATTATATATAAGACTTGACTGAATTTATTTTTTTTTAATTTATTTTTTAAGATAAAATTTAATTTAATTTTTTTTATATAATATTAAAATTTATTTAGTTTAACATTTATAAAAATAAATTTAATGTCATTTTCAAAACTATTTTTTGATAGATATTTTCATAATCATAAACAACATATATTTAATTATAATATCTTTTAATAATTAAACAACATATGTGTACATTAGGATAGTAACTTTTACTTTTTATAATTTTGATTTTGTTATTTTCATAGTTATTAAAATCATAATTTGACTCGTATGATTAATTTTACAAGTTAAAATCATTGCAATGAATTAAAACATACATGAGTGTATATACATTCAATTAATATAAAATTAATGAATTATAATTTTAAGTAGACCCTATCATAATTTTAGATAAGATCACAATGTCACACGTATAAATTAGTTAATTGTATACACTTGGGTATAGATAAGACTCACTCATGGTTTAATGCGATAAGGCAAAAATATGGCGCTGCCCATATAAGCATCATGTTTGCAATGTGCCACTTTGTCAACGTTATTTAATAGTAACTAATTTTATTTTTCACCATGTGTATATAAAAAGTAAGATAGTGTTCTAATAGTTTAACAAGTGAGATTCTTTTTTATAGTATTACCACATGGTATTCTTGATTACATGTAAATTATAAATTATATAATAATTATCGTATTAATACTATAATAACTAACCATTATTATAAGAAAATTTATAATATATTAACATATATTAATTACATATATTTACATCTATATTATATATAGGTAGATTTTAATTATTTCTATCATGAAATTTTTATTTAAATGTTTGAAAGATAAAAATAATAAAAATAAAATTTAAAATAATTAATAAAAATTTTAAAATATTACATTATTTTTATATATTAAAATTAAAAAAATATAAATTAAAAATATTAATAAATACGTGCATTAACATAGATAATTTCTTAATTTTTTAATAAAAAAATAATATTAAATTAATAAAAATTAAAACACGTAAACCACAAAATCACATTATATATATATATATATTTTTTTTTTTTCTCTGATTAAAAAGCCATTAAAAAAAAAAAAGGGATGACCGCCACCTAATTAATCAAATATATTCCATCAACTTCAAGTTCTCTTTTTTCAACTTTTAGGATTGGTTTGATTTCAAAGTGGCACGCAAGTGAGAATCCATTTGATTCGCATGACCCATCATTCTCTTCCCACTACGCTTTCATCCATTTCATTTCCGTCCTATCGATAATATTGGCGAAAAGGGTAGCCTCTCTCTCTCTCTCTCTCTCTCTCTCTCTCTCTCTCTCTCTCTCTATATATATATATATATATATATATATACATATATTAAATTTTTATTCTCAATTTAATGATAATAATTTTTTATATTTATGATTAGAAACAATTTTTATATACTAATATTATTTTTTTAATATTAATTATATAATATTTTTTATTCAAAATGTGAAATATTTGTTTAAAAGAATTAACTATATATAATGAAAATCACATAATCAACTCATGGCTAAGAAGTCATCGATGCAATTGCAATGGAACATACGTCTATGGCTCTTTCCTAATCGGAAGTGAACCACTTTCACACGCATGTTCCCCGCATCATTCAATATATTAATTAATGCATATAATTTAATTTATATATTTAATTAATAAATATATAAATTGATATCTGTTTTATTATTTATTGTCTTGTCAATAATATATTTTTAAAAAATTAAAATACAGTGAATTCATTTAATACTCACCAATCGTGTTTTTAATTGATGATAAGATAAATAATAATAAAAAAGAATCTGCGCCTTGATTAAAATATTCTTCTTATTTAATGCACATACATGCATGCAGAATAGAAATACATAATTAAGTCAAATTTATCCAAGGAATTCAATGCCATGTGTTAATAATATTTTAATAAAGAATAGTAAGATTGAGAAAATGACATATTTATATTTTAAATAAAATTCTATTTATTTTTTTATTTAATGAATTTCTTGATCTCCGCATTGCTAATTTATTTTTTTATTAGACTATGACGATGCATTCTCAATAAGACAAATATTATGATGCGGTGTTTCTTGTCAAATACTCAAATTGTCCTTATATTTATATTTTAAATAAAAAGTTATTTTTTTATTTTAAACATAAAAAAATTAAGTTAAATTAAATTATTATAAAATTTTAATTTCTAAATAAATGATCATTTATTATATTTAGATTTAATTTTCTCCATTATTTTTTTATGGATGTTATTTATTCCAACTTATCAATAATTTACTAATTTAATGTCTGGTTGGGTATTAAAATAATATATAAGAAAAGTACAACCAGACCATACGCCACACGATACTGTCGAGATGATTTCACAATCACGTGTGCCACACGTTCTCATTTTTATTATTATTTTTTTTTAAATTAGCGATGAAATGAAAAGGGCTTTCATTAAATAAGTTTTTTTAGAAAATAAAACGATTTTCATTAAATAAAGATGAAATATAGATATGAAGTAGGAAATTTTATTTATTATGTTTTTATATAAAAATATTTAAAATAAATCACTTGATTTAAATGACTTAAATGACTTGATAATGTTGAAAGAGTATAAAAGTTAGCAATTTAGTTAAAATCATGTTAAATTAGATAGGGTATTATCAAAATTATACCACCCGAACACGACTTATATTAATATTTTTAAAACTTGAATATATCTCAAATTTGGTTATTATTTTTTAAAAAATATATAAATTGATTTAATTTTATTTTAATTTATAATTTACATAAAGTTATTTTTTATTAGTAATTTATTTTTTAAAAATTTAATAGTTTCACAAAATATTTAAAATTTATTTTATTTAAAATAAAATATAAAATTTATAAATATTATTATAAAATATATATATATATATATATATTATATTTAATTAAATATTTATATAAACGAATATCAAACATATAAAATTTGAATCTCAACTTGAATTTATCATGAATTTTTTTTTAATTTTAATTCCATTATATATTATCTAAATTTATTATACTTGGGTTTAGTCAGTTCAAGTACCGTAAAAGCCTGGCCCATTATCATCCTTAATGATAATCTATTATTATTTGATTTAAATTTTTTTTATAAATTTAATTTAAAAATTATCAAACTTTAATTTTCTCTTATAAAGAAAATATGTACTTTTTTTTATTATCTCTTACTAAAATAACAAAGGATTTTATTATCTTTTAATAAAATAACGAAGGATTATGTGTAATAATTATTAAATGAAAAATAAATTATTATAAGGTGGAAACAATAATTCTTTACAATAAAAGAAATATCAAATCTTCGCAAATAAAAAGACAAATAAATTTTTACAAATAAGAAAATACTTGAGTTCTATCAATTATGAATAATAGATATGAAGATAAATATAAATATATTAAAAAATGTGAATTTAGATAATATTAGAAAAAATAAAAAGTAGACATAACAAAATAAAAAATGCGTAACAAAAATAAAAGGAGGAATAGCCACCGAAAAACTACTCAAAGTAGGTTGAAATCAACGGTGGGTCCACTTATTTGACGTTAGATTTTTGAAGCATAAATATAGGTAAATAAAAAAGGTTATTAACGTGAAATTGAGGTCTATGAAGGTTGATGTTGCATCATTAACTTTCTAAAAACCCGTTCTCCACGTCAATCTTCATCTCTTCTCTTTCTTTATTTTGACTTTTCTATTTTGTTACTATATATTTATGTGATATTATTATATCTAGTCGCGTTCTCCGATATCTATAAATCTGATGAGACTTTCTCGGTATAGTAAATTATCGTTCTTTTGATTTTTTTTTTTGAGAAAACGTTATACCATGCATACCGGCTAGTACTATTTAAATTTCTCGCGATATATTGTCGGTATTTCTCAGGTTGACATGACATAATTCCTAACACATTAGTGGAGACTAGACAGTACTATAAATATTTAAAAAATATTTAATAATAATATATTTTTTATCATTTTTAAATTAATTTTCATTAAAGTTTAAAATAGTCCAGTAATAAAAAGGTGAGATACACCCATCAAATTAAATAAATATTTAATAATTTCTTTTTTTTTAATAATAAAATATTATTTAAAAAATAATTAATTTAAAATAAAAATAAAAAATGCTATTTTTAAATTTGAAATTGAAAACTAAATTTGTTATATTTACAAATAATTAAATTAAAAAGCATAAAAATATTATATTTATATTTTCATATAACTAATTAAAATTCAAAAAATTATAATAAGTGTTAACTAACTAAAATTAAAAATATAAAAATATAATTACTTAAAAATAAATAATATTTTCATACTTTCATATAATTAATTCAAAATAAAAATAAAAATTAAAATTAAAAAATTTAAAGTTAATTATAATTAACTAAAATAAAATATAAAAATATAATATAATTAGGTAAAATTAGAAAAATAAAATAATTGTAATTATAATTAATTAAAATTATAAATATAAAAAACTTTATTTTATATTTTATATAATTATTTAAAATTTAAATTTAAATTAAAATTTATTATAAATTAAAAATATAAATTAAAATACCTCTAAAAAGTTATGGATTTCATGCATAACAATTTTGGAGTAATTTAAGCTTTAATGAAAACTTCAATACTAAATTAACTCAAAAGTAAAAAAATATATTAAATTAAACTTTTTCAATAAATATAGGAACAAATAGAACAATATTTTATTAATTAAAAGTATTAAATATTAATTTTAATAATAAAAATTATAAAAATCATATATATATCTTTTTCAAAAAACTTATTTTTAGTCTCTTCAAATGGATCTAACTATGAAGAGTGCGTCCAATAATTAAAATTAAAAATTAAATTAGACAGGGCTAAGAGATTTCTTAATGTTGAAATTAGATATAGCTTTATTATTATCGCTATTTTTAAATAGACAATAATTGAGTGTGGAATGAATTTTATTATTTTTTTTATGAATCATAAATTTATTATTTATTTCATTTTAAATCGAGTATAGTCGAATAATTCATTTATTATTTATTAATTTATTTTTGGTTAAAGTTGAAGAAAATTTGAAAAGAAATAATTCAAATTGGACATTACTTTAGCGTAGAAATGATTTTATATTATCTAGTTAAGGTTAAAACAAGTTATAATTTTTTTTTATTACATTACTTAAAGTTTTTTTTTTATTTTTTATTTTTATAAATTAGACTTTATATGAACTAAAAATGGGGGAGGATTGCATTATTGGCCATTGTAAAGGAAAATGATAGGAAATGGATTGTTTTAATTTGTCAATGTCAAGTCAAACCCCACCACCTACTAAACATATATAAAATTATTCTCGGATCCCTTATTTATGATTTAAAATTTTTAAATTAAATAATTTTTTAATATAATATTAAAATCTCTCAAATTAAAATATTTAGAGTTTAAATTCTAACACCCTATTTATTAATTAAATGTATCAATATAAAATAATATAATTTTATACACACATTTCAAATTTAATAGACTTTTATATGTAATGATAAAACTCATTATACTCTTAAAAGAAGATCTCAAATTCGATTAAGAGACGGTCATAAATTCAGATATAATCAATCTTGTGTATTCCATAAAATGGATATAGAAGATATTTTAATTAATAATAATAATAATAATAATAAGAGAGAGGAAGAAAGAGAAGGAGTTCATAAGCCTTGTGGCTTGTGGTGCAGCACGATGGTGGTCCTCATCCATTTGCTGCTTTCATGTTCGACCACAATTAGAAAGTTGTGAGAAGTGAAGTTTCCTTGTCAGTGTCTGCTCTCCTTCTCTATTAACATAAAAAGCTAAAAATTAACATGATTTGATCTTTTATCTTTCACGAAAACAAGACGATAATATAATTTTATTTATATATGAATGATAATCATATAAATATATAAATTTATTACAACTAATTAACTTTTAGTATTATATAATTTTTTTTATAATATATATATAATTAGTATGAAAAATTTAATTTTTTTAAATAACATTTAAGAGTTTATACATAGAATAATAAAATAAATTTAATTTAATATAATTCATATAATTTTGAATTTTTAATTATTTTCAATTAGATTTCTTAATTTTATTTGATAAAATTATCTATGGATAGTATCAATATTATTAATTTTTATTTAATATATAATATTTTATATAATTTTATATTTTTTAATAATATAAGAAAAAACTTTAAAAATAAGATTAATAAATAAATTAACACTAATAAATTATTTATAAATAATAAATTATTAACTAAAATTTTCTTTTCATATAAACAATAAATAATCAATGCTAATAGAATAAAAAACACTAATGTTAATATATTAGTATTTTTAATTAAAATGATTAAATTAAAAAATACATAGACAATTATTTGATTTACAATAAAATACTTTTTCAAATTAATTTATAACATATTTTTAAATTAAAATTTTTATACTTATTTTTTAAAAAGTAAATGTGAAATTTCAACAAAAAAAATTGTTGGATCTAAATAAATAAAAATTTTATTAAATGATATAATACTTATATTTATATGAAAATTAAATTATTTTTAAATCAAATTATTAATTTAAGTTTGTATTTAAATATAAATTTATTTAATTAAAATAAAAATTATGCATTCAAAGTATGATTTCTAATTATATATATATATATATTCACTATTTGTCATGTTAAAATAAAATTATAATATTAAAAAATTTAAAAATTATTTTTTTATAGTACACACATTAATATTTTTAAAATTTGTAATAATGTACAATTGTAAAATAAAAAATTAGTATTATAAATTTCAATCATTCTATTAATTATATTAATTTTATAATTAAACTCAAGCCTAATAAATTATATTAATTATTAAATTTTAAATAATATATTTACCTATTTAAATTTTTTCTCATATATATAATTTATTTTATATTCTTTGTATGCAATTATATTATTTAAAAATTTTATATACATATAATTTTATTATATATTACATATTTATTAATATTTTTTTTTTATAAATCAATGCATATGATTTTTTATAATATTTTTCCGTTATATATATATATATATAAATGTAATAGGATTTATAAATTTAATTTTAATTAAAAATAACTTACTTATATATTAATGCAATAATTAAAAAATTTAGAAATGTATCTATAATTAAAAAATATAAATTTATTTTATATGAAATATTTTGTTAAATATATTTTATATAAAATATAAATTTATTTGTTAATTCATTTTGAATCAGATGGAAAATGAGTTATTTTTTTTAAATAAAAATAATTTTAAAATAATTAAATTTAATAAATTTAATCGAATCAAAATGAAGTAGGTTAAATTGAATTAAAATTGAAATTGAAATTAAAGAACCTTTGACCCATTCCAACCTTTAATTCATAAGCGTTGATCTGGCCGACCGCGTCGATGTCTACCTTAGATTTTTGCTTTGGTCAATAAACGTCGGAGCGGAGTTGGCGAGATTCAAGATCACCTGACATAAATCCAAGCCAACTCATCATTTATGCGGGCCGAGATGACGTGGCATACCTTTTGCCGAAAATAATAATAAAAAAGAAAAGAAAAATTTTCGACCAATGAGGAGACCTATTCCTCCATGAGCTCGAATTCTTTCCCTCTGCGTCAAAGAGAAAACAAAGGCCTCTCAATCATTTCTCTGTACGCTTTCACGTTCATTTTGTTTTCCCTTTTTCTCTGTTTCAAGAGCTGCAAAGTTTCTATATCAGTTTATTTCTTTCTTTGCTTTTTGGTATATTTAATGGATAGCAATTATACAGCTATTCCCAAGAGCTCATATGTAGAATTACAATTGCATCATGATCCTGAGATCCCAATGCACCCACAAAAAACCCACCTCAAATTTCTCCCTCTTAATGATGGGGAGAACTTTAGAGATCCCAGGATCGAGAATGCTAACATTTTAGAAGATGATGGTGGTGGTGGGGATGATGACGACGATTTTGATATCGATAATTATCCACTTGTTCTTGCCAAATACAATAATGGGTCCGGGATTTATGGGGCGGTTTTTAATCTCACCACATCGATTATTGGGGCAGGTATTATGGCCTTACCAGCTACAATGAAGGTTCTTGGATTGGTTTTAGGGGTTGTCTTTATAATTCTCATGGGTATTCTGTCTGAAATTAGTGTTGAAATATTAGTTAGGTTTTCGGTACTTTGTAAGGCTTCTTCCTATGGTGAAGTTGTTCAATTTGCATTGGGAAAAACTCCGAAGGTTTTATCTGAGATTTGTATAATTGTGAACAATGGAGGCTTTATGGTTGTGTATTTGATAATTATAGGTGATGTTATGTCAGGATCACTCCATCATATGGGGGTTTTTGATCAATGGTTAGGGCATGGGGTGTGGGATCATAGGAAATTGGTGATTTTTTTTGTGGTGGTGGTTTTTCTTGCACCCCTTTGTGCTCTGGATAAGATTGATTCATTGAGCTTGACTTCAGCTGCTTCAGTGGCTTTGGCTGTTGTCTTTGTTGTGGTATGTTTTATTGTTGCTTTTATTAAGCTTGTCGAAGGAAAATTTGAGGCTCCAAGAATGACTCCAGATTTTGGTTCAAAGAAGGCCATTTTGGATTTGCTTGTGGTGATTCCCATCATGACAAATGCTTACGTTTGCCACTTTAATATTCAGCCTATATATAATGAACTCGAAGGGCGGTCACCCCAGAAGATGAATCGAGTGGGGAGAATTACAACTGCTCTTTGTATTACTGTTTATGTTTTAACTGCCATATCAGGTTATTTACTCTTTGGGAAGGATACAGAAGCTGATGTGCTGGCCAATTTTGACACGGATCTTGGCATTCCTTTTAGCTCCGTGTTGGACTATATTGTTAGGGTAGGGTATATTCTTCATTTGGTTCTTGTTTTTCCTGTTATTCATTTCTCTTTAAGGCAAACAGTGGATGCCATGGTGTTTGAGGGATCAGCTCCACTTTCAGAGAGCAGGAAGAGATCTTTAGGCTTAACAGCAGTGCTATTGGGTCTGATTTATTTTGCCTCTACCATGGTACCCAACATTTGGACAGCTTTCAAATTCACAGGGGCAACTACAGCAATGTCATTAGGTTTTATATTTCCATCGCTTGTTGCATTGAGATTAAGTCATCGAGGTGAGAGTTTGAACCATGGAGAGAAGTTGTTCTCATGGTTTATGCTAATTGTGGCAATAATAGTTAGCATCGTTGGTGTAATTGGAAATATTTATAGTCTCAAAAGCCAATCCAAATGATGTTCATGTTCATCATAGTTGATTTGTTGATAGTTTTTATGAAGAAAGCTTTGTCAATTTTCTCCAATGTCAAGTGGGTGATACTTTCTCTGGTGCCTAATAATTTCAAACAATCGAGTCAAATTCGGAGATGGATGTAACCTTGGGAAAATATTGTTTCGGATTGCAAGTGTCCTGACGTTTGAGATATAGTGACTTCTCAGAGCAACTGTGACTGTCTGGTTCAGCATTTGAAGAATGTTTAGGTAAAATATTTTATATGGACACCCAACACATGTAAGTTGATCTAAAAATATACATTTCAGTTGATGCAGTAGGTTTTTGTTGTCATTTCTTTTGCCGTTACTATTGTTTTAACTGTATACTTCAACAGCAACAATGCTGCTAATGTGAATTTACCAGAATTTTTGTAGAGTAATTTTACAATTAATAATGTGTATTGCATTATATGATTCAACAGCACTTGATATCGGTAGTTGGAGTTTGGCCAGCACACTATTAACACTGCCACAGGGAAATAAAGAATCACAGTTTTCGTACTCAACTTTCATTATTCAATTGAAATAGGTGAAAATAAGCTTTAGAGTTGAGTGCAAAGTATAGAACAGGATGCCTCTGAATAACTGAAGTATTATCCAGGGGCGAACGTTTGCTTAACTGCAGAACCTTCTACTCACCATCACTGCAATGGCACCATCAAGGAGGTGCCTCAAACACTGAGCTTTGTGATATCTTGATGTTGAGAAATAAGGCTGTGAAAAGTTTTATCCTCTTGCAAGTAGCCGAGCACAGAGAACTGACTTGAGAAGAATCAGATTTAGAACGCTGGAGGGCTTGGCTTCTTAGGGCTGAAATGCCGATAATTTTCTCTATTAGTGAAGGCTTTGAGCTGTTACAGATGCTTCTGCTTTGTGCTAAACTCCTTGATCTTTTAGGATAACAATGGGCTTATCCGTTATTATATTTTCTTCTTTTAGCAATGGGAAAGGAGAATAATGGGCTTAACTTGCTAAAGGTGATAGATTTATTTTTAAAAAAATGTTTTTTAATTTATATTTTTGATGGAATATCTGTCTTAGAAGTGAAAATTGATAATGTAGAAGGTCAATGAAAAATCATAATGGAATATTTATTTTTATTATTAGATTAATAATTCTGTAAATAAATAGTATCTCACAATTTAAGAGGTAAGAATTTCAACTTTGATATATTTATTTTTCTCTAAAAAATAGAATCTCTCCTCACCTTCAAAAGTTTGTCCCCTGAAAACATAGTTAATAGACGTATAAAAATGGGCACATAATTAATATATACCACTTTTCATAATTAAAAGATTAAAAATGGACTAACAATACTTGTGACTGAGTGAAGTTGCTCCAAGCTTAAGGGTCATTACTTTTCCTTTTCTTGCAAGGACATGGACATGGACATGGACATGGACATGGGTGTGTAGATGTTCGTTGAGATAAGTAACAGGAGATTTCATATTTAATAGCTACCTCAAACCCGTTTGATGAAAGTATTAAAAATTGTTTTATCCAAACGTTGTAGATTTAAAGTTGTTCTCAATTAAATGTTACTATTTCAAGATAAGAAAATAATTTTATACTTCTCTTAATCTATGTTATCTCCTGTTTATTTAAAAAAACAAAATTGTATATGTCTCTATATCACGTAAGGAATGTATATATATTACATCCTTGCTCATATTTTTTTTATATTATTTAATTTTTATTTGAATAAATAATGATATGATAAATAAAAAATTATATATTTACTTTAATAATAAAATAAATTTTTATCATAATAAATGGATTTAAAATTAAGCCAGCATCTAAATTTACAGAAAGAAGAGGACTAATTAGTATTTAGATAGGGGCATCATTGATAGCGTTGATAGTCATCAGAAAGAAATGATCACAGTTAACCATTCACAAATGAGCAAGAACTTTAATTTTGTGTTGACGAGCACACACAATAATTGAAATTTTATTCCAAAAAATATCATGTGAGACTTGCAGAGAGAACGTTTCAATTGAACTGAACAAGAAGAAAACAAACAGAATAATCAACAAGAATTTCTTGCATTTGTAAGTTTGTTATTTTATTAAATGGCTATTTATGCTCACATCTATCATTGAATAATAATAATTAATTACATGAAAAAAATAGATTGAATCTAATTATACTTTAAAAATTAACTCAAAAAATTTATTCAATCTTATATTTAATGTAAAATTTTTATCTTAAATAAATGTGAAACAATAAATTATGAGATTTTGTTAGAGCTTCAGTTCTAATAAAAGTTTAATTATATTAAAAAATATGAAATTTTAAATTGAAATGTGAAATTTGTAAATTAAAATTAAATAAAGAAAAAACACAATTAATGGCAGAATTAAGTTTTTTTAGTTTGAGACTGACAAAGTGAAGACTTGAAACTAAAATTGCCGTCTTTAGTATTAAAAAAAAAAATTCTTAACAAAAAAAGAGGCAAATTTTTCGACCAATGAGGAGACGTATTCCTCCCTAAGCTCCAATGCCTTGTCTGCTAAGCACCGCTGTCCCTCTGCGTCAAAGAGAAAACAAAGGTTGACTCACAGATAGATCTTGGGCCCCTCTCAGTCATCTCTCTGTAAGCTTTCACGATCATTTTCTTTTGCTTTTTTCTCTGTTTCAAGATCTGCAAAGGTTCTATATCAGTTTAGTTCTTTCTTTTCTTTTTGGTGTATTTAATGGATAGCAATTACGCAGCTATTCCCAAGAGCTCATATGTAGAATTACAATTGCATCATGATCCTGAGATCCCAATAAATCCACGAAAAGCCCACCTCAAATCGCTTCCTTTTAATGATGGGGAGAACTTTAGAGATCCCAGGATCGAGAATGCTAAAATTTTAGTTGATGATGGTGATGGTAGTGGTGGTGGGGTTGATGATGACGATTTTGATATCGATAATTATCCACTTGTTCTTGCCAAATCCAATAATGGGTCTGGGATTTATGGTGCAGTTTTTAATCTCACCACATCGATTATTGGGGCAGGGATTATGGCCTTGCCAGCTACAATGAAGGTTCTTGGATTGGTTTTAGGGGTTGTGTTGATAATTCTCATGGGTATTCTGTCTGAAATTAGTGTTGAATTATTAGTTAGGTTTTCGGTACTTTGTAAGGCTTCTTCCTATGGTGAAGTTGTTCAATGTGCTTTAGGAAAAACTGCGAAGGTTTTTTCTGAGATTTGTATAATTGTGAACAATGCAGGTGTTCTGGTTGTGTATTTGATAATTATAGGTGATGTTATGTCAGGATCTCTCCATCATATGGGGGTTTTTGATCAATGGTTAGGGCATGGGGTGTGGGATCATAGGAAGTTGGTGATTCTGGTTGTGGTGGTGGTTTTTCTTGCACCCCTTTGTGCTCTGGATAAGATTGATTCATTGAGCTTAACTTCAGCTGCTTCAGTGGCTTTGGCTCTTGTCTTTGTTGTGGTATGTTTTATTGTTGCTTTTATTAAGCTAGTTGAAGGAAAAATTGAGGCTCCAAGAATGACTCCGGATTTTGGTTCAAAGAAGGCCATTTTGGATTTGCTTGTGGTCATTCCCATCATGACAAATGCTTATGTTTGCCACTTTAATGTTCAGCCTATATATAATGAACTCGAAGGGCGGTCAACTCGGAAGATGAATCGAGTGGGGAGAATTACAACTGCTCTTTGTATTACTGTTTATGCTTCAACTGCCGTATCGGGTTATTTACTCTTTGGGAAGGATACAGAAGCTGATGTGCTGACCAATTTTGACATGGACCTTGGTATTCCTTTTAGCTCTGCGTTGGATTATATTGTTAGGGTAGGGTATATTCTTCATTTGGTTCTTGTTTTTCCTGTTATTCATTTCTCTTTAAGGCAAACAGTGGATGCCATGGTGTTTGAGGGATCAGCTCCACTTTCAGAGAGCAGGAAGAGATCTTTAGCCGTAACAGCAGTACTATTGGGACTGATTTATTTTGGCTCTACCATGGTGCCCAACATTTGGACGGCTTTCAAATTCACAGGGGCAACTACAGCAGTCTCATTAGGTTTTATATTTCCATCGCTTGTTGCATTGAGATTAAGTCATCGAGGTGAGGGTTTGAGCCATGGAGAGAAGTTGTTGTCATGGTTTATGCTAATTATGGCAATAATAGTTAGCATTGTCGGTGTAATTGGAAATATTTATACTCTCAAAAGCCAATCCAACTGATATTCATCGTAGTTGATGTGTTGGTAGTTTCTATGAAGAAAGCTTTGCCAATTTCCTCCAAAGTCAAGTGGGTGATACCTTTTATCTGGGGCCTAATAATTTTCAAACAATCAAGTCATATTAGGAAATGGATGCAACCTTGGCAAAATATTGTTTCAGATTGCAAGTGTCCTGATGTTTGAGATATTGTGACTTCTCAGAGCAACTATGACAAGCTGGTTAAGCATTTGAAGAATGTTCAGGTAAGTACTTTATATGGACAACCACCACGTCAGCTGGTGCAGTATTTTTTTTTTGTAATTTCTTTCGCCGCTAATATTGTTTTAACTATATTCTTCAGCAGCAACAATGCTGCTAAAGTGAATTTTACCAGAATTTATGTAGAATCATTTTACAATTAATAAAGTGTATTGCATTTATGATTCAACAACACTTGATATCGGTAGTTGGAGTTTGGCCAACGCACCATTAACACTGCCACAGGGAAATAAAGGATTACAGATTTCAACCTTGATCAAACTCAACTTTCGTCACAGAAGCAACAGAATAATAAGGTTGTGAAAAGTTCTATCAGCTTGCAAGCGGTCTGTGAGCAGAATAAGCTAATACACACGGAATTAGCAGCAGATTCTGGAGCCGAAATAGCCCATTCATGAGTTGCTGAATCGCTGATTTCGCAACTTTCGACAACCATGATCCAATGGACCAAATACCACCTCTAGGATCTTCAATGTAAATATTAGCAAACCAGGGTGTTTCGCTGCATGGGACTCGGTGACGTTAAGAGCATCAAGGCATCCTTTCAAAGTTAGCAAAGGAGTAACCTATTTTCATCGCTATACAGTCCTCAAACTGCCAATTATATTCGAACCCATTATTGCTGACAGTGCAACTACCAAAATTGCCTGGTTGGCACTAACTCCACTATTTATCATCATCACAAAGATATGCCATCCTTCTCTTTTGTCCAACCCGGGCTTAGTATTTGAAGATCCAAGCGCTCCACATGTCCATATTCAATCCAAATCAATAAATTCATGTTCAGAATGAAAGGGAAAAACAGAATTGAACTAAAAATTTCAATTCAATTTTATCTCACTAATTAGTTCAGTTTGATTAATGATAATAGACTGTTCATTCATAATATATACCACTTTTCATAATTAAAAGAGGAAAAAAAGACTAATACTTGATGAATGAGTTGCTCCAAGCTTGAGGGCCATTACTTTTCCTTATCTTGCAGCGCTTGAGGGCCATTACTTTTCCTTATCTTGCAGCGACAAGGACATGGGGATTAGGTGTTTTTGATACTTCACTTATTTAATAACATTTGATTTTTTTTTTTTTTGAAAGAAATACTAATAACAATTAATTAAAACAACTTTGATTATGTGGATTTGCAATTTGCATGCGCATGCATGCATATATATATAGTTTTCAGTCAGCAAAACCAAACTAGGTGGGCAAAGATGATGCCTCACACTGCTAATTAAGTATACTCCTCAACTCAATTATAAATTAAATGGGTCACTCTTTAACCAACATTGCCACCAAATCATGTCACTTTGCTTAGAGTTGGTCACTGAATGTTTGAAACTCTGAAAGGGATACTTCTGAACAAAAAATTACTATCATTTCTTTGCTTCAATAGCAAAACAATTGTAACTTTGTCATTTGCTGATCAAACCTAATTTGATTGATATCTCATTAAAAATCTCAATTTTTATTTTGTTATTTTTCTTGAATTGATATTCCTATTCAAACCCTTATAATTTTAAAGATAATTTAATCTTTTTATTACGATGTGGTTTACGTTATAAATATATTTTTATTTAGTTCAATTATATAAAATTTGACTTGAAAAATAGTAATGTGATCCTAATAAAATATCTTGTAAGTTCTATGATGGTAACAAAAGAATTGGACTGATTTTACCAATATTGTAAATTTTGTTTATTGTGATAGATTGTGAGTTTTGCAATAAATTTATTAAAATTATAATTATGGAAATTTTAAATGATTATAACTTACTCTTTTTTATCATAGTGAATTTTTTTTTCTTGTTCTTTAATTTAAAAATTATACAGAAAAAGATAGATTATTTATACTAAAACTAAAAAATTAATAATTAAAAAAATATTTTTTATGGTATAATCTCAACTAATTTGAATATAATAAAAAAAAATTATTTGTAAACTATAAGTTAATCATTGAGATTATATATATCATTTCATATAAGAAAAAAAAACTAATAAAATAGGAATTCATGTGGTATCATTTAGTGGGTATATTTTTCTTTTCCATGTATATATAGTATAATTAAATATATAAACTATAATAACATAGGCCAAGATGTGAATAGCAGCATCAGCTTACATGGTGTTTACCTAATCATGGCATAAACTAGTAATTAATAATTAGCTAGTGATGTTAGACAACAAATAATACAATTAAACAAAACCTAATCAAAATTAAATTAAAGTCAATCTTATCTCACACATAATTATATTTTCAAGCCTTCCCATCTTTTCTATTGCCCAAGAAAAGCAGAACCCTAAGTCAGATGTGAAAAAGCTTTTCTATATTATTAATCATTCAAAAACAATAAGTTATAATAGGTTTATTATACATGATCTCACATATTTACATCTTGAATTCATAATGAATCGGATTTAGACAAGAAAATTTTTTCCCTTATGTCTTGAATTCATAATGAATCAGATTTAGACGGGAAAAATTCTTCCCTTGTAGTCAAACTTTTGATACATTTGGCCAGAGGAGCGCCCTTAATGCAATGCCAACTTTACTCATTAAGGCTTTAATCCAAAGTTTAGGCTCCTTAATTAGCTTTATATGTACAGCTTCCATATCATCAATTTCAAAGACAATATCAGTATCACTTAACTAAAACTCATTAATAATTAAATGGTAATTAATGATTTTTTTTTACCGACTCTCAAGAATCAACCACCAAGCCAATTTATAAAAGAAAAGCAAGGAAGTCTCCTCTAGCAACTTCACCACCTTCTTTTACAATATATATCAACGCCTTCTCACCTTATATACTTGTATTCAGAGACCTTTAAGCTCACATCACACATTCAAAGTCATGGATTGGTTCTCTTGGCTATCAAAAACTGGCCTTGACCCTTCTCTTGTTTATGAATATGGTCTTGCTTTTTCTCATAATGAGCTTGAAGAAGATGATATAGCTTACTTTAACCATGAGTTTCTTCAAAGCATGGGGATATCAATAGCCAAACATAGGCTGGAGATCCTAAAGCTTGCTAGGAAGGAGAGTGGAGCTGGCCCACATCCCATGGCAAGAGTTCTTATACTAATCAAGAGAACAAAGAGGTTTCTAGGTAAGTACATAAGAGCTTGGTATCCCCACGATGAATCTGCTCTTGTTGTTGTTCCAAGGCCTGCAGGTTATGCAACTAGATGGAGAGGAGCAATGTTGAAGAGGAACAAGAAATTGATGATGGCTAAGCAAGGGAGATTGTTGCTCGCCAATGGAAGTCCTATAGTGATTTCTGGGCCTAGACGAATAGAAAGTTTTTCAAGTCCAGTGGTGTATGATCCTCAAAAAGAGGGGAAGATGGATGGTGATGATGATGGGTATTGGTCAAATGTTGTTGAAGAGATCAGGTGGGATACCATGTTTCAGAATCTGAAACCAACCTGAATTGAACTAATCATTTCGGTTTTTAGTTCTCTTATCTTTTTCCAAATGCTTTCTTGATGTTAATTTTTAGTGGCGAGAGCTGGATTTCTTTGGGTTCTTCCACCAGAGTCTTGTTAATTTGTCTGTTTAAGAAGATATATTTTCTTCTTTTTTTCTCTCCATTAGTGGTAGGTTAGACATACAAAGTTGAATAGTGAAAAAATATTCATATAAAGGATTCCAACTAGTTAGGGATTAAGGTTGAATTGTTGTTGTAACGGTGGGTCAGACAGAGGACATACTTTGGCATCCAGGGTCAGAGCCTGTTTCAGCAACGAGATTGTCTCCCCTTGCTTCCGTGTAGTGTAATCTTCAATCTTTGCCAGAAAAGAAGGTATTAATCGCATTAGTCTCTCTGAGAAGAGTCTGAACATTGCTTTAGGTATGCAAATATGTAGTGAAGTGTATTTGGTAAAAGAATAAGAAGCTAAAATTATCACTTCAAGGAATCAATTTTTCTAATCTTTTGACACATATTTTGGGAGTAGAAATTTCTTTATTAAATCTGTGAACCTGCCCTTCACTTTACAACGGAACTGGCAACAGAAAATAGAGACACAGAGGTAAGCTTCGATTCACATAAGGATTTTACGTGTGTGTGGATTAACTTGGGCACAATTCATTTCAACTTAAATTGTGTTATGCGTGCAAAAGCATGACCTGACACCCATACTCATTTGAAGATAGAATTTAATGAGAGAGGCAAACAGCTGCTAGGGTAGTGTGAGAAAATCATATTGAAGTGATTCCTACCTGATAGGCCAGAAATCAGTCACAACATGGAAGAGGCACTAAAAAAAGAAAATTAGGCACTTGAGTATTCTTCATAAGGACTTATTTTGAATGCTCAGGAAAAAAGACAGCCAGTGTATTTCTACTGTTTATTGAAAGCTTAAATTCTGTATACAGAAGAAATGCTATAGAACTTTGTTGCTAATGCTAGAGCAAAACTTAAAAGGATAAAAAATATAGAAGAGGCACTATTTTAAATTAATATTTCTAATTAAAATATTTAAGAAAATACTTCTCTTAAGAGCATTTCAACAACAATATAACATTATGAGAATATTGTTTATGGCCTATAAATATATATATATATATATATATATATATATACACACCCACCCAACAAAAAACAAAAAATTCAAGTCGTTACAAAAGCTTTTACTGAACAAACCCAAATTTACTCATCAACAGCCAATAAATTCTTACTTGGGGATGATTAATTTCTCAGCAATTTACACCATATGTAGCCATTTGTAGCGAATTCAATCTATTTCCTCGTGAACTGTACTTCTATGAACTCTGCAAAATAGGCAATGTTTCTATTCTTTATTACGAAACAGTAATAATTTCTGTTCATTAATGGCCTGAAGATTGTGGTAGACGGAAAGAACCCCCTGCATAAAGCATTTGGTAAACTGGCCGTAATCTAACTGTAAGGATTATGCTCAGAATGGTGCCCAACCCACAAATGCCAGCTAAAACTAGGAATGTCACCTTGAAACAATCAGGACCTACACAGGTAGAACTTCCTTGCTTAGTAGCTTCTGCATCATACACATAACCAGCAAGCAGCCCGGATAAAACAAGTGCACCGATAGGATTTCCCAGCAACATAAAGGCATAAATTATGCCAAAATGTTTCAAGCCGAAAAGTTCAGAGGCAGTTGGCACCATTATGGAATATAGAATACCATAGCAGACACCGATCATAGCAGTTGCAACATAAAGAATACCATCAAGAGCTAATGCAAATAGAATGAATATCAGGACCATGATCATTTGTGCAAGTGTCATCCACACAGTTCGAGGAATTGTTTTTGACCTGCAATATCATGAATGTGTCATATTAAAGATCATATCCTCTAAAACAAGAAGGAAATCACATCCAACCAAAAGGTGGAAATATGAGAAGTCTATGTCATAAACTAGGAATGGGGAAACAAAGTTGAAAAGCCAGAGGTAGGAAAATAACCGAGTACATACACGTTAAAGGAAAATCCAAAACAACAATAATATACTTCAATCTAGTAAAATTGGAAATATTGTGAATGCCTAATGAAAACATCAAGCATGGTGCTTCTTTAGAAGGAAAGAATAATTTCACATTCCAACCTAGGACAAGATTCTAAGTCAGTGAGGAATAACCTGACAAAGTGCTCAGAAACAGCACCCGAGCCAAGACGGCCAACAAAATTGCAAAAGCTGAAGACAGCAAGCAATATTGTTGTATCATCAAGACCATATGCAATCCCAATTTGAGCCAAATTATTGAGAATGGTAACTCCAGAACCAACTCCAAGAAAGTATACCAACCAAAGAAGCCAGAAATCAGCCTTGATTAAAGCCTGGGCAAATTTAAAATCCTCCCCTCTCTTAGGTTTCCTTTTCTTTTTCACTGCTCCCTCTCCCTCAGCCAGAAGTATTTCTACATCTGAAGCATCCTCACCATCAAGAAAACTTCCAAGATATGAAGCTGATGAAAATGGTGTCAACAAAGGATTTGTTGGGGCCGATTCACCTTCTGCTGAAACCAGACTATCTGAAGAACCAGTTGCAGGGATACGTTTCTCAGGCCTTACAGGAAAAAGAGTCATTTTGAAAGGAATTGCAAGAGGAGACATCAAAATAATAACCATTATGGCAACTAATATGTATGAAACAGTATCACTTAAAGGAATCACATCACTTATTACAGTGGATATGAGAAGATAAAGGGCAAGCACAACACTTGCAGCTTGGGTGAAAATGAAATGGACATGGACAGAAGAGTCTTCTCCAGAAGCTGGAGTACAGGGCCGAACAAAGAACATCATTGCTAGACAAATAATAGGAATGCCAATTGTAAGGAATAGCAGAAGCTTTGAAGCAGAGTCACCAAGCACCAAATTGAAAAGCACAGTATAAACTGCAGCAGAGATCCCAACATAACCTTTGAGAATGCCAGAAACAGTACCCCTACTGAGAGGGAAGTTTCTCATATTGGTTACAAGTACAGCTGTGCCAAACCATGCGTTGCTATTAGTGCCAACAACAAGTGCAAGCCATAACTACAACAACAACAAATAGCAAAGGTAACAAGCACATATATGATAAAATGGAAAGTTGAAAACTTAAATACTGCAACCAAGACTTAATCTGCAAATGCCAAAAAAAAAATTTTTTTGCAAAAGTTCACTGAATAAGTAGATGGAATTTCAAATGAAAAGAATGCAAAATTTATAGGAATAGACCACAATCACTAGCTACAGGCATACTGTATGCTATTTTTTTTAATGCCAAAAAAAAGAGAGAACAAAAGGGCTAGGGGGAATGGGGATCACTTTAAACAAATACAAAACAGAATATGAGATACATGAGAACTCTTGGGGGAAAAGAGGAAAGTTTATGCACTGAGCTTTCTCTACAAACATTTTAACTCTGGTAACTCATTTTATCAAAATAATGCATTGAAATGTGAAGAAATGAGTTGATTAATTACTACCTACAGGTTTTACTAGCGCTCAAATTAAATAGTAAGCTCATCAGTCCATGAGAGCTTCTAAAAGTCAAAAGAACATGACATCTAACTAATGATATTCATGAGTAACCTAGAAAGCTGGTGGGGCATTTGCTACGCATAATCGGAGCAGGATGCTACCAAAAATTTGGACTGATGGAGGTTGAAATTTAAATAGCTTACACAGGTTGCCAATAAGTTAGAATGTGATTAAGTAGCTCTAAGTTAGGTTTGGAGCTTAGCAGGTGATGAACATACTCCTAAATTCAAGAAGTTAAGGAAGTTATAGGATGAAATGGAGGTAGATTTACAAAGAGCATATACAGATTGCTTCACTAGAAGCTAGAGTGATACGGTAGTCATGGGTTAAAGTTTGTATGCTTAAATTTAAAAGAATTCCTGATTTGCCAAACTTAATGCAGTGGAAGTCTTTAACATTTTGGATAAGCAATCCTGAATCCCAATTTGCTGTGGTTATACTGTGGTGAGTTATGATAATTATGCATGCACCAAAGAAGAAGTGAATACTAGACAGGAAATAAGCTCATTGTCAAGATAACAAGAAGATCAAAGTTGACGTGGTGTCTGAAACACATATTCATCTTTCCTATGTTACTCCACAGATGAACAAAATAAAAACCTATAATACTCTATTAAACAAGATAAGATGGAAACGTGAGTAAATAGTTGAACATAAATTGCTTTTATTCAAGAAATAAACAATTTAATCCCTTTTTTTTCATATGACCATTTTGCAGAAAAGAAATGAGAGATTGAAAAGCAAGTACTCCAGAAAAATCACTGGAACTTATTTCCCCTGTGAAGGTGATCACCAATATCCATAAACAGAACACAAGACATGTAAGAACAAGTACTGTGGGAAGAACTTAAGAACAAATATCTCAAGCATCTAGGTAATACAAAAGAAAGCAGTAAAAGTGATCAGTGATCACTAAAGAATTTCCACATCCTCTTCATAAGGAGCATGAAGTTAGATTATAAACACAAGCAAATGCAAAAAGGACAAAAAATTCAGAAAAAAAAAAATTAATAAAAAAACCAAAAACTTTAGCAAAAAAAGTTTCAATATATATACAACAACATCTAAGCCTTAATTCCAAACTAATTAGGGTCAGTCATATGGATCTTTTTTTGCCATTCAACTTTGTTTGAGACCAGTTCTTCATCAATATCAAAAAATTATAAATATTTTGATACTAATTCTGTCCATTTCATTTTAGGACCCTATTTTCTTCCTCACTACTTCCACCACTAATTTATCATATTTTCATACATGAGTATTTGATTCTCTATGTTGAACATGATCAAATCATCTTAATCGACACTCTATCAATGTGTGCTACATGCACTCTCTAGCGAAGAAATAATTCCCAATCTTATCATTCTTGTAATACCATACATCCATTTCAATGTCTACATTTCTACCATATTCATCTTATGGATAGACAATAAATTCAAGTTCCTAGTTAAAAAGATGAAAATTCAAAGTGGATTCTTCAATGATTTGTACATCAAATGGGTATGCTAAAGGTTCATAAAAAATTAGGATTAACGACCTGCAATAGTTTCAAGAAATCAATCTGATATTTTGTTCTCAAAATACCATGGGCTTGAATGTTGGTTGAATGTATCAAGCCACCTTAAAAACTAAAAAAATCCAAACCCAAGTATTAACTAGGACAAATGAACTCCATGCTATTGTTTGCCAAAACTTGATCAGAAATGATAACTGATGCAAGTGCACCAGGAAGCAACTATTGCAATTCCATGAAATAAGTACTAGCTCTCCAAGTACCCAAAAAAAAGAGCCCATAAAGCAAACACAAAAGGGAAGGATTCAAAATCCTAAATTTATTTTAGGATGAAAACTCTCAGCCAGTACATACAGGGAAATGGAATCAATTTCAAATGGAAAACTCAATAAAGGGGGAGAAAAACTAAAAATAAACAAACTGGATCACATGGAGGTCGGATAGTTTCTCGCTCACTACCATATAGTTTCAGTGACTAGAGAATAGCAAATACAATCAAACGATCGTTTCAAACCCACCAAGTCCATAATTGGATAAACAAAAAACGTGAAATTTTTCAAAATCAAACTCACCAGCCAATAAGGTAAACCGGAGACCGTTTGGCTAACAGCAAGCCAAAGAACGCCATACCCCAAGAAACAAAAAACGACACCCACAGAAAGCACAGCCCAAGGGGGGAGCTTGTTGATGACAATACCAGGGATCAAACCCACATTCTCTCCAATATCATTAGCCACTCCAAGAATTGTTACCTGCTGCTGGTTGAATCCAAGCACTGATTTGAGAGCAGTAGAGTAGAGTGGGAAGTTGTAGCCATTCCCTGCAGCCACCTGCACCCATGCAGCGGCTGCCAATCCCACCCAAGGTGGCCTACTCCCAGGTTTAAGCACTATATTTGGCATCTTAGATCACATGATATGATATTTTTCTTGTTAAATGGTCTCTGTTTCCACACCCGAAAGGGAACTTTTAGAGTTCTCTTTGGATATATATCTTCTCGTTCCAACTCCCAACTAGGGCAAGACATACATATGGATGCATACAAAGAGAGCGGAAAGCCTGTAGAGGATAGGTGAAGATTTAACGATTAGCCGGCCCCCAGTCAAACTAAATTTTTTTCCCTGTGTGAACGAAAAAATTGCAGAATCTGACATATTCCAAATGAAAAAGCGTTTTCCTTTTTCTAAAAAGAAATTATTAATTAAAAATCTATTTGATACCGCTTTTAAAATTACTGTTAAGGAAATTATTTTTTTAAATATATTAATTAAAAAATAATTTAAAATTAAATTTTATAAAATTTAATAATAATATTAAAATAATAAAATAATTTTTTTTAATGATATTTTAAATAATATTTTTATTTAAAAAAATAATTTAAACCTTTAACTACGATATCAAATAGGCATTCATAGACCGCACGAGAAAATAAAGGTGAATAGATTACTCATATTTTGTCACTCCTTATACAATATTTTTTAAAAATTTTATAGAACCCAAATAAATAATAATTATTTGAAAGTAACCTTTGATTGATTGGGATCAATTTGGAATTCCTAATTTTAAAGCCTTAAAGATAATTTTTAATATTATTAAATATAAAAAAATAATGTACAATTGGGATTTTAGCAATTATTTTTTTCTAAAATAATGTAAAATATTTCTTGCTGACCTGAAATGATCAAGTTGTGATAAGTTACTGTGTATTTTGGATATTTTGAATTCTTAAGTATTCATCAATTTTAATTTAGTGTCATTATTAGTTTTTGATAAAATGTTTAATTTTAACATGATAAATTTAATTTAACACATTTTTTACTTTTTATTTAATTTAATTTAAAATGTTCAATTTAAACTTAATTTAACTTAAAAAATAAAATTTATAAACTAAATTTCTTAATTTTTTGATTTAAATAAAAAATTAAGAGATTTAATTTCTTAATTTTCTTGATTTTTGAGTTAAACTAAGCTTAAATTGAAATCTTTTAGCTAAAGTGGATAAAAAGTTAAAAATTAACTAAATTAAATTTCCCACATAAGTAAATAGTATAATTTAGATTTAAGCCATTAATTTTTTGAAATGGTTAAGAATATAATTATACGCACGGGATAAGGAAGGCACGCACTCTTTTTGATAAAATTATAACAATTTTATCAAAATATATTAAGACATACATTGTCTACAATCGATTTAAGATCTCGAAAAATCAACTCAACTACTTAGAAGTAGACAAACGCCCCATCGAATATACTCAAAATTATTTTTTTTTAATTAATTAAAAATACACACATACAAAATCAGAAAATCTTACATCTTTTAACAAAATCATAATAATTTTATTAAAATATATTAAAACTTGTATCTCATATACTCTGTTAACAAACTACGTGTTATTAGTTTTAATTTACAAGTTCTTGTGTGTTTGGACATTTTAATTTGGTGTCCTTAGCCTATGGAGACATCTTCCCTCAGTTTCTCGACAACAAGCAAAAATACACAGAAAAAAATTTCGAATCTAACCCAAATCAAGAAGTTAAGAAAAGTCACTTCCATTACCATTCAATTTAATCATTGATACAAAAACCTTAAAAATCAAAATGTCATAGTTAAACGAAAAAAAAAAATACAAAATTACATCTCTATATATAAACAAAATGACAAGGAGACGCAAAGAGGAAATCATTCATTCTGAAATACAAAAGGATAAAAGAGATTCATAGTTACAAAATTTAATCAATAATTAAAAAGAGCTCATAAGGTACACCATCCATAGATTTAGAAAATTAATCAATTCAATCAATAATTCATTTCCATAATTAATATAAAAAAGCTAAGCAAAGCTACATACTATAATCAATGGAGTTAGTACGAGTGATAAAAGACTTTGTATTTTTTAAGTAAAGTCCAGTTTTTAGTTCTTATGAATGGAGAAAATCTCCATTGGGTAAGTATTGTACCTCTATAATGGATCTTTGGGACACAAGCAGAATTAAACTTAGTCCAGTGAACTGTGAGGTACATGTAGTTCACTACCAAAAAAAAGTTAGACTATAACTTAGAAATTCTTTCACCAAGTAATGTTAGATGAAATTAATAATACAGGTATGCAAAAAAATTATCAAAAAATATGAGTGTAATGAGTCAATCTCAAATAATTCAAAAGCATAAATATGCATTTAACCATTGTTTATACGACAATTTAATTTTAATAATTTGATATCTCAATTAATTAATGGGTCTAAAATATTAAATTGAATTATCAATTTAATGTGATTGAGCCCGTAGCTCAAGCTGGTAAAATACTAATAATCAGTGATATTAATTATGTAGAGCTAAATTAATTAAATAATTACCTGTACAGGTAGATATTATTTGGTGGGTGTGATTTGTTCAATATCTAAAAATATCTACTAAAAATAAGTATGGAAGTGGAGTAGTGAGCAAGTGAATAAAGTGGTGTAAGTGGATGGTTATGAAAATTATTTAGGTTACAAGCGTTATGAAAAGTTGTGAAAGTGAAGTAGTGGAGAGAGAAGTGAGCTAATGGTGGAGAAGAGGGTAACCACCAAACTTGGCCACCAAGCAAAGTTTCTTTATAAATTGACGTGCTAGGCATAAAAAAACAACTAACAAATAATAACCAATTAATCAATACATGACAAACATAATGTTTTAGCTCAAATTTTCTCTAGTTCAACAATCTCTTTATATTGTCAACTGTTATTTTACTTTTCAGTCTAGCGTTCAATTTCAATTTTAACCTTTCATTTTTAATTCAAGCAACCGATTTATATTTCCTCTGCATATATTATTTCATTTCATGTATTTAAGATCTTCACTTTTCAATACAATTTACAATTTCTTATTCATATTTCTATTATTGTAAATCAGTTATTTAATTTTTCAACGAGCCAATTTACTTTTTTCTGCTAATGCTTACATTTTTAAGTAAATCAGTCTTTTAATTTTTAAAAGCTTTAATTTACACATTTTGCACATATTTACATTTTTTAGCAAGTAATTGAAAGCATCTTAGCAGAGTCAAGGAATCCAAGGGAAAGTTTAATCCGTTGCTTCCCATCAATCGCTCATATTGAAAGTCAGAACGACACAAATACATTTATATATATGATCATATGCATCTCTGGCATGCTCACAATCGAAATGTTAAGTGCAAAAAAGGTTAAATTCATTTTTGATATGTGTAAATTGATTTCAGGTGGATATATATATATATATATATATATAGACACACACACATGTAGGAAGTATATTAAAAATTTGCAAGAAAGCCATGAATAAAACCATTTGAAAGTAAGGTTATCTTATTCGTAGAGATACCACATCTCGGAAATAGTCTGTGGGAAAAGGGAAATTAATTATAAAATATTATTTTTAATTAATTAAATTTTTTAACAAGAGTTAAATTAATAAAGAGAAAATATTTTTTTATTTAAGTATAATTATGTCCATAAAAATAATAAAAAAATCAGCTGCTAACATTTCATTTAAAAAAAGATAGAGTAAAGTAAGATTTTATAAAATAAAGTTTTTTATAATTTTAAAATTTTTATAAAACTTTCAATTACTTTAAAAACTAGGGGTAAGCATTTGGTTCAAATCAAAACGAACCGAACTAAACTGAATTAAATTATGAAAATCAAATTATATATTTTAGAAACCGAACCGAACCGAACTGAAATGGATAAAAAATTGAATCAAATAGAACAGCTTTATTTTGATTCGATTCGATTTAAACCGATCGGTTTTGATTTTTGATTGATTTTTTAATTTAGACTTGATTTTCATGTTATTTGATCTAATTTTGACTTTGGTTTGAACATAATAACCATTAATCAATTAAATTAAACAATATATATATATATAGTTCATAAATTTCTCATAAAAATAAATCAATTCAAAAATCTATTTGGTTCAATTTGATTCGATTTGGATATATAAAATTACTATTCGGTTTAGTTTAATCGATTTTTTCTCTTCAAAATTGAACCAAACCGACTGAAATTTTTATAATATAAAATCAAACCGAACCGATTGAAATTTAAAATCAAACCAATTGAATCGAATTAAATCAATTTTTGATTTGATTTTTCGATTTGAATCGAAATCTGCTCACCCCTAAAAAAAACTTCCTCCCAAATAATTGCTAAATGTCAAAAGAGTTTTATATTACTTAAATTAAAGATCATAAATTTTGAATTATAAATTATAATTTAAATACCTTAAATTGAGATACTATTTATATAATTTATTTATAGCTAACCAAGCTTTTTAATGATAAAAGAAAAAAAAAAAAACCTTTCACATCCGCTATAATAAAACGTTTAATTATATAAGGGTGGTATTTTTTTTTTAATCCTTAAAATATATTAAAGTTGTATTTCGATCCATGGATTGGAAGCTATAAATTTAGATTTGGATCAAATACCTTCCAAAAATCTTATTTAGGAAGTTTAAAATATATGAATTTGAATTTTGCTCCAATGAATGTAATTATAAAGACTTAAAAAAAGTAAGAATTAATTTGAAATAATAATATTACATATGTTATTCGAAATTTAACGTCAACCTAAGAAATATTTTTTATATTTATATTTTATTTAAAATTTAAAATTTAAAATTTAAAATTCTTTTTATTATCTAAATATTTTTTTTTTAAATTTTAAATTTTAAATTTAATATTTAAAACTCAAATTTCAAATTTGAATATACGAATCCAAAACAAAAGCTAATTTATTTTATATATATATATATATATATATATATATATATATATATATATTTAAATGGATCAAGATTAGTTAGTCATTTTCTCAAATAATTTTAAACGCGTATTCTACTATTCTCCTAAATTATTCTGATGCACTCAAGATATTTAAACTTCTCAGTAGAGTTGAATGCTAATTAACAAGAAAGTGAATTTCATCATATTCTTATCAATGGAGTTAATTATGTTAAATACTTTACGAGTTAATTTGATATCTCAAATCATTAATAAATTGAGAAATTATATCAATAAATACTAATTTAATAATATTAAAATTATTTTCAAGAATTTTAATTTTACTTTTTAAATTAAAAACTGAGGGAATATTTTCATTAAATGAAATTTGATATTTTCAATAAAAATAATTTTCTTTCTTTTTTTTAGGAAAATTTTCTTTCTCAATTTATCGGTTATGATCAAGTTTTAGCAAACAATAGCATGGATTTAATTTGCCGTATTTATATGAATGACAATGGATAAGATATTTGTAAAAATCACTCTATTCGAACTCGATACCTAATTTTTTTTTAATATTTGAATTTATTTTAAACTTAATTAAAATTTATTTTTAATTATTTAAACTTATTCCAACTTCTATTATTATTATCTGAAAAATGCTTCAACCCGTTTAATTTTGTATATATTAATTAACAATTTAAAAAAATTATTAATAATTTATAATTTTATAAATATTTAAATTTTATTTAAAATATAATATATAAAATTTATGAATATTATTATAAATATATATATATATATATATATATATATATTTTATATTTAATTAATTATCTAACATATAAAATATAAACTCGATTATATATTATTCAAACATATTTTATTAAAATTTGATGGGACTGAGTATTCACTAGCTTGATGCATTCAACCAACATTCAAATCCATGGTATTTTGAGAACAAAATATCAGATTGATTGCTTGAAACTATAACAAGTCGTCAGTCCTAATTTTTTTTTTTTTAATGAACCTTTAGCATACCCATTTGATGTCCAAATTATTGAAGAATCCACTTTGGAGTTTCATCTTTTTAACTAGGAACATAAATTCAATGTCTGCCAAATGCCAATCCATAGGTTTGATTGGAGGTCATTTTCTTTATGTATATTTTTCAACATAATTTGTCATTTTGTCTATAGTCGAATCATCTACATTGCACAAGAGTGAGTGTTAGATATATAAAGATATAATATATCTACCATATCTAAATTGATTTACCATACACATTTTTTATTCTCTCTTTTGAAATTAATAACTATCACATCTATGAGCAGCATTCCCTCAAGCCCTATCGGTACGTAGAGATAAGATGTAGACCCATTACTCAATTATATGTTGACAAGCATTTGTTGGTCCATTAAATTATTATATAGTCCAAGCCCATTGAAACACTCGCTTTTTAAATGAGCAAATTTTGTTCTATTTGGATCCCTTCTTTAATTTAGGAAAATCAATGACTCAGGCTTGTGCTCACTTCTATTAGACAATCAACTTATTTTGGGTAGATTGGTCTGGGTTGAGCTTTGTAAAGGGCAACTCATCCTCCGCCAGTCCACCTTAAATGTCAGCCAAGCCCAATGCAAAATGGGATATTTAAAAGCTTTGTTCAACATCTTCTCATCCAAGCATTTAATCCATTTTGGATACAATGGGTTTATTACTTACTGGTAAAGGTGACAGTGTATAGAGTGAGTATTAGGATTTAGATCTCATTAAATACAATTCCTCTCTTTATATTACTTGCAAAAAATATAATCAAATCTAAATGTGAGACCTCTTACCAACAAGAATTAGATACAACAGTAAGGCTTCCTGCATTATTGCATTTTATATAATAATGTATTATTAAAAGGGGCAATCATAAACTTTAAATGAATCAACTTTCTGTGAATCCTAAAATGGATATAAAGGGATATTTTAATAAATAAGACTTAGATTGCATAATGTAAATGAAGGTAATTATGAAAAAAGTTCATTTTATTGATATTTGTTAGTGATTAAGATTCTTAAGTAACATGTGAATGTGAGGGTGTGAGAAATCCAGAAATATATTGTCCAGGGGAGAGAAGTTTTCGGTTTAAACCAAAAATCTAACCGAACTGATTGAATTCGGTTCAATTGGTTCGGTTTTAAAATTCAATTGGTTCAGTTTGATTTATAATTTTAATAATTTCGGTTAATCGGTTCGGTTCGGTTATTTTCATTAAAAAAAATCGAACCAAACCGAACCGAAAGTATTAATATATATAGGAAATCAAAAAAATAAAACCGAATTGAATCGAACCAAACTGAAATCAAAGAAAATCGAACCGAACCGAACCTTAAGATTTTTGAGTTTTGATTTCTAATTTTCTTTGTTTTTATGTTTTTATTATTTAGATTTAATGTTAAAAATATAAAATTTTATAAATTTTGGTTTGATCGGTTTAAAATCGAACCGAATTGATATTTATCGATTCGATTCGATTCGGTTTTCTCTTATCAATCGGTTCGGTTCAATTTTTAAAATTTTTAATTTTTAATTTTCGATTTTATCGTTTCGGTTCGAAACCGAACCAACCGTTTGAACACCCTTGTCCACGTTCCACAATGAATGTGCAAAGGGTTAGACACTGGCACAGAGCCACATTAATGTCTCCCATCCAGAAACAATGGTGCCTAGATTGACTTTCCCATGACACAGGCCATTTTATTATTTTCCTCTTTCTAGTGCACCAACCTGCCATGGATTTGTCTACTTCAATTATTTGTGCCAAACACTATCTATGGTTTCTTCTTTTTTAATTCCATTAGCTCACATAGGAGAGAAAACATTATGCCTTCTTTTAGAATAAATTATTTATATAAAAAAAATTAATTTTAAAATGTGAATTTGTGTGATCAAAGAATTAAGTTGAATTTTCTTATCGTTCATGCAATAATTTCGTATGCTTGTTTGATTTATAATTTTATTTTATTTTATTTGCATTCAATAATTTTTGTATCATATTAAGGTGATGTCACCCATTAATTTTTACATACAATATTAAATTAATCATTTTCATTGGATTAAAGATATATCATTTATTTTAAAATTAGTAAATTTTTGAATAAATTTAATCATTAAATAGGTCTTACCCAACTATCCAATATAAATAACTAAAATTGTAATATAAATAATTCAATATATAAAAAATATTTTTAATATAAAATTATATTTCTGTCTTGGATGTGGGGCCATGAATACGCTTGTCAATTAAAGCTTTTGGGATCTTATATCGATTATAGATGAGTATATATAAAATTATAAAAGTTAACGTGCTTGATAAAATTATCGTGATTTTATTAAGAAATATGTTCCTTCCATGTGCTTGTGTGTGTACATTTATCTTTAAAAAAAAAAAAAAGGTAAAATGCTAATGGGTGAGTCAATGTGTGTGTGTTTAGGGTAAAAAACTTGGGGCAAGCCCATCTGTCAATGTGTTGGTTTTTTGGAATCTCATATCGATTGTAGATGGTTATGTGTCCCTTCTCTAAACTTGTGTGTGCGTATTAATTTTCGATAAATTAATTGGCTTAGCCTGATTTTCAGTAGCTGAAAATATATTATTCATCTGACATACTCAAATTCAAGTCCCACTCCTTCATCTCTACTAAAATAAACCTATAAGAGTTATATATATATATATATATATATATATATATATATATATATATATATATATAATGGATATGTAAATGTTTAAAACAATGTTGGTAATGGACATCCATGAACAAACAAAATTACAATAACAATGTAAAATTATGGTGACAATGACATTTTTATAATAAAATGTGCAACTACTCATCATTTTCATCATTCATATCCTCAGACTTTAGTCAATGATTGCATAGATTTTTCATGTTACATTGCAGATTCCGAAAAATATTTGCAAGTTGTGTACTTCTCGGTGGTTAATTTATATTGTAAAAAAAAATCTGCAATTGGACTTGTTCTTAAATATATTTTCCCACCTTATCGTTGTTAACTTTGGAAATTTCAAGTTTTAGCAAACAATAGCATGGATTTAATTTGCCGTATTTATATGAATGACAATGGATAAGATATTCGTAAAAATCACTCTATTCGAACTCGATACCTAATTTTTTTTTAATATTTGAATTTATTTTAAACTTAATTAAAATTTATTTTTAATTATTTAAACTTATTCCAAATTCTATTATTATTATCTGAAAAATACTTCAACCCGTTTAATTTTGTATATATTAATTAACAATTTAAAAAAATTATTAATAATTTATAATTTTATAAATATTTAAATTTTATTTAAAATATAATATATAAAATTTATGAATATTATTATAAATATATATATATATATATATATATATTTATATTTAATTAATTATCTAACATATAAAATATAAACTCGATTATATATTATTCAAACATATTTTATTAAAATTTGATGGGACTGAGTATTCACTATTCCTGTAGCTTGATGCATTCAACCAACATTCAAATCCATGGTATTTTGAGAACAAAATATCAGATTGATTGCTTGAAACTATAACAAGTCGTCAGTCATAATTTTTTTTTTTTAATGAACCTTTAGCATACCCATTTGATGTCCAAATTATTGAAGAATCCACTTTGGAGTTTCATCTTTTAACTAGGAACATAAATTCAATGTCTGCCAAATGCCAATCCATAGGTTTGATTGGAGGTCATTTTCTTTATGTATATTTTTCAACATAATTTGTCATTTTGTCTATAGTCGAATCATCTACATTGCACAAGAGTGAGTGTTAGATATATAAAGATATAATATATCTACCATATCTAAATTGATTTACCATACACATTTTTATTCTCTCTTTGAAATTAATAACTATCACATCTATGAGCAGCATTCCTCAAGCCCTATCGGTGCGTAGAGATAAGATGTAGACCCATTACTCAATTATATGTTGACAAGCATTTGTTGGTCCATTAAATTATTATATAGTCCAAGCCCATTGAAACACTCGCTTTTAAATGAGCAAATTTTGTTCTATTTGGATCCCTTCTTTAATTTAGGGAAAATCAATGACTCAGGCTTGTGCTCACTTCTATTAGACAATCAACTTATTTTGGGTAGATTGGTCTGGGTTGAGCTTTGTAAAGGGCAACTCATCCTCCGCCAGTCCACCTTAAATGTCAGCCAAGCCCAATGCAAAATGGGATATTTAAAAGCTTTGTTCAACATCTTCTCATCCAAGCATTTAATCCATTTTGGATACAATGGGTTTATTACTTACTGGTAAAGGTGACAGTGTATAGAGTGAGTATTAGGATTTAGATCTCATTAAATACAATTCCTCTCTTTATATTACTTGCAAAAAATATAATCAAATCTAAATGTGAGACCTCTTACCAACAAGAATTAGATACAACAGTAAGGCTTCCTGCATTATTGCATTTTATATAATAATGTATTATTAAAAGGGGCAATCATAAACTTTAAATGAATCAACTTTCTGTGAATCCTAAAATGGATATAAAGGGATATTTTAATAAATAAGACTTAGATTGCATAATGTAAATGAAGGTAATTATGAAAAAAGTTCATTTTATTGATATTTGTTAGTGATTAAGATTCTTAAGTAACATGTGAATGTGAGGGTGTGAGAAATCCAGAAATATATTGTCCAGGGGAGAGAAGTTTTCGGTTTAAACCGAAAAATCTAACCGAACTGATTGAATTCGGTTCAATTGGTTCGGTTTTAAAATTCAATTGGTTCAGTTTGATTTATAATTTTAATAATTTCGGTTAATCGGTTCGGTTCGGTTATTTTCATTAAAAAAAATCGAACCAAACCGAACCGAAAGTATTAATATATATAGGAAATCAAAAAAATAAAACCGAATTGAATCGAACCAAACTGAAATCAAAGAAAATCGAACCGAACCGAACCTTAAGATTTTTGAGTTTTGATTTCTAATTTTCTTTGTTTTTATGTTTTTATTATTTAGATTTAATGTTAAAAATATAAAATTTTATAAATTTTGGTTTGATCGGTTTAAAATCGAACCGAATTGATATTTATCGATTCGATTCGATTCGGTTTTCTTATCAATCGGTTCGTTCAATTTTTTAAATTTTTAATTTTTGATTTTTGATTTTATCGGTTTGGTTCAGTTCGGAACCGAACCGACCGTTTGCACACCCTTGTCCACGGTCCACAATGAATGTGCAAAGGGTTAGACACTGGCACAGAGCCACATTAATGTCTCCCATCCAGAAACAATGGTGCCTAGATTGACTTTCCCATGACACAGGCCATTTTATTATTTTCCTCTTTCTAGTGCACCAACCTGCCATGGATTTGTCTACTTCAATTATTTGTGCCAAACACTATCTATGGTTTCTTCTTTTTTAATTCCATTAGCTCACATAGGAGAGAAAACATTATGCCTTCTTTTAGAATAAATTATTTATATAAAAAAAATTAATTTTAAAATGTGAATTTGTGTGATCAAAGAATTAAGTTGAATTTTCTTATCGTTCATGCAATAATTTCGTATGCTTGTTTGATTTATAATTTTATTTTATTTTATTTGCATTCAATAATTTTTGTATCATATTAAGGTGATGTCACCCATTAATTTTTACATACAATATTAAATTAATCATTTTCATTGGATTAAAGATATATCATTTATTTTAAAATTAGTAAATTTTTGAATAAATTTAATCATTAAATAGGTCTTACCCAACTATCCAATATAAATAACTAAAAATGTAATATAAATAATTCAATATATAAAAAATATTTTTAATATAAAATTATATTTCTGTCTTGGATGTGGGGCCATGAATACGCTTGTCAATTAAAGCTTTTGGGATCTTATATCGATTATAGATGAGTATATATAAAATTATAAAAGTTAACGTGCTTGATAAAATTATCGTGATTTTATTAAGAAATATGTTCCTTCCATGTGCTTGTGTGTGTACATTTATCTTTAAAAAAAAAAAAAAGGTAAAATGCTAATGGGTGAGTCAATGTGTGTGTGTTTAGGGTAAAAACTTGGGGCAAGCCCATCCACAATGTGTTGGTTTTTTGGAATCTCATATCGATTGTAGATGGTTATGTGTCCCTTCTCTAAACTTGTGTGTGCGTATTAATTTTCGATAAATTAATTGGCTTAGCCTGATTTTCAGTAGCTGAAAATATATTATTCATCTGACATACTCAAATTCAAGTCCCACTCCTTCATCTCTACTAAAATAAACCTATAAGAGTTATATATATATATATATATATATATATATATATATATATATATATATAATGGATATGTAAATGTTTAAAACAATGTTGGTAATGGACATCCATGAACAAACAAAATTACAATAACAATGTAAAATTATGGTGACAATGACATTTTTATAATAAAATGTGCAACTACTCATCATTTTCATCATTTATATCCTCAGACTTTAGTCAATGATTGCATAGATTTTTCATGTTACATTGCAGATTCCGAAAAATATTTGCAAGTTGTGTACTTCTCGGTGGTTAATTTATATTGTAAAAAAAAATCTGCAATTGGACTTGTTCTTAAATATATTTTCCCACCTTATCGTTGTTAACTTTGGAAATTTCAAGTTTTAGCAAACAATAGCATGGATTTAATTTGCCGTATTTATATGAATGACAATGGATAAGATATTCGTAAAAATCACTCTATTCGAACTCGATACCTAATTTTTTTTTAATATTTGAATTTATTTTAAACTTAATTAAAATTTATTTTTAATTATTTAAACTTATTCCAAATTCTATTATTATTATCTGAAAAATACTTCAACCCGTTTAATTTTGTATATATTAATTAACAATTTAAAAAAATTATTAATAATTTATAATTTTATAAATATTTAAATTTTATTTAAAATATAATATATAAAATTTATGAATATTATTATAAATATATATATATATATATATATATATTTATATTTAATTAATTATCTAACATATAAAATATAAACTCGATTATATATTATTCAAACATATTTTATTAAAATTTGATGGGACTGAGTATTCACTATTCCTGTAGCTTGATGCATTCAACCAACATTCAAATCCATGGTATTTTGAGAACAAAATATCAGATTGATTGCTTGAAACTATAACAAGTCGTCAGTCCTAATTTTTTTTTTTTAATGAACCTTTAGCATACCCATTTGATGTCCAAATTATTGAAGAATCCACTTTGGAGTTTCATCTTTTTAACTAGGAACATAAATTCAATGTCTGCCAAATGCCAATCCATAGGTTTGATTGGAGGTCATTTTCTTTATGTATATTTTTCAACATAATTTGTCATTTTGTCTATAGTCGAATCATCTACATTGCACAAGAGTGAGTGTTAGATATATAAAGATATAATATATCTACCATATCTAAATTGATTTACCATACACATTTTTTATTCTCTCTTTTGAAATTAATAACTATCACATCTATGAGCAGCATTCCCTCAAGCCCTATCGGTACGTAGAGATAAGATGTAGACCCATTACTCAATTATATGTTGACAAGCATTTGTTGGTCCATTAAATTATTATATAGTCCAAGCCCATTGAAACACTCGCTTTTTAAATGAGCAAATTTTGTTCTATTTGGATCCCTTCTTTAATTTAGGGAAAATCAATGACTCAGGCTTGTGCTCACTTCTATTAGACAATCAACTTATTTTGGGTAGATTGGTCTGGGTTGAGCTTTGTAAAGGGCAACTCATCCTCCGCCAGTCCACCTTAAATGTCAGCCAAGCCCAATGCAAAATGGGATATTTAAAAGCTTTGTTCAACATCTTCTCATCCAAGCATTTAATCCATTTTGGATACAATGGGTTTATTACTTACTGGTAAAGGTGACAGTGTATAGAGTGAGTATTAGGATTTAGATCTCATTAAATACAATTCCTCTCTTTATATTACTTGCAAAAAATATAATCAAATCTAAATGTGAGACCTCTTACCAACAAGAATTAGATACAACAGTAAGGCTTCCTGCATTATTGCATTTTATATAATAATGTATTATTAAAAGGGGCAATCATAAACTTTAAATGAATCAACTTTCTGTGAATCCTAAAATGGATATAAAGGGATATTTTAATAAATAAGACTTAGATTGCATAATGTAAATGAAGGTAATTATGAAAAAAGTTCATTTTATTGATATTTGTTAGTGATTAAGATTCTTAAGTAACATGTGAATGTGAGGGTGTGAGAAATCCAGAAATATATTGTCCAGGGGAGAGAAGTTTTCGGTTTAAACCGAAAAATCTAACCGAACTGATTGAATTCGGTTCAATTGGTTCGGTTTTAAAATTCAATTGGTTCAGTTTGATTTATAATTTTAATAATTTCGGTTAATCGGTTCGGTTCGGTTATTTTCATTAAAAAAAATCGAACCAAACCGAACCGAAAGTATTAATATATATAGGAAATCAAAAAAATAAAACCGAATTGAATCGAACCAAACTGAAATCAAAGAAAATCGAACCGAACCGAACCTTAAGATTTTTGAGTTTTGATTTCTAATTTTCTTTGTTTTTATGTTTTTATTATTTAGATTTAATGTTAAAAATATAAAATTTTATAAATTTTGGTTTGATCGGTTTAAAATCGAACCGAATTGATATTTATCGATTCGATTCGATTCGGTTTTCTCTTATCAATCGGTTCGGTTCAATTTTTAAAATTTTTAATTTTTAATTTTCGATTTTATCGGTTCGGTTCGGTTCGAAACCGAACCGACCGTTTGCACACCCCTTGTCCACGTTCCACAATGAATGTGCAAAGGGTTAGACACTGGCACAGAGCCACATTAATGTCTCCCATCCAGAAACAATGGTGCCTAGATTGACTTTCCCATGACACAGGCCATTTTATTATTTTCCTCTTTCTAGTGCACCAACCTGCCATGGATTTGTCTACTTCAATTATTTGTGCCAAACACTATCTATGGTTTCTTCTTTTTTAATTCCATTAGCTCACATAGGAGAGAAAACATTATGCCTTCTTTTAGAATAAATTATTTATATAAAAAAAATTAATTTTAAAATGTGAATTTGTGTGATCAAAGAATTAAGTTGAATTTTCTTATCGTTCATGCAATAATTTCGTATGCTTGTTTGATTTATAATTTTATTTTATTTTATTTGCATTCAATAATTTTTGTATCATATTAAGGTGATGTCACCCATTAATTTTTACATACAATATTAAATTAATCATTTTCATTGGATTAAAGATATATCATTTATTTTAAAATTAGTAAATTTTTGAATAAATTTAATCATTAAATAGGTCTTACCCAACTATCCAATATAAATAACTAAAAATGTAATATAAATAATTCAATATATAAAAAATATTTTTAATATAAAATTATATTTCTGTCTTGGATGTGGGGCCATGAATACGCTTGTCAATTAAAGCTTTTGGGATCTTATATCGATTATAGATGAGTATATATAAAATTATAAAAGTTAACGTGCTTGATAAAATTATCGTGATTTTATTAAGAAATATGTTCCTTCCATGTGCTTGTGTGTGTACATTTATCTTTAAAAAAAAAAAAAAGGTAAAATGCTAATGGGTGAGTCAATGTGTGTGTGTTTAGGGTAAAAAACTTGGGGCAAGCCCATCTGTCAATGTGTTGGTTTTTTGGAATCTCATATCGATTGTAGATGGTTATGTGTCCCTTCTCTAAACTTGTGTGTGCGTATTAATTTTCGATAAATTAATTGGCTTAGCCTGATTTTCAGTAGCTGAAAATATATTATTCATCTGACATACTCAAATTCAAGTCCCACTCCTTCATCTCTACTAAAATAAACCTATAAGAGTTATATATATATATATATATATATATATATATATATATATATATATATATATATAATGGATATGTAAATGTTTAAAACAATGTTGGTAATGGACATCCATGAACAAACAAAATTACAATAACAATGTAAAATTATGGTGACAATGACATTTTTATAATAAAATGTGCAACTACTCATCATTTTCATCATTCATATCCTCAGACTTTAGTCAATGATTGCATAGATTTTTCATGTTACATTGCAGATTCCGAAAAATATTTGCAAGTTGTGTACTTCTCGTGGTTAATTTATATTGTAAAAAAAAATCTGCAATTGGACTTGTTCTTAAATATATTTTCCCACCTTATCGTTGTTAACTTTGGAAATTTCAAGTTTTAGCAAACAATAGCATGGATTTAATTTGCCGTATTTATATGAATGACAATGGATAAGATATTCGTAAAAATCACTCTATTCGAACTCGATACCTAATTTTTTTTTAATATTTGAATTTATTTTAAACTTAATTAAAATTTATTTTTAATTATTTAAACTTATTCCAAATTCTATTATTATTATCTGAAAAATACTTCAACCCGTTTAATTTTGTATATATTAATTAACAATTTAAAAAAATTATTAATAATTTATAATTTTATAAATATTTAAATTTTATTTAAAATATAATATATAAAATTTATGAATATTATTATAAATATATATATATATATATATATATATTTATATTTAATTAATTATCTAACATATAAAATATAAACTCGATTATATATTATTCAAACATATTTTATTAAAATTTGATGGGACTGAGTATTCACTATTCCTGTAGCTTGATGCATTCAACCAACATTCAAATCCATGGTATTTTGAGAACAAAATATCAGATTGATTGCTTGAAACTATAACAAGTCGTCAGTCCTAATTTTTTTTTTTTAATGAACCTTTAGCATACCCATTTGATGTCCAAATTATTGAAGAATCCACTTTGGAGTTTCATCTTTTAACTAGGAACATAAATTCAATGTCTGCCAAATGCCAATCCATAGGTTTGATTGGAGGTCATTTTCTTTATGTATATTTTTCAACATAATTTGTCATTTTGTCTATAGTCGAATCATCTACATTGCACAAGAGTGAGTGTTAGATATATAAAGATATAATATATCTACCATATCTAAATTGATTTACCATACACATTTTTTATTCTCTCTTTTGAAATTAATAACTATCACATCTATGAGCAGCATTCCCTCAAGCCCTATCGGTACGTAGAGATAAGATGTAGACCCATTACTCAATTATATGTTGACAAGCATTTGTTGGTCCATTAAATTATTATATAGTCCAAGCCCATTGAAACACTCGCTTTTTAAATGAGCAAATTTTGTTCTATTTGGATCCCTTCTTTAATTTAGGGAAAATCAATGACTCAGGCTTGTGCTCACTTCTATTAGACAATCAACTTATTTTGGGTAGATTGGTCTGGGTTGAGCTTTGTAAAGGGCAACTCATCCTCCGCCAGTCCACCTTAAATGTCAGCCAAGCCCAATGCAAAATGGGATATTTAAAAGCTTTGTTCAACATCTTCTCATCCAAGCATTTAATCCATTTTGGATACAATGGGTTTATTACTTACTGGTAAAGGTGACAGTGTATAGAGTGAGTATTAGGATTTAGATCTCATTAAATACAATTCCTCTCTTTATATTACTTGCAAAAAATATAATCAAATCTAAATGTGAGACCTCTTACCAACAAGAATTAGATACAACAGTAAGGCTTCCTGCATTATTGCATTTTATATAATAATGTATTATTAAAAGGGGCAATCATAAACTTTAAATGAATCAACTTTCTGTGAATCCTAAAATGGATATAAAGGGATATTTTAATAAATAAGACTTAGATTGCATAATGTAAATGAAGGTAATTATGAAAAAAGTTCATTTTATTGATATTTGTTAGTGATTAAGATTCTTAAGTAACATGTGAATGTGAGGGTGTGAGAAATCCAGAAATATATTGTCCAGGGGAGAGAAGTTTTCGGTTTAAACGAAAAATCTAACCGAACTGATTGAATTCGGTTCAATTGGTTGGTTTTAAAATTCAATTAGTTCATTTGATTTATAATTTTAATAATTTCGGTTAATCGGTTCGGTTCGGTTATTTTCATTAAAAAAAATCGAACCAAACCGAACCGAAAGTATTAATATATATAGGAAATCAAAAAAATAAAACCGAATTGAATCGAACCAAACTGAAATCAAAGAAAATCGAACCGAACCGAACCTTAAGATTTTTGAGTTTTGATTTCTAATTTTCTTTGTTTTTATGTTTTTATTATTTAGATTTAATGTTAAAAATATAAAATTTTATAAATTTTGGTTTGATCGGTTTAAAATCGAACCGAATTGATATTTATCGATTCGATTCGATTCGGTTTTCTCTTATCAATCGGTTCGGTTCAATTTTTAAAATTTTTAATTTTTAATTTTCGATTTTATCGTTCGGTTCGGTTGAAACCGAACCGACCGTTCACACCCCTTGTCCACGTTCCACAATGAATGTGCAAAGGGTTAGACACTGGCACAGAGCCACATTAATGTCTCCCATCCAGAAACAATGGTGCCTAGATTGACTTTCCCATGACACAGGCCATTTTATTATTTTCCTCTTTCTAGTGCACCAACCTGCCATGGATTTGTCTACTTCAATTATTTGTGCCAAACACTATCTATGGTTTCTTCTTTTTTAATTCCATTAGCTCACATAGGAGAGAAAACATTATGCCTTCTTTTAGAATAAATTATTTATATAAAAAAAATTAATTTTAAAATGTGAATTTGTGTGATCAAAGAATTAAGTTGAATTTTCTTATCGTTCATGCAATAATTTCGTATGCTTGTTTGATTTATAATTTTATTTTATTTTATTTGCATTCAATAATTTTTGTATCATATTAAGGTGATGTCACCCATTAATTTTTACATACAATATTAAATTAATCATTTTCATTGGATTAAAGATATATCATTTATTTTAAAATTAGTAAATTTTTGAATAAATTTAATCATTAAATAGGTCTTACCCAACTATCCAATATAAATAACTAAAAATGTAATATAAATAATTCAATATATAAAAAATATTTTTAATATAAAATTATATTTACTGTCTTGGATGTGGGGCCATGAATAAACTTGTCAATTAAAGCTTTTGGGATCTTATATCGATTATAGATGAGTATATATAAAATTATAAAAGTTAACGTGCTTGATAAAATTATCGTGATTTTATTAAGAAATATGTTCCTTCCATGTGCTTGTGTGTGTACATTTATCTTTAAAAAAAAAAAAAAGGTAAAATGCTAATGGGTGAGTCAATGTGTGTGTGTTTAGGGTAAAAAACTTGGGGCAAGCCCATCTGTCAATGTGTTGGTTTTTTGGAATCTCATATCGATTGTAGATGGTTATGTGTCCCTTCTCTAAACTTGTGTGTGCGTATTAATTTTCGATAAATTAATTGGCTTAGCCTGATTTTCAGTAGCTGAAAATATATTATTCATCTGACATACTCAAATTCAAGTCCCACTCCTTCATCTCTACTAAAATAAACCTATAAGAGTTATATATATATATATATATATATATATATATATATATATATATATATATATAATGGATATGTAAATGTTTAAAACAATGTTGGTAATGGACATCCATGAACAAACAAAATTACAATAACAATGTAAAATTATGGTGACAATGACATTTTTATAATAAAATGTGCAACTACTCATCATTTTCATCATTCATATCCTCAGACTTTAGTCAATGATTGCATAGATTTTTCATGTTACATTGCAGATTCCGAAAAATATTTGCAAGTTGTGTACTTCTCGGTGGTTAATTTATATTGTAAAAAAAAATCTGCAATTGGACTTGTTCTTAAATATATTTTCCCACCTTATCGTTGTTAACTTTGGAAATTTCAAGTTTTAGCAAACAATAGCATGGATTTAATTTGCGTATTTATATGAATGACAATGGATAAGATATTCGTAAAAATCACTCTATTCGAACTCGATACCTAATTTTTTTTTAATATTTGAATTTATTTTAAACTTAATTAAAATTTATTTTTAATTATTTAAACTTATTCCAAATTCTATTATTATTATCTGAAAAATACTTCAACCCGTTTAATTTTGTATATATTAATTAACAATTTAAAAAAATTATTAATAATTTATAATTTTATAAATATTTAAATTTTATTTAAAATATAATATATAAAATTTATGAATATTATTATAAATATATATATATATATATATATATATATTTATATTTAATTAATTATCTAACATATAAAATATAAACTCGATTATATATTATTCAAACATATTTTATTAAAATTTGATGGGACTGAGTATTCACTATTCCTGTAGCTTGATGCATTCAACCAACATTCAAATCCATGGTATTTTGAGAACAAAATATCAGATTGATTGCTTGAAACTATAACAAGTCGTCAGTCCTAATTTTTTTTTTTTAATGAACCTTTAGCATACCCATTTGATGTCCAAATTATTGAAGAATCCACTTTGGAGTTTCATCTTTTTAACTAGGAACATAAATTCAATGTCTGCCAAATGCCAATCCATAGGTTTGATTGGAGGTCATTTTCTTTATGTATATTTTTCAACATAATTTGTCATTTTGTCTATAGTCGAATCATCTACATTGCACAAGAGTGAGTGTTAGATATATAAAGATATAATATATCTACCATATCTAAATTGATTTACCATACACATTTTTTATTCTCTCTTTTGAAATTAATAACTATCACATCTATGAGCAGCATTCCCTCAAGCCCTATCGGTACGTAGAGATAAGATGTAGACCCATTACTCAATTATATGTTGACAAGCATTTGTTGGTCCATTAAATTATTATATAGTCCAAGCCCATTGAAACACTCGCTTTTTAAATGAGCAAATTTTGTTCTATTTGGATCCCTTCTTTAATTTAGGGAAAATCAATGACTCAGGCTTGTGCTCACTTCTATTAGACAATCAACTTATTTTGGGTAGATTGGTCTGGGTTGAGCTTTGTAAAGGGCAACTCATCCTCCGCCAGTCCACCTTAAATGTCAGCCAAGCCCAATGCAAAATGGGATATTTAAAAGCTTTGTTCAACATCTTCTCATCCAAGCATTTAATCCATTTTGGATACAATGGGTTTATTACTTACTGGTAAAGGTGACAGTGTATAGAGTGAGTATTAGGATTTAGATCTCATTAAATACAATTCCTCTCTTTATATTACTTGCAAAAAATATAATCAAATCTAAATGTGAGACCTCTTACCAACAAGAATTAGATAGAACAGTAAGGCTTCCTGCATTATTGCATTTTATATAATAATGTATTATTAAAAGGGGCAATCATAAACTTTAAATGAATCAACTTTCTGTGAATCCTAAAATGGATATAAAGGGATATTTTAATAAATAAGACTTAGATTGCATAATGTAAATGAAGGTAATTATGAAAAAAGTTCATTTTATTGATATTTGTTAGTGATTAAGATTCTTAAGTAACATGTGAATGTGAGGGTGTGAGAAATCCAGAAATATATTGTCCAGGGGAGAGAAGTTTTCGGTTTAAACCGAAAAATCTAACCGAACTGATTGAATTCGGTTCAATTGGTTCGGTTTTAAAATTCAATCGGTTTGATTTGATTTATAATTTTAATAATTTCGGTTAATCGGTTCGGTTCGGTTATTTTCATTAAAAAAAATCGAACCAAACCGAACCGAAAGTATTAATATATATAGGAAATCAAAAAAATAAAACCGAATTGAATCGAACCAAACTGAAATCAAAGAAAATCGAACCGAACCGAACCTTAAGATTTTTGAGTTTTGATTTCTAATTTTCTTTGTTTTTATGTTTTTATTATTTAGATTTAATGTTAAAAATATAAAATTTTATAAATTTTGGTTTGATCGGTTTAAAATCGAACCGAATTGATATTTATCGATTCGATTCGATTCGGTTTTCTCTTATCAATCGGTTCGGTTCAATTTTTAAAATTTTTAATTTTTAATTTTCGATTTTATCGGTTCGGTTCGGTTCGATTCGAAATCGAACCGACCGTTTACACACCCTTGTCCACGTTCCACAATGAATGTGCAAAGGGTTAGACACTGGCACAGAGCCACATTAATGTCTCCCATCCAGAAACAATGGTGCCTAGATTGACTTTCCCATGACACAGGCCATTTTATTATTTTCCTCTTTCTAGTGCACCAACCTGCCATGGATTTGTCTACTTCAATTATTTGTGCCAAACACTATCTATGGTTTCTTCTTTTTTAATTCCATTAGCTCACATAGGAGAGAAAACATTATGCCTTCTTTTAGAATAAATTATTTATATAAAAAAAATTAATTTTAAAATGTGAATTTGTGTGATCAAAGAATTAAGTTGAATTTTCTTATCGTTCATGCAATAATTTCGTATGCTTGTTTGATTTATAATTTTATTTTATTTTATTTGCATTCAATAATTTTTGTATCATATTAAGGTGATGTCACCCATTAATTTTTACATACAATATTAAATTAATCATTTTCATTGGATTAAAGATATATCATTTATTTTAAAATTAGTAAATTTTTGAATAAATTTTATCATTAAATAGGTCTTACCCAACTATCAATATAAATAACTAAAAATGTAATATAAATAATTCAATATATAAAAATATTTTTAATATAAAATTATATTTCTGTCTTGGATGTGGGGCCATGAATAAACATCAATTAAAGCTTTTGGGATCTTATATCGATTATAGATGAGTATATATAAAATTATAAAAGTTAACGTGCTTGATAAAATTATCGTGATTTTATTAAGAAATATGTTCCTTCCATGTGCTTGTGTGTGTACATTTATCTTTAAAAAAAAAAAAAAAGGTAAAATGCTAATGGGTGAGTCAATGTGTGTGTGTTTAGGGTAAAAACTTGGGGCAAGCCCATCTGTCAATGTGTTGGTTTTGGAATCTCATATCGATTGTAGATGGTTATGTGTCCCTTCTCTAAACTTGTGTGTGCGTATTAATTTTCGATAAATTAATTGGCTTAGCTGATTTTTGATGGTGAAAATATATTATTCATCGACATACTCAAATTCAAGTCCCACTCCTTCATCTCTACTAAAATAAACCTATAAGAGTTATATATATATATATATATATATATATATATATATATATATATATATATATAATGGATATGTAAATGTTTAAAACAATGTTGGTAATGGACATCCATGAACAAACAAAATTACAATAACAATGTAAAATTATGGTGACAATGACATTTTTATAATAAAATGTGCAACTACTCATCATTTTCATCATTCATATCCTCGGACTTTAGTCAATGATTGCATAGATTTTTCATGTTACATTGCAGATTCCGAAAAATATTTGCAAGTTGTGTACTTCTCGGTGGTTAATTTATATTGTAAAAAAAAATCTGCAATTGGACTTGTTCTTAAATATATTTTCCCACCTTATCGTTGTTAACTTTGGAAATTTCAAGTTTTAGCAAACAATAGCATGGATTTAATTTGCCGTATTTATATGAATGACAATGGATAAGATATTCGTAAAAATCACTCTATTCGAACTCGATACCTAATTTTTTTTTAATATTTGAATTTATTTTAAACTTAATTAAAATTTATTTTTAATTATTTAAACTTATTCCAAATTCTATTATTATTATCTGAAAAATACTTCAACCCGTTTAATTTTGTATATATTAATTAACAATTTAAAAAAATTATTAATAATTTATAATTTTATAAATATTTAAATTTTATTTAAAATATAATATATAAAATTTATGAATATTATTATAAATATATATATATATATATATATATATATATTTATATTTAATTAATTATCTAACATATAAAATATAAACTCGATTATATATTATTCAAACATATTTTATTAAAATTTGATGGGACTGAGTATTCACTATTCCTGTAGCTTGATGCATTCAACCAACATTCAAATCCATGGTATTTTGAGAACAAAATATCAGATTGATTGCTTGAAACTATAACAAGTCGTCAGTCCTAATTTTTTTTTTTTAATGAACCTTTAGCATACCCATTTGATGTCCAAATTATTGAAGAATCCACTTTGGAGTTTCATCTTTTTAACTAGGAACATAAATTCAATGTCTGCCAAATGCCAATCCATAGGTTTGATTGGAGGTCATTTTCTTTATGTATATTTTTCAACATAATTTGTCATTTTGTCTATAGTCGAATCATCTACATTGCACAAGAGTGAGTGTTAGATATATAAAGATATAATATATCTACCATATCTAAATTGATTTACCATACACATTTTTTATTCTCTCTTTTGAAATTAATAACTATCACATCTATGAGCAGCATTCCCTCAAGCCCTATCGGTACGTAGAGATAAGATGTAGACCCATTACTCAATTATATGTTGACAAGCATTTGTTGGTCCATTAAATTATTATATAGTCCAAGCCCATTGAAACACTCGCTTTTTAAATGAGCAAATTTTGTTCTATTTGGATCCCTTCTTTAATTTAGGGAAAATCAATGACTCAGGCTTGTGCTCACTTCTATTAGACAATCAACTTATTTTGGGTAGATTGGTCTGGGTTGAGCTTTGTAAAGGGCAACTCATCCTCCGCCAGTCCACCTTAAATGTCAGCCAAGCCCAATGCAAAATGGGATATTTAAAGCTTTGTTCAACATCTTCTCATCCAAGCATTTAATCCATTTTGGATACAATGGGTTTATTACTTACTGGTAAAGGTGACAGTGTATAGAGTGAGTATTAGGATTTAGATCTCATTAAATACAATTCCTCTCTTTATATTACTTGCAAAAAATATAATCAAATCTAAATGTGAGACCTCTTACCAACAAGAATTAGATACAACAGTAAGGCTTCCTGCATTATTGCATTTTATATAATAATGTATTATTAAAAGGGGCAATCATAAACTTTAAATGAATCAACTTTCTGTGAATCCTAAAATGGATATAAAGGGATATTTTAATAAATAAGACTTAGATTGCATAATGTAAATGAAGGTAATTATGAAAAAAGTTCATTTTATTGATATTTGTTAGTGATTAAGATTCTTAAGTAACATGTGAATGTGAGGGTGTGAGAAATCCAGAAATATATTGTCCAGGAGAGAAGTTTTGGTTTAAACGAAAAATCTAACGAACTGATTGAATTCGGTTCAATTGGTTCGGTTTTAAAATTCAATTAGTTGATTTGATTTATAATTTTAATAATTTGATTAATCGGTTCGGTTCGGTTATTTTCATTAAAAAAATCGAACCAAACCGAACCAATATTAATATATAAAGGAAATCAAAAAAATAAAACCGAATTGAATCGAACCAAACTGAAATCAAAGACAATCGAACCGACCCGAACCTTAAGATTTTGAGTTTTGATTTCTAATTTTTTTTGTTTTTATGTTTTTATTATTTAGATTTAATGTTAAAAATATGAAATTTTATAAATTTCAGTTTGATCGGTTTAAAACCGAACCGAACCGAAATTTATCGATTTGATTCAATTCGATTTTCTCTTATCAATCAGTTCGATTCAATTTTTAAAATTTTTAATTTTCGATTTTCGATTTTATAAGTTCGGTTCGATTCGAAATCGAACCGACCGTTCTACACACCCTTGTCCACGTTCCACAATGAATGTGCAAAGGGTTAGACACTGGCACAGAGCCACATTAATGTCTCCCATCCAGAAACAATGGTGCCTAGATTGACTTTCCCATGACACAGGCCATTTTATTATTTTCCTCTTTCTAGTGCACCAACCTGCCATGGATTTGTCTACTTCAATTATTTGTGCCAAACACTATCTATGGTTTCTTCTTTTTTAATTCCATTAGCTCACATAGGAGAGAAAACATTATGCCTTCTTTTAGAATAAATTATTTATATAAAAAAAATTAATTTTAAAATGTGAATTTGTGTGATCAAAGAATTAAGTTGAATTTTCTTATCGTTCATGCAATAATTTCGTATGCTTGTTTGATTTATAATTTTATTTTATTTTATTTGCATTCAATAATTTTTGTATCATATTAAGGTGATGTCACCCATTAATTTTTACATACAATATTAAATTAATCATTTTCATTGGATTAAAGATATATCATTTATTTTAAAATTAGTAAATTTTTGAATAAATTTAATCATTAAATAGGTCTTACCCAACTATCCAATATAAATAACTAAAAATGTAATATAAATAATTCAATATATAAAAAATATTTTTAATATAAAATTATATTTCTGTCTTGGATGTGGGGCCATGAATACGCTTGTCAATTAAAGCTTTTGGGATCTTATATCGATTATAGATGAGTATATATAAAATTATAAAAGTTAACGTGCTTGATAAAATTATCGTGATTTTATTAAGAAATATGTTCCTTCCATGTGCTTGTGTGTGTACATTTATCTTTAAAAAAAAAAAAAAAGGTAAAATGCTAATGGGTGAGTCAATGTGTGTGTGTTTAGGGTAAAATACTTGGGGCAAGACCATCTGTCAATGTGTGTGTTTTTTGGAATCTCATATCGATTGTCGATGGTTATGTGTCCCTTCTCTAAACTTGTGTGTGCGTATTAATTTTCGATAAATTAATTGGCTTAGCTTTGATTTTGATGGCTGAAAATATATTATTCATCTGACATACTCAAATTCAAGTCCCACTCCTTCATCTCTACTAAAATAAACCTATAAGAGTTATATATATATATATATATATATATATATATATATATATATATATATATATATAATGGATATGTAAATGTTTAAAACAATGTTGGTAATGGACATCCATGAACAAACAAAATTACAATAACAATGTAAAATTATGGTGACAATGACATTTTTATAATAAAATGTGCAACTACTCATCATTTTCATCATTCATATCCTCAGACTTTAGTCAATGATTGCATAGATTTTTCATGTTACATTGCAGATTCCGAAAAATATTTGCAAGTTGTGTACTTCTCGGTGGTTAATTTATATTGTAAAAAAAAATCTGCAATTGGACTTGTTCTTAAATATATTTTCCCACCTTATCGTTGTTAACTTTGGAAATTTCAAGTTTTAGCAAACAATAGCATGGATTTAATTTGCCGTATTTATATGAATGACAATGGATAAGATATTCGTAAAAATCACTCTATTCGAACTCGATACCTAATTTTTTTTTAATATTTGAATTTATTTTAAACTTAATTAAAATTTATTTTTAATTATTTAAACTTATTCCAAATTCTATTATTATTATCTGAAAAATACTTCAACCCGTTTAATTTTGTATATATTAATTAACAATTTAAAAAAATTATTAATAATTTATAATTTTATAAATATTTAAATTTTATTTAAAATATAATATATAAAATTTATGAATATTATTATAAATATATATATATATATATATATATATATTTATATTTAATTAATTATCTAACATATAAAATATAAACTCGATTATATATTATTCAAACATATTTTATTAAAATTTGATGGGACTGAGTATTCACTATTCCTGTAGCTTGATGCATTCAACCAACATTCAAATCCATGGTATTTTGAGAACAAAATATCAGATTGATTGCTTGAAACTATAACAAGTCGTCAGTCTAATTTTTTTTTTTAATGAACCTTTAGCATACCCATTTGATGTCCAAATTATTGAAGAATCCACTTTGGAGTTTCATCTTTTAACTAGGAACATAAATTCAATGTCTGCCAAATGCCAATCCATAGGTTTGATTGGAGGTCATTTTCTTTATGTATATTTTTCAACATAATTTGTCATTTTGTCTATAGTCAAATCATCTACATTGCACAAGAGTGAGTGTTAGATATATAAAGATATAATATATCTACCATATCTAAATTGATTTACCATACACATTTTTTATTCTCTCTTTTGAAATTAATAACTATCACATCTATGAGCGCATTCCCTCAAGCCCTATCGATGCGTAGAGATAAGATGTAGACCCATTACTCAATTATATGTTGACAAGCATTTGTTGGTCCATTAAATTATTATATAGTCCAAGCCCATTGAAACACTCGCTTTTAAATGAGCAAATTTTGTTCTATTTGGATCCCTTCTTTAATTTAGGAAAATCAATGACTCAGGCTTGTGCTCACTTCTATTAGACAATCAACTTATTTTGGGTAGATTGGTCTGGGTTGAGCTTTGTAAAGGGCAACTCATCCTCCGCCAGTCCACCTTAAATGTCAGCCAAGCCCAATGCAAAATGGGATATTTAAAAGCTTTGTTCAACATCTTCTCATCCAAGCATTTAATCCATTTTGGATACAATGGGTTTATTACTTACTGGTAAAGGTGACAGTGTATAGAGTGAGTATTAGGATTTAGATCTCATTAAATACAATTCCTCTCTTTATATTACTTGCAAAAATATAATCAAATCTAAATGTGAGACCTCTTACCAACAAGAATTAGATACAACAGTAAGGCTTCCTGCATTATTGCATTTTATATAATAATGTATTATTAAAAGGGGCAATCATAAACTTTAAATGAATCAACTTTCTGTGAATCCTAAAATGGATATAAAGGGATATTTTAATAAATAAGACTTAGATTGCATAATGTAAATGAAGGTAATTATGAAAAAAGTTCATTTTATTGATATTTGTTAGTGATTAAGATTCTTAAGTAACATGTGAATGTGAGGGTGTGAGAAATCCAGAAATATATTGTCCAGGGGAGAGAAGTTTTGGTTTAAACGAAAAATCTAACCGAACTGATTGAATTCGGTTCAATTGGTTGATTTTAAAATTCAATTAGTTGATTTGATTTATAATTTTAATAATTTGGTTAATCGGTTCGGTTCGGTTATTTTCATTAAAAAAATCGAACCAAACCGAACCGAAAAGTATTAATATATATAGGAAATCAAAAAAATAAAACCGAATTGAATCGAACCAAACTGAAATCAAAGAAAATCGAACCGAACCGAACCTTAAGATTTTTGAGTTTTGATTTCTAATTTTCTTTGTTTTTATGTTTTTATTATTTAGATTTAATGTTAAAAATATAAAATTTTATAAATTTTGGTTTGATCGGTTTAAAATCGAACGGAACTGATATTTATCGATTCGATTCGATTCGGTTTTCTCTTATCAATCGGTTCGGTTCAATTTTTAAAATTTTTAATTTTTAATTTTGATTTTATCGGTTCGGTTCGGTTGAAACCGAACCGACCGTTCACACCCCTTGTCCACGTTCCACAATGAATGTGCAAAGGGTTAGACACTGGCACAGAGCCACATTAATGTCTCCCATCCAGAAACAATGGTGCCTAGATTGACTTTCCCATGACACAGGCCATTTTATTATTTTCCTCTTTCTAGTGCACCAACCTGCCATGGATTTGTCTACTTCAATTATTTGTGCCAAACACTATCTATGGTTTCTTCTTTTTTAATTCCATTAGCTCACATAGGAGAGAAAACATTATGCCTTCTTTTAGAATAAATTATTTATATAAAAAAAATTAATTTTAAAATGTGAATTTGTGTGATCAAAGAATTAAGTTGAATTTTCTTATCGTTCATGCAATAATTTCGTATGCTTGTTTGATTTATAATTTTATTTTATTTTATTTGCATTCAATAATTTTTGTATCATATTAAGGTGATGTCACCCATTAATTTTTACATACAATATTAAATTAATCATTTTCATTGGATTAAAGATATATCATTTATTTTAAAATTAGTAAATTTTTGAATAAATTTAATCATTAAATAGGTCTTACCCAACTATCCAATATAAATAACTCAAAATGTAATATAAATAATTCAATATATAAAAAATATTTTTAATATAAAATTATATTTCTGTCTTGGATGTGGGGCCATGAATAAGCTTGTCAATTAAAGCTTTTGGGATCTTATATCGATTATAGATGAGTATATATAAAATTATAAAAGTTAACGTGCTTGATAAAATTATCGTGATTTTATTAAGAAATATGTTCCTTCCATGTGCTTGTGTGTGTACATTTATCTTTAAAAAAAAAAAAAAGGTAAAATGCTAATGGGTGAGTCAATGTGTGTGTGTTTAGGGTAAAAAACTTGGGGCAAGCCCATCTGTCAATGTGTTGGTTTTTTGGAATCTCATATCGATTGTAGATGGTTATGTGTCCCTTCTCTAAACTTGTGTGTGCGTATTAATTTTCGATAAATTAATTGGCTTAGCCTTTGATTTTCAGATGTGAAAATATATTATTCATCTGACATACTCAAATTCAAGTCCCACTCCTTCATCTCTACTAAAATAAACCTATAAGAGTTATATATATATATATATATATATATATATATATATATATATATATATATATATATATATATATATAATGGATATGTAAATGTTTAAAACAATGTTGGTAATGGACATCCATGAACAAACAAAATTACAATAACAATGTAAAATTATGGTGACAATGACATTTTTATAATAAAATGTGCAACTACTCATCATTTTCATCATTCATATCCTCAGACTTTAGTCAATGATTGCATAGATTTTTCATGTTACATTGCAGATTCCGAAAAATATTTGCAAGTTGTGTACTTCTCGGTGGTTAATTTATATTGTAAAAAAAAATCTGCAATTGGACTTGTTCTTAAATATATTTTCCCACCTTATCGTTGTTAACTTTGGAAATTTCAAGTTTTAGCAAACAATAGCATGGATTTAATTTGCCGTATTTATATGAATGACAATGGATAAGATATTCGTAAAAATCACTCTATTCGAACTCGATACCTAATTTTTTTTTAATATTTGAATTTATTTTAAACTTAATTAAAATTTATTTTTAATTATTTAAACTTATTCCAAATTCTATTATTATTATCTGAAAAATACTTCAACCCGTTTAATTTTGTATATATTAATTAACAATTTAAAAAAATTATTAATAATTTATAATTTTATAAATATTTAAATTTTATTTAAAATATAATATATAAAATTTATGAATATTATTATAAATATATATATATATATATATATTTATATTTAATTAATTATCTAACATATAAAATATAAACTCGATTATATATTATTCAAACATATTTTATTAAAATTTGATGGGACTGAGTATTCACTATTCCTGTAGCTTGATGCATTCAACCAACATTCAAATCCATGGTATTTTGAGAACAAAATATCAGATTGATTGCTTGAAACTATAACAAGTCGTCAGTCCTAATTTTTTTTTTTTAATGAACCTTTAGCATACCCATTTGATGTCCAAATTATTGAAGAATCCACTTTGGAGTTTCATCTTTTTAACTAGGAACATAAATTCAATGTCTGCCAAATGCCAATCCATAGGTTTGATTGGAGGTCATTTTCTTTATGTATATTTTTCAACATAATTTGTCATTTTGTCTATAGTCAAATCATCTACATTGCACAAGAGTGAGTGTTAGATATATAAAGATATAATATATCTACCATATCTAAATTGATTTACCATACACATTTTTTATTCTCTCTTTTGAAATTAATAACTATCACATCTATGAGCAGCATTCCCTCAAGCCCTATCGGTACGTAGAGATAAGATGTAGACCCATTACTCAATTATATGTTGACAAGCATTTGTTGGTCCATTAAATTATTATATAGTCCAAGCCCATTGAAACACTCGCTTTTTAAATGAGCAAATTTTGTTCTATTTGGATCCCTTCTTTAATTTAGGGAAAATCAATGACTCAGGCTTGTGCTCACTTCTATTAGACAATCAACTTATTTTGGGTAGATTGGTCTGGGTTGAGCTTTGTAAAGGGCAACTCATCCTCCGCCAGTCCACCTTAAATGTCAGCCAAGCCCAATGCAAAATGGGATATTTAAAAGCTTTGTTCAACATCTTCTCATCCAAGCATTTAATCCATTTTGGATACAATGGGTTTATTACTTACTGGTAAAGGTGACAGTGTATAGAGTGAGTATTAGGATTTAGATCTCATTAAATACAATTCCTCTCTTTATATTACTTGCAAAAATATAATCAAATCTAAATGTGAGACCTCTTACCAACAAGAATTAGATACAACAGTAAGGCTTCCTGCATTATTGCATTTTATATAATAATGTATTATTAAAAGGGGCAATCATAAACTTTAAATGAATCAACTTTCTGTGAATCCTAAAATGGATATAAAGGGATATTTTAATAAATAAGACTTAGATTGCATAATGTAAATGAAGGTAATTATGAAAAAAGTTCATTTTATTGATATTTGTTAGTGATTAAGATTCTTAAGTAACATGTGAATGTGAGGGTGTGAGAAATCCAGAAATATATTGTCCAGTGGAGAGAAGTTTTGTTTAAACTGAAAAATCTAACCGAACTGATTGAATTCGGTTCAATTGGTTCGGTTTTAAAATTCAATTGGTTCATTTGATTTATAATTTTAATAATTTCGTTAATCGGTTCGGTTCGGTTATTTTCATTAAAAAAATCAACCAAACCGAACCGAAAGTATTAATATATATAGGAAATCAAAAAATAAAACCGAATTGAATCGAACTAAACTCAAATCAAAGAAAATCGAACCGAACCAAACCTTAAGATTTTTGAGTTTTGATTTCTAATTTTTTTTGTTTTTATGTTTTTATTATTTAGATTTAATGTTAAAAATATGAAATTTTATAAATTTCGGTTTGATCGGTTTAAAATCGAACCGAATTGATATTTATCGATTCGATTCGATTCGATTTTCTCTTATCAATCGGTTCGGTTTGATTTTTAAAATTTTTTATTTTCAATTTTCGATTTTATCAGTTCAGTTCGATTCAAACCGAACCGACCGCTTGCACACCCTTGTCCACGTTCCACAATGAATGTGCAAAGGGTTAGACACTGGCACAGAGCCACATTAATGTCTCCCATCCAGAAACAATGGTGCCTAGATTGACTTTCCCATGACACAGGCCATTTTATTATTTTCCTCTTTCTAGTGCACCAACCTGCCATGGATTTGTCTACTTCAATTATTTGTGCCAAACACTATCTATGGTTTCTTCTTTTTTAATTCCATTAGCTCACATAGGAGAGAAAACATTATGCCTTCTTTTAGAATAAATTATTTATATAAAAAAAATTAATTTTAAAATGTGAATTTGTGTGATCAAAGAATTAAGTTGAATTTTCTTATCGTTCATGCAATAATTTCGTATGCTTGTTTGATTTATAATTTTATTTTATTTTATTTGCATTCAATAATTTTTGTATCATATTAAGGTGATGTCACCCATTAATTTTTACATACAATATTAAATTAATCATTTTCATTGGATTAAAGATATATCATTTATTTTAAAATTAGTAAATTTTTGAATAAATTTAATCATTAAATAGGTCTTACCCAACTATCCAATATAAATAACTAAAATGTAATATAAATAATTCAATATATAAAAAATATTTTTAATATAAAATTATATTTCTGTCTTGGATGTGGGGCCATGAATACGCTTGTCAATTAAAGCTTTTGGGATCTTATATCGATTATAGATGAGTATATATAAAATTATAAAAGTTAACGTGCTTGATAAAATTATCGTGATTTTATTAAGAAATATGTTCCTTCCATGTGCTTGTGTGTGTACATTTATCTTTAAAAAAAAAAAAAAGGTAAAATGCTAATGGGTGAGTCACTGTGTGTGTGTTTAGGTAAAAACTTGGGGCAAGCCCATCCACAATGTGTTGGTTTTGGAATCTCATATCGATTGTAGATGGTTATGTGTCCCTTCTCTAAACTTGTGTGTGCGTATTAATTTTCGATAAATTAATTGGCTTAGCTCGATTTTCAAGAGTGAAAATATATTTTTGATCTGACATACTCAAATTCAAGTCCCACTCCTTCATCTCTACTAAAATAAACCTATAAGAGTTATATATATATATATATATATATATATATATATATATATATATATATATAATGGATATGTAAATGTTTAAAACAATGTTGGTAATGGACATCCATGAACAAACAAAATTACAATAACAATGTAAAATTATGGTGACAATGACATTTTTATAATAAAATGTGCAACTACTCATCATTTTCATCATTCATATCCTCAGACTTTAGTCAATGATTGCATAGATTTTTCATGTTACATTGCAGATTCCGAAAAATATTTGCAAGTTGTGTACTTCTCGGTGGTTAATTTATATTGTAAAAAAAAATCTGCAATTGGACTTGTTCTTAAATATATTTTCCCACCTTATCGTTGTTAACTTTGGAAATTTCAAGTTTTAGCAAACAATAGCATGGATTTAATTTGCGTATTTATATGAATGACAATGGATAAGATATTCGTAAAAATCACTCTATTCGAACTCGATACCTAATTTTTTTTTAATATTTGAATTTATTTTAAACTTAATTAAAATTTATTTTTAATTATTTAAACTTATTCCAAATTCTATTATTATTATCTGAAAAATACTTCAACCCGTTTAATTTTGTATATATTAATTAACAATTTAAAAAAATTATTAATAATTTATAATTTTATAAATATTTAAATTTTATTTAAAATATAATATATAAAATTTATGAATATTATTATAAATATATATATATATATATATATATATATTTATATTTAATTAATTATCTAACATATAAAATATAAACTCGATTATATATTATTCAAACATATTTTATTAAAATTTGATGGGACTGAGTATTCACTATTCCTGTAGCTTGATGCATTCAACCAACATTCAAATCCATGGTATTTTGAGAACAAAATATCAGATTGATTGCTTGAAACTATAACAAGTCGTCAGTCCTAATTTTTTTTTTTTAATGAACCTTTAGCATACCCATTTGATGTCCAAATTATTGAAGAATCCACTTTGGAGTTTCATCTTTTTAACTAGGAACATAAATTCAATGTCTGCCAAATGCCAATCCATAGGTTTGATTGGAGGTCATTTTCTTTATGTATATTTTTCAACATAATTTGTCATTTTGTCTATAGTCGAATCATCTACATTGCACAAGAGTGAGTGTTAGATATATAAAGATATAATATATCTACCATATCTAAATTGATTTACCATACACATTTTTTATTCTCTCTTTTGAAATTAATAACTATCACATCTATGAGCAGCATTCCCTCAAGCCCTATCGGTACGTAGAGATAAGATGTAGACCCATTACTCAATTATATGTTGACAAGCATTTGTTGGTCCATTAAATTATTATATAGTCCAAGCCCATTGAAACACTCGCTTTTAAATGAGCAAATTTTGTTCTATTTGGATCCCTTCTTTAATTTAGGGAAAATCAATGACTCAGGCTTGTGCTCACTTCTATTAGACAATCAACTTATTTTGGGTAGATTGGTCTGGGTTGAGCTTTGTAAAGGGCAACTCATCCTCCGCCAGTCCACCTTAAATGTCAGCCAAGCCCAATGCAAAATGGGATATTTAAAAGCTTTGTTCAACATCTTCTCATCCAAGCATTTAATCCATTTTGGATACAATGGGTTTATTACTTACTGGTAAAGGTGACAGTGTATAGAGTGAGTATTAGGATTTAGATCTCATTAAATACAATTCCTCTCTTTATATTACTTGCAAAAAATATAATCAAATCTAAATGTGAGACCTCTTACCAACAAGAATTAGATACAACAGTAAGGCTTCCTGCATTATTGCATTTTATATAATAATGTATTATTAAAAGGGGCAATCATAAACTTTAAATGAATCAACTTTCTGTGAATCCTAAAATGGATATAAAGGGATATTTTAATAAATAAGACTTAGATTGCATAATGTAAATGAAGGTAATTATGAAAAAAGTTCATTTTATTGATATTTGTTAGTGATTAAGATTCTTAAGTAACATGTGAATGTGAGGGTGTGAGAAATCCAGAAATATATTGTCCAGGGGAGAGAAGTTTTCGGTTTAAACTGAAAATTGAACCGAACTGATTGAATTCGGTTCAATTGGTTCGGTTTTAAAATTCAATCGGTTTGATTTGATTTATAATTTTAATAATTTCGGTTAATCGGTTCGGTTCGGTTATTTTCATTAAAAAAAATCGAACCGAACCGAACCGAAAGTATTAATATATATAGGAAATCAAAAAAATAAAACCGAATTGAATCGAACCAAATTGAAATCAAAGAAAATCGAACCGAGCCGAACCTTAAGATTTTTGAGTTTTGATTTCTAATTTTCTTTGTTTTTATGTTTTTATTATTTAGATTTAATGTTAAAAATATAAAATTTTATAAATTTTGGTTTGATCGGTTTAAAATCGAACCGAATTGATATTTATCGATTCGATTCGATTCGGTTTTCTCTTATCAATCGGTTCGGTTCAATTTTTAAAATTTTTAATTTTTAATTTTCGATTTTATCGGTTCGGTTCGGTTCGAAACCAAACCGACCGTTTGCACACCCCTTGTCCACGTTCCACAATGAATGTGCAAAGGGTTAGACACTGGCACAGAGCCACATTAATGTCTCCCATCCAGAAACAATGGTGCCTAGATTGACTTTCCCATGACACAGGCCATTTTATTATTTTCCTCTTTCTAGTGCACCAACCTGCCATGGATTTGTCTACTTCAATTATTTGTGCCAAACACTATCTATGGTTTCTTCTTTTTTAATTCCATTAGCTCACATAGGAGAGAAAACATTATGCCTTCTTTTAGAATAAATTATTTATATAAAAAAAATTAATTTTAAAATGTGAATTTGTGTGATCAAAGAATTAAGTTGAATTTTCTTATCGTTCATGCAATAATTTCGTATGCTTGTTTGATTTATAATTTTATTTTATTTTATTTGCATTCAATAATTTTTGTATCATATTAAGGTGATGTCACCCATTAATTTTTACATACAATATTAAATTAATCATTTTCATTGGATTAAAGATATATCATTTATTTTAAAATTAGTAAATTTTTGAATAAATTTAATCATTAAATAGGTCTTACCCAACTATCCAATATAAATAACTAAAAATGTAATATAAATAATTCAATATATAAAAAATATTTTTAATATAAAATTATATTTCTGTCTTGGATGTGGGGCCATGAATACGCTTGTCAATTAAAGCTTTTGGGATCTTATATCGATTATAGATGAGTATATATAAAATTATAAAAGTTAACGTGCTTGATAAAATTATCGTGATTTTATTAAGAAATATGTTCCTTCCATGTGCTTGTGTGTGTACATTTATCTTTAAAAAAAAAAAAAGGTAAAATGATAATGGGTGAGTCAATGTGTGTGTGTTTAGGGTAAAAACTTGGGGCAAGCCCATCCACAATGTGTTGGTTTTTTGGAATCTCATATCGATTGTAGATGGTTATGTGTCCCTTCTCTAAACTTGTGTGTGCGTATTAATTTTCGATAAATTAATTGGCTTAGCCTGATTTTCAGTAGCTGAAAATATATTATTCATCTGACATACTCAAATTCAAGTCCCACTCCTTCATCTCTACTAAAATAAACCTATAAGAGTTATATATATATATATATATATATATATATATATATATATATATATATATAATGGATATGTAAATGTTTAAAACAATGTTGGTAATGGACATCCATGAACAAACAAAATTACAATAACAATGTAAAATTATGGTGACAATGACATTTTTATAATAAAATGTGCAACTACTCATCATTTTCATCATTCATATCCTCAGACTTTAGTCAATGATTGCATAGATTTTTCATGTTACATTGCAGATTCCGAAAAATATTTGCAAGTTGTGTACTTCTCGGTGGTTAATTTATATTGTAAAAAAAAATCTGCAATTGGACTTGTTCTTAAATATATTTTCCCACCTTATCGTTGTTAACTTTGGAAATTTCAAGTTTTAGCAAACAATAGCATGGATTTAATTTGCCGTATTTATATGAATGACAATGGATAAGATATTCGTAAAAATCACTCTATTCGAACTCGATACCTAATTTTTTTTTAATATTTGAATTTATTTTAAACTTAATTAAAATTTATTTTTAATTATTTAAACTTATTCCAAATTCTATTATTATTATCTGAAAAATACTTCAACCCGCTTAATTTTGTATATATTAATTAACAATTTAAAAATTATTAAAAATATATAATTATATAAATATATATATTATTTAAAATATAATATATAAAATTTATGAATATTATTATAAATATATATATATATATATATATATATATTTATATTTAATTAATTATCTAACATATAAAATATAAACTCGATTATATATTATTCAAACATATTTTATTAAAATTTGATGGGACTGAGTATTCACTATTCCTGTAGCTTGATGCATTCAACCAACATTCAAATCCATGGTATTTTGAGAACAAAATATCAGATTGATTGCTTGAAACTATAACAAGTCGTCAGTCCTAATTTTTTTTTTTTAATGAACCTTTAGCATACCCATTTGATGTCCAAATTATTGAAGAATCCACTTTGGAGTTTCATCTTTTAACTAGGAACATAAATTCAATGTCTGCCAAATGCCAATCCATAGGTTTGATTGGAGGTCATTTTCTTTATGTATATTTTTCAACATAATTTGTCATTTTGTCTATAGTCGAATCATCTACATTGCACAAGAGTGAGTGTTAGATATATAAAGATATAATATATCTACCATATCTAAATTGATTTACCATACACATTTTTTATTCTCTCTTTGAAATTAATAACTATCACATCTATGAGCAGATTCCTCAAGCCCTATCGGCACGTAGAGATAAGATGTAGACCCATTACTCAATTATATGTTGACAAGCATTTGTTGGTCCATTAAATTATTATATAGTCCAAGCCCATTGAAACACTCGCTTTTAAATGAGCAAATTTTGTTCTATTTGGATCCCTTCTTTAATTTAGGGAAAATCAATGACTCAGGCTTGTGCTCACTTCTATTAGACAATCAACTTATTTTGGGTAGATTGGTCTGGGTTGAGCTTTGTAAAGGGCAACTCATCCTCCGCCAGTCCACCTTAAATGTCAGCCAAGCCCAATGCAAAATGGGATATTTAAAAGCTTTGTTCAACATCTTCTCATCCAAGCATTTAATCCATTTTGGATACAATGGGTTTATTACTTACTGGTAAAGGTGACAGTGTATAGAGTGAGTATTAGGATTTAGATCTCATTAAATACAATTCCTCTCTTTATATTACTTGCAAAAAATATAATCAAATCTAAATGTGAGACCTCTTACCAACAAGAATTAGATACAACAGTAAGGCTTCCTGCATTATTGCATTTTATATAATAATGTATTATTAAAAGGGGCAATCATAAACTTTAAATGAATCAACTTTCTGTGAATCCTAAAATGGATATAAAGGGATATTTTAATAAATAAGACTTAGATTGCATAATGTAAATGAAGGTAATTATGAAAAAAGTTCATTTTATTGATATTTGTTAGTGATTAAGATTCTTAAGTAACATGTGAATGTGAGGGTGTGAGAAATCCAGAAATATATTGTCCAGGGGAGAGAAGTTTTCGGTTTAAACCGAAAAATCTAACCGAACTGATTGAATTCGGTTCAATTGGTTCGGTTTTAAAATTCAATTGGTTCAGTTTGATTTATAATTTTAATAATTTCGGTTAATCGGTTCGGTTCGGTTATTTTCATTAAAAAAAATCGAACCAAACCGAACCGAAAGTATTAATATATATAGGAAATCAAAAAAATAAAACCGAATTGAATCGAACAAACCAAAGAAAACCGAACCGAACCTTAAGATTTTTGAGTTTTGATTTCTAATTTTTTTTTGTTTTTATGTTTTTATTATTTATATTTAATGTTAAAAATATAAAATTTTATAAATTTTGGTTTTATCGATTTAAAACCGAATCGAATTGATATTTATCGATTCTATTCGGTTCGATTTTCTCTTATCAATCGGTTCGATTCGATTTTTAAAATTTTTAATTTTTAATTTTCGATTTTATCGGTTCGGTTCGGTTCGAAACCGAACCGACCGTTTGCACACCCCTTGTCCACGTTCCACAATGAATGTGCAAAGGGTTAGACACTGGCACAGAGCCACATTAATGTCTCCCATCCAGAAACAATGGTGCCTAGATTGACTTTCCCATGACACAGGCCATTTTATTATTTTCCTCTTTCTAGTGCACCAACCTGCCATGGATTTGTCTACTTCAATTATTTGTGCCAAACACTATCTATGGTTTCTTCTTTTTTAATTCCATTAGCTCACATAGGAGAGAAAACATTATGCCTTCTTTTAGAATAAATTATTTATATAAAAAAAATTAATTTTAAAATGTGAATTTGTGTGATCAAAGAATTAAGTTGAATTTTCTTATCGTTCATGCAATAATTTCGTATGCTTGTTTGATTTATAATTTTATTTTATTTTATTTGCATTCAATAATTTTTGTATCATATTAAGGTGATGTCACCCATTAATTTTTACATACAATATTAAATTAATCATTTTCATTGATTAAAGATATATCATTTATTTTAAAATTAGTAAATTTTTGAATAAATTTAATCATTAAATAGGTCTTACCCAACTATCCAATATAAATAACTAAAATGTAATATAAATAATTCAATATATAAAAAATATTTTTAATATAAAATTATATTTCTGTCTTGGATGTGGGGCCATGAATACGCTTGTCAATTAAAGCTTTTGGGATCTTATATCGATTATAGATGAGTATATATAAAATTATAAAAGTTAACGTGCTTGATAAAATTATCGTGATTTTATTAAGAAATATGTTCCTTCCATGTGCTTGTGTGTGTACAATTATCTTTAAAAAAAAAAAAAGGTAAAATGCTAATGGGTGAGTCAATGTGTGTGTGTTTAGGTTAAAAAACTTGGGGCAAGCCCATCTGTAAATGTTTTGGTTTTTTGGAATCTCATATCTATTGTAGATGGTTATGTTTCCCTTCTCTAAACTTGTGTGTATTAATTTTCGCTAAATTAATTGGCTTAGCCTGATTTTCAGTAGCTGAAAATATATTATTCATCTGACATACTCAAATTCAAGTCCCACTCCTTCATCTCTACTAAAATAAACCTATAAGAGTTATATATATATATATATATATATATATATATATATATATATATATATAATGGATATGTAAATGTTTAAAACAATGTTGGTAATGGACATCCATGAACAAACAAAATTACAATAACAATGTAAAATTATGGTGACAATGACATTTTTATAATAAAATGTGCAACTACTCATCATTTTCATCATTCATATCCTCAGACTTTAGTCAATGATTGCATAGATTTTTCATGTTACATTGCAGATTCCGAAAAATATTTGCAAGTTGTGTACTTCTCGGTGGTTAATTTATATTGTAAAAAAAAATCTGCAATTGGACTTGTTCTTAAATATATTTTCCCACCTTATCGTTGTTAACTTTGGAAATTTCAAGTTTTAGCAAACAATAGCATGGATTTAATTTGCCGTATTTATATGAATGACAATGGATAAGATATTCGTAAAAATCACTCTATTCGAACTCGATACCTAATTTTTTTTTAATATTTGAATTTATTTTAAACTTAATTAAAATTTATTTTTAATTATTTAAACTTATTCCAAATTCTATTATTATTATCTGAAAAATACTTCAACCCGATTAATTTTGTATATATTAATTAACAATTTAAAAAAATTATTAATAATTTATAATTTTATAAATATTTAAATTTTATTTAAAATATAATATATAAAATTTATGAATATTATTATAAATATATATATATATATATATATATATATTTATATTTAATTAATTATCTAACATATAAAATATAAACTCGATTATATATTATTCAAACATATTTTATTAAAATTTGATGGGACTGAGTATTCACTATTCCTGTAGCTTGATGCATTCAACCAACATTCAAATCCATGGTATTTTGAGAACAAAATATCAGATTGATTGCTTGAAACTATAACAAGTCGTCAGTCCTAATTTTTTTTTTTTAATGAACCTTTAGCATACCCATTTGATGTCCAAATTATTGAAGAATCCACTTTGGAGTTTCATCTTTTAACTAGGAACATAAATTCAATGTCGCCAAATGCCAATCCATAGGTTTGATTGGAGGTCATTTTCTTTATGTATATTTTTCAACATAATTTGTCATTTTGTCTATAGTCGAATCATCTACATTGCACAAGAGTGAGTGTTAGATATATAAAGATATAATATATCTACCATATCTAAATTGATTTACCATACACATTTTTTATTCTCTCTTTTGAAATTAATAACTATCACATCTATGAGCAGATTCCTCAAGCCCTATCGGTACGTAGAGATAAGATGTAGACCCATTACTCAATTATATGTTGACAAGCATTTGTTGGTCCATTAAATTATTATATAGTCCAAGCCCATTGAAACACTCGCTTTTAAATGAGCAAATTTTGTTCTATTTGGATCCCTTCTTTAATTTAGGGAAAATCAATGACTCAGGCTTGTGCTCACTTCTATTAGACAATCAACTTATTTTGGGTAGATTGGTCTGGGTTGAGCTTTGTAAAGGGCAACTCATCCTCCGCCAGTCCACCTTAAATGTCAGCCAAGCCCAATGCAAAATGGGATATTTAAAAGCTTTGTTCAACATCTTCTCATCCAAGCATTTAATCCATTTTGGATACAATGGGTTTATTACTTACTGGTAAAGGTGACAGTGTATAGAGTGAGTATTAGGATTTAGATCTCATTAAATACAATTCCTCTCTTTATATTACTTGCAAAAATATAATCAAATCTAAATGTGAGACCTCTTACCAACAAGAATTAGATACAACAGTAAGGCTTCCTGCATTATTGCATTTTATATAATAATGTATTATTAAAAGGGGCAATCATAAACTTTAAATGAATCAACTTTCTGTGAATCCTAAAATGGATATAAAGGGATATTTTAATAAATAAGACTTAGATTGCATAATGTAAATGAAGGTAATTATGAAAAAAGTTCATTTTATTGATATTTGTTAGTGATTAAGATTCTTAAGTAACATGTGAATGTGAGGGTGTGAGAAATCCAGAAATATATTGTCCAGGGAGAGAAGTTTTCGTTTAAACTGAAAATCTAACCGAACTGATTGAATTCGGTTCAATTGGTTCGGTTTTAAAATTCAATTGGTTCATTTGATTTATAATTTTAATAATTTCGTTAATCGGTTCGTTCGTTATTTTCATTAAAAAAATCGAACCAAACCGAACCAAAGTATTAATATATATAGGAAATCAAAAAATAAAACCGAATTGAATCGAACTAACTGAAATCAAAGAAAATCGAACCGAACCGAACCTTAAGATTTTTGAGTTTTGATTTCTAATTTTCTTTGTTTTTATGTTTTTATTATTTAGATTTAATGTTAAAAATATAAAATTTTATAAATTTTGGTTTGATCGGTTTAAAATCGAACCGAATTGATATTTATCGATTCGATTCGATTCGGTTTTCTCTTATCAATCGGTTCGGTTCAATTTTTAAAATTTTTAATTTTTGATTTTCGATTTTATCGGTTCGGTTCGAAACCGAACCGACCGTTTGCATACCCTTGTCCACGTTCCACAATGAATGTGCAAAGGGTTAGACACTGGCACAGAGCCACATTAATGTCTCCCATCCAGAAACAATGGTGCCTAGATTGACTTTCCCATGACACAGGCCATTTTATTATTTTCCTCTTTCTAGTGCACCAACCTGCCATGGATTTGTCTACTTCAATTATTTGTGCCAAACACTATCTATGGTTTCTTCTTTTTTAATTCCATTAGCTCACATAGGAGAGAAAACATTATGCCTTCTTTTAGAATAAATTATTTATATAAAAAAAATTAATTTTAAAATGTGAATTTGTGTGATCAAAGAATTAAGTTGAATTTTCTTATCGTTCATGCAATAATTTCGTATGCTTGTTTGATTTATAATTTTATTTTATTTTATTTGCATTCAATAATTTTTGTATCATATTAAGGTGATGTCACCCATTAATTTTTACATACAATATTAAATTAATCATTTTCATTGGATTAAAGATATATCATTTATTTTAAAATTAGTAAATTTTTGAATAAATTTAATCATTAAATAGGTCTTACCCAACTATCCAATATAAATAACTAAAATGTAATATTAATAATTGAATATATAAAAAATATTTTTAATATAAAATTATATTTCTGTCTTGGATGTGGGGCCATGAATACGCTTGTCAATTAAAGCTTTTGGGATCTTATATCGATTATAGATGAGTATATATAAAATTATAAAAGTTAACGTGCTTGATAAAATTATCGTGATTTTATTAAGAAATATGTTCCTTCCATGTGCTTGTGTGTGTACATTTATCTGTAAAAAAAAAAAGGTAAAATGCTAATGGGTGAGTCAATGTGTGTGTGTTTAGGTAAAAACTTGGGGCAAGCCCATCTCACAATGTGTTGGTTTTTGGAATCTCATATCGATTGTAGATGGTTATGTGTCCCTTCTCTAAACTTGTGTGTATTAATTTTCGATAAATTAATTGGCTTAGCTCGATTTTCAAGAGTGAAAATATATTTTTCATCTGACATAATCAAATTCAAGTCACACTCATTTATATCTACTAAAATAAAAATATAAGAGTTATATATATATATATATATATATATATATATATATATATATATATATATATAATGGATATGTAAATGTTTAAAACAATGTTGGTAATGGACATCCATGAACAAACAAAATTACAATAACAATGTAAAATTATGGTGACAATGACATTTTTATAATAAAATGTGCAACTACTCATCATTTTCATCATTCATATCCTCAGACTTTAGTCAATGATTGCATAGATTTTTCATGTTACATTGCAGATTCCGAAAAATATTTGCAAGTTGTGTACTTCTCGGTGGTTAATTTATATTGTAAAAAAAAATCTGCAATTGGACTTGTTCTTAAATATATTTTCCCACCTTATCGTTGTTAACTTTGGAAATTTCAAGTTTTAGCAAACAATAGCATGGATTTAATTTGCCGTATTTATATGAATGACAATGGATAAGATATTCGTAAAAATCACTCTATTCGAACTCGATACCTAATTTTTTTTTAATATTTGAATTTATTTTAAACTTAATTAAAATTTATTTTTAATTATTTAAACTTATTCCAAATTCTATTATTATTATCTGAAAAATACTTCAACCCGTTTAATTTTGTATATATTAATTAACAATTTAAAAAAATTATTAATAATTTATAATTTTATAAATATTTAAATTTTATTTAAAATATAATATATAAAATTTATGAATATTATTATAAATATATATATATATATATATATATATTTATATTTAATTAATTATCTAACATATAAAATATAAACTCGATTATATATTATTCAAACATATTTTATTAAAATTTGATGGGACTGAGTATTCACTATTCCTGTAGCTTGATGCATTCAACCAACATTCAAATCCATGGTATTTTGAGAACAAAATATCAGATTAATTGCTTGAAACTATAACAAGTCGTCAGTCCTAATTTTTTTTTTTTAATGAACCTTTAGCATACCCATTTGATGTCCAAATTATTGAAGAATCCACTTTGGAGTTTCATCTTTTTAACTAGGAACATAAATTCAATGTTGCCAAATGCCAATCCATAGGTTTGATTGGAGGTCATTTTCTTTATGTATATTTTTCAACATAATTTGTCATTTTGTCTATAGTCAAATCATCTACATTGCACAAGAGTGAGTGTTAGATATATAAAGATATAATATATCTACCATATCTAAATTGATTTACCATACACATTTTTTATTCTCTTTTGAAATTAATAACTATCACATCTATGAGCAGATTCCTCAAGCCCTATCGGCACGTAGAGATAAGATGTAGACCCATTACTCAATTATATGTTGACAAGCATTTGTTGGTCCATTAAATTATTATATAGTCCAAGCCCATTGAAACACTCGCTTTTAAATGAGCAAATTTTGTTCTATTTGGATCCCTTCTTTAATTTAGGGAAAATCAATGACTCAGGCTTGTGCTCACTTCTATTAGACAATCAACTTATTTTGGGTAGATTGGTCTGGGTTGAGCTTTGTAAAGGGCAACTCATCCTCCGCCAGTCCACCTTAAATGTCAGCCAAGCCCAATGCAAAATGGGATATTTAAAAGCTTTGTTCAACATCTTCTCATCCAAGCATTTAATCCATTTTGGATACAATGGGTTTATTACTTACTGGTAAAGGTGACAGTGTATAGAGTGAGTATTAGGATTTAGATCTCATTAAATACAATTCCTCTCTTTATATTACTTGCAAAAAATATAATCAAATCTAAATGTGAGACCTCTTACCAACAAGAATTAGATACAACAGTAAGGCTTCCTGCATTATTGCATTTTATATAATAATGTATTATTAAAAGGGGCAATCATAAACTTTAAATGAATCAACTTTCTGTGAATCCTAAAATGGATATAAAGGGATATTTTAATAAATAAGACTTAGATTGCATAATGTAAATGAAGGTAATTATGAAAAAAGTTCATTTTATTGATATTTGTTAGTGATTAAGATTCTTAAGTAACATGTGAATGTGAGGGTGTGAGAAATCCAGAAATATATTGTCCAGGGGAGAGAAGTTTTCGGTTTAAACCGAAAAATCTAACCGAACTGATTGAATTCGGTTCAATTGGTTCGGTTTTAAAATTCAATTGGTTCAGTTTGATTTATAATTTTAATAATTTCGGTTAATCGGTTCGGTTCGGTTATTTTCATTAAAAAAAATCGAACCAAACCGAACCGAAAGTATTAATATATATAGGAAATCAAAAAAATAAAACCGAATTGAATCGAACATAACTGAAATCAAATAAAATCGAACCGAACCGAACCTTAAGATTTTTGAGTTTTGATTTCTAATTTTCTTTGTTTTTATGTTTTTATTATTTAGATTTAATGTTAAAAATATAAAATTTTATAAATTTTGGTTTGATCGGTTTAAAATCGAACCGAATTGATATTTATCGATTCGATTCGATTCGGTTTTCTCTTATCAATCGGTTCGGTTCAATTTTTAAAATTTTTAATTTTTAATTTTCGATTTTATCGGTTCGTTCGGTTCGAAACCGAACCGACCGCTTGCACACCCTTGTCCACGTTCCACAATGAATGTGCAAAGGGTTAGACACTGGCACAGAGCCACATTAATGTCTCCCATCCAGAAACAATGGTGCCTAGATTGACTTTCCCATGACACAGGCCATTTTATTATTTTCCTCTTTCTAGTGCACCAACCTGCCATGGATTTGTCTACTTCAATTATTTGTGCCAAACACTATCTATGGTTTCTTCTTTTTTAATTCCATTAGCTCACATAGGAGAGAAAACATTATGCCTTCTTTTAGAATAAATTATTTATATAAAAAAAATTAATTTTAAAATGTGAATTTGTGTGATCAAAGAATTAAGTTGAATTTTCTTATCGTTCATGCAATAATTTCGTATGCTTGTTTGATTTATAATTTTATTTTATTTTATTTGCATTCAATAATTTTTGTATCATATTAAGGTGATGTCACCCATTAATTTTTACATACAATATTAAATTAATCATTTTCATTGGATTAAAGATATATCATTTATTTTAAAATTAGTAAATTTTTGAATAAATTTAATCATTAAATAGGTCTTACCCAACTATCCAATATAAATAACTAAAATGTAATATAAATAATTCAATATATAAAAAATATTTTTAATATAAAATTATATTTCTGTCTTGGATGTGGGGCCATGAATACGCTTGTCAATTAAAGCTTTTGGGATCTTATATCGATTATAGATGAGTATATATAAAATTATAAAAGTTAACGTGCTTGATAAAATTATCGTGATTTTATTAAGAAATATGTTCCTTCCATGTGCTTGTGTGTGTACATTTATCTTTAAATAAAAAAAAAGGTAAAATGCTAATGGGTGAGTCAATGTGTCTGTGTTTAGGGTAAAAAACTTGGGGCAAGCCCATCTGTCAATGTGTTGGTTTTTTGGAATCTCATATCGATTGTAGATGGTTATGTGTCCCTTCTCTAAACTTGTGTGTGCGTATTAATTTTCGATAAATTAATTGGCTTAGCCTGATTTTCAGTATCTGAAAATATATTATTAATCTGACATACTAAAATTCAAGTCCCACTCCTTCATCTCTACTAAAATAAACCTATAAGAGTTATATATATATATATATATATATATATATATATATATATATATATATATATATATATAATGGATATGTAAATGTTTAAAACAATGTTGGTAATGGACATCCATGAACAAACAAAATTACAATAACAATGTAAAATTATGGTGACAATGACATTTTTATAATAAAATGTGCAACTACTCATCATTTTCATCATTCATATCCTCAGACTTTAGTCAATGATTGCATAGATTTTTCATGTTACATTGCAGATTCCGAAAAATATTTGCAAGTTGTGTACTTCTCGGTGGTTAATTTATATTGTAAAAAAAAATCTGCAATTGGACTTGTTCTTAAATATATTTTCCCACCTTATCGTTGTTAACTTTGGAAATTTCAAGTTTTAGCAAACAATAGCATGGATTTAATTTGCCGTATTTATATGAATGACAATGGATAAGATATTCGTAAAAATCACTCTATTCGAACTCGATACCTAATTTTTTTTTAATATTTGAATTTATTTTAAACTTAATTAAAATTTATTTTTAATTATTTAAACTTATTCCAAATTCTATTATTATTATCTGAAAAATACTTCAACCCGCTTAATTTTGTATATATTAATTAACAATTTAAAAAAATTATTAATAATTTATAATTTTATAAATATTTAAATTTTATTTAAAATATAATATATAAAATTTATGAATATTATTATAAATATATATATATATATATATATATATATTTATATTTAATTAATTATCTAACATATAAAATATAAACTCGATTATATATTATTCAAACATATTTTATTAAAATTTGATGGGACTGAGTATTCACTATTCCTGTAGCTTGATGCATTCAACCAACATTCAAATCCATGGTATTTTGAGAACAAAATATCAGATTGATTGCTTGAAACTATAACAAGTCGTCAGTCCTAATTTTTTTTTTTTAATGAACCTTTAGCATACCCATTTGATGTCCAAATTATTGAAGAATCCACTTTGGAGTTTCATCTTTTAACTAGGAACATAAATTCAATGTCTGCCAAATGCCAATCCATAGGTTTGATTGGAGGTCATTTTCTTTATGTATATTTTTCAACATAATTTGTCATTTTGTCTATAGTCAAATCATCTACATTGCACAAGAGTGAGTGTTAGATATATAAAGATATAATATATCTACCATATCTAAATTGATTTACCATACACATTTTTATTCTCTCTTTGAAATTAATAACTATCACATCTATGAGCAAGATTCCTCAAGCCCTATCGGTACGTAGAGATAAGATGTAGACCCATTACTCAATTATATGTTGACAAGCATTTGTTGGTCCATTAAATTATTATATAGTCCAAGCCCATTGAAACACTCGCTTTTAAATGAGCAAATTTTGTTCTATTTGGATCCCTTCTTTAATTTAGGGAAAATCAATGACTCAGGCTTGTGCTCACTTCTATTAGACAATCAACTTATTTTGGGTAGATTGGTCTGGGTTGAGCTTTGTAAAGGGCAACTCATCCTCCGCCAGTCCACCTTAAATGTCAGCCAAGCCCAATGCAAAATGGGATATTTAAAAGCTTTGTTCAACATCTTCTCATCCAAGCATTTAATCCATTTTGGATACAATGGGTTTATTACTTACTGGTAAAGGTGACAGTGTATAGAGTGAGTATTAGGATTTAGATCTCATTAAATACAATTCCTCTCTTTATATTACTTGCAAAAATATAATCAAATCTAAATGTGAGACCTCTTACCAACAAGAATTAGATACAACAGTAAGGCTTCCTGCATTATTGCATTTTATATAATAATGTATTATTAAAAGGGGCAATCATAAACTTTAAATGAATCAACTTTCTGTGAATCCTAAAATGGATATAAAGGGATATTTTAATAAATAAGACTTAGATTGCATAATGTAAATGAAGGTAATTATGAAAAAAGTTCATTTTATTGATATTTGTTAGTGATTAAGATTCTTAAGTAACATGTGAATGTGAGGGTGTGAGAAATCCAGAAATATATTGTCCAGGGGAGAGAAGTTTTCGGTTTAAACGAAAAATCTAACCGAACTGATTGAATTCGGTTCAATTGGTTCGGTTTTAAAATTCAATTGGTTCATTTGATTTATAATTTTAATAATTTCGTTAATCGGTTCGGTTCGGTTATTTTCATTAAAAAAATCAACCAAACCGAACCGAAAGTATTAATATATATAGGAAATCAAAAAATAAAACCGAATTGAATCGAACTAAACTGAAATCAAAGAAAATCGAACCGAACCGAACCTTAAGATTTTTGAGTTTTGATTTCTAATTTTCTTTGTTTTTATGTTTTTATTATTTAGATTTAATGTTAAAAATATAAAATTTTATAAATTTTGGTTTGATCGGTTTAAAATCGAACCGAATTGATATTTATCGATTCGATTCGATTCGGTTTTCTTATCAATCGGTTCGGTTCTTTTTTTAAATTTTTTATTTTTTAATTTTCTATTTTATCGGTTCGGTTCGTTTTAGAACCGAACCGACCGTTTGCACACCCTTGTCCACGTTCCACAATGAATGTGCAAAGGGTTAGACACTGGCACAGAGCCACATTAATGTCTCCCATCCAGAAACAATGGTGCCTAGATTGACTTTCCCATGACACAGGCCATTTTATTATTTTCCTCTTTCTAGTGCACCAACCTGCCATGGATTTGTCTACTTCAATTATTTGTGCCAAACACTATCTATGGTTTCTTCTTTTTTAATTCCATTAGCTCACATAGGAGAGAAAACATTATGCCTTCTTTTAGAATAAATTATTTATATAAAAAAAATTAATTTTAAAATGTGAATTTGTGTGATCAAAGAATTAAGTTGAATTTTCTTATCGTTCATGCAATAATTTCGTATGCTTGTTTGATTTATAATTTTATTTTATTTTATTTGCATTCAATAATTTTTGTATCATATTAAGGTGATGTCACCCATTAATTTTTACATACAATATTAAATTAATCATTTTCATTGGATTAAAGATATATCATTTATTTTAAAATTAGTAAATTTTTGAATAAATTTAATCATTAAATAGGTCTTACCCAACTATCCAATATAAATAACTCAAAATGTAATATAAATAATTCAATATATAAAAAATATTTTTAATATAAAATTATATTTCTGTCTTGGATGTGGGGCCATGAATACGCTTGTCAATTAAAGCTTTTGGGATCTTATATCGATTATAGATGAGTATATATAAAATTATAAAAGTTAACGTGCTTGATAAAATTATCGTGATTTTATTAAGAAATATGTTCCTTCCATGTGCTTGTGTGTGTACATTTATCTTTAAAAAAAAAAAAAAGGTAAAATGCTAATGGGTGAGTCAATGTGTGTGTGTTTAGGGTAAAAAACTTGGGGCAAGCCCATCTGTCAATGTGTTGGTTTTTTGGAATCTCATATCGATTGTAGATGGTTATGTGTCCCTTCTCTAAACTTGTGTGTGCGTATTAATTTTCGATAAATTAATTGGCTTAGCCTGATTTTCAGTAGCTGAAAATATATTATTCATCTGACATACTCAAATTCAAGTCCCACTCCTTCATCTCTACTAAAATAAACCTATAAGAGTTATATATATATATATATATATATATATATATATATAATGGATATGTAAATGTTTAAAACAATGTTGGTAATGGACATCCATGAACAAACAAAATTACAATAACAATGTAAAATTATGGTGACAATGACATTTTTATAATAAAATGTGCAACTACTCATCATTTTCATCATTCATATCCTCAGACTTTAGTCAATGATTGCATAGATTTTTCATGTTACATTGCAGATTCCGAAAAATATTTGCAAGTTGTGTACTTCTCGGTGGTTAATTTATATTGTAAAAAAAAATCTGCAATTGGACTTGTTCTTAAATATATTTTCCCACCTTATCGTTGTTAACTTTGGAAATTTCATACCAATTTCTGTACAAGGACAGATAACATTTTTTTAATTTAGCACTATTTAACGTTAAATCAATTAACTAATTCATTAATTAGATAATTTAATCTAACAATAAAGGTGAAGGTAATTAAAATAAATATCAATATTTATTGACCGAAGTTGATTTCCGAACAAATTTTATCTATAAAATTAAAGAGTTTGAATTTGTTGAGAGGACTTTATTAAATATTACTCTCGTGAGTATGAAATGTTATATAATTAAAAAAAAAGGGTGTAGATTCAAAAGTCATCATTATATAATTTAATTAGTTCAAAATTATTATTAAATTAATAATTAATAGAGTTGAAATAGTTCTATGATTGAATATTTATTTTATAATATAAGAGATTAAATTGTTTTTAAAACTGTAAGTTTTTAAATTTAAATTTTAATATAAAATTAATTATAAAAAAATGCATATATTTTTTATAATAAAATATTTCATATATATATATTTTTTAAGTCTAGGCATTTATTCACTCTACAGCCCGTCAATCCTGCAAGGTATTTTTCTAAGCAAAATATTCCAATCGGCACTGATTTAGTAACTGTTACAAATTAATTTCTTTTTCATAATTATTGTTATATAAATGGAAAGTCAATTTCTTTATATATATATATATATATATATATATATATATATATATATATATATATATATATATATTGAATAAAAATGGACTTGATACAGAGGATTTGGGGGTCAAAGCCCCGGCCCCGCCAGACCAGAATACGACAAAATACCATGCTAATTAAATCATATTTCTAAACATTATAATTTGAAATTTAAATTTTGTAAATTATTGCAATTATTAAATTATTTCACTAAATTTTTATTTTTTTATATAATTCTTGAAATAAAAATTTAAAACACTCTAATAAAGTAGGAAAAAAAGTTTTGCCACCTTTTTTGTTTAAAATAAAAAAAATGGAATGCCCTCTTACTTATTATACACAATATTGCTAAATTGAGACTCAGTTTACTTATATATGTAGTTAACAATAAAATCATTATAAGTCATAGGTTACCAAATAAACATATTGATTTAGTTATTCGTCAAATCTTGTTCTATCTTCTCATTCTAAATCAATGAATCAATCAAATCACCGATCGTCATTTCACCAATCTGAGCATGACAAACAGCAAGACGAATTGGTTAATTTCTTTTGAGAACATATGAAGAAATTTAAATAAAAATATGAAGAAAAACAATCTAAGTGCCCAAAGCAATTTTAAACACAATTGGTTGATTTCTTCATTTGTTAAAAAAAAAAAAAATTGTAAATTCCAATATATGGATTCCTCACAAAAATTTAATTATATTTGATATTCCTCAGTAAACTCCGATCTTTGCAAAAATTGACTCATCAATTCTACAATTAACCGTACAAACAAACAAGTAAAACTTTCGAGTAGCCGAGTCAACACACCGATTCAAACCGATCAAAACTAAAACCCTCCAAATTAATGAAGAGGATAACTCACAAATCTCCGGCTTTAGACATGACGGAGAGCCGGCTGGGTCTCGTCTCGAAAGCGGCGCGACGCCGAAGATGATGCGAAGAAGGACGAATCAGAGCCGACAATGCTCTCTTCACTAGCTCTCCCTCCACACCTCCGATCCTTACAAGCGAATTCGTCATAGCCGATCGCCTAAAGTTCAATTTACTACCAGAGTGATAAGATGCCGACGCTGACTGTGTGCTGCTGCTTTGATGATTAAAGCCATTATTTCTCATCAATGCCTTATGGAAAGCGCACCGGAAAGAGCCAGGATGTGTCGTAGGGGAACACGAGCACGTTCTCTTCTGATTGGACAATGCATTGGCATTGGAGGTGTGCCTTGTCATAGAAATGGAACGGTTGGGAGAGATTGGACGATCGATTGAGAAACGTAAGGACGGCGAAGACTGATGATTGTTCTGATGATGGTGATGATTGTACATGTTCACGCGTGTGGGGGAGGTGGCGCGTGCAAATAAGGTGTTGGAGGTGGAGGAGGAGAAGGAGGGGGAGGAGGAGCGAGATGCGAAACTGGAGGCGGTCGATGAAGCGAAGGACGACGATGCCGATAATGGCAGCATCGGTGGTGGTGGCTTGCGGCACGTGCAAAGAGAATGACCATTCGATTTGTTTCTTGAGGTCGCCATTTTTGTACCAGTGACGAGCAAGAAAAGAAACAAAATATATTTTTGTTTTTTCGTTTTTTTTTAAAGGCTGCTTAAGGAAGGCAAATTCGGCAAACCTGGAGCGAAGCAAGACGGACATATATGGAGGGCACGGGATGGGCGGATTGTAAATAAGGGGTGGTTAGGAGGGTAGTTTTTAGGTAATAAATTAAATTTTAAAGGGCGGTTAGCACATAGGATCAGTGTAAGTAACTGAGGGCGGATTGTAAATAAATTGCTTTACTTTGCGAAGATCCGTTGGTCAGAGGAGGGACAGAACGTGGGTTAGGGTTTCGTTTTCGGGTCCTAATGAGAAGCCAAGCCGGGACCTTGTTCATTCCACGCACTTTTTAGGAGAGTGTCATTCACGCTCTTTATTAAAAAAAAATATTTATTTAATTATTTACACTTTTTTTATTGTAATTAACCAATTTTGGGTCGGACTAATATTAAAATTTGGCAAACTTAAGGATTTATAAGATTATAATAAAATTAAATTATATTAATTTGTCACAAATTTTTAATTATAATTATAAATTTAGAATAATATTCTCAAATTAACTTTTTGTAAATGTAAATATTGCACTTCCTATTATCAAACACATTTAGTGATCAATATTAATTAAATATAAAATTGAAAAATGTTTAATGCATTTTATGTGAAGCTTAGTTTTAGATATAGTTACATCGTTGGAGGATAAACAATTCGGAATGATATGAAACACAACTTATTCTCTCTTTTTGGAAACTAAATTTTATAAAAATTAAATTCAATTGATTTTTTTATTAATTTTTATATTTAAAATGAGAAATTTGTTTTTTTAAAATTCAATTTTAAATAAATAAAAATTAAATAAAATTATGTGAAAATTTAATTAATTTTTTTATAAATAATTTATTTTAAAGAAAGTCATTATCGTTATGAAGTTTTTATTTATAGTAAGTTAAAATGAAATGAATTAAAAGCTGAATAAGAAAATATAACTAATATAATGTTACATTAATTATACCTTGATGATTATTACATTCTAGTATAGTCTACTCATGATATTTACCCACCCTGTTTGGGAAATTTTTTTAGGATAGAAGGAAAATAAAAGATGAAAAATACAAAAAATTTTTATCTAGTATTTTTTTAATATAAATAAAAAATAGAAAAGAGAAAGAAAAATAATCTTTATTTGAAAAGAAAATAAAACAATTATATTTTCATAAATTTATTATTATACATTTATTTATATGTATATATAATTTTAAAATAAAATATATTTCTTCATTATTTTCTCTTTAAATTAGAGAAAAAAATATCTAAAAAAATTCCATTTGTCTCATAAAGAAAATTTCAACATTTGAGCACTTAAAAAATATTTTCTCAAAGAAAATTAAATTATTTTTTTGAAAAAATAATTTTATCTTTTAAAAAAATAAAACCATTTTTTAAATTTTAATAATATTATTAAAACATAAAAAAAATTATATATTCATATATGGATCATGATATAATATATATTATTGATTTAATATTATAATTAAATAAAAAATTTATGAAAAATATTTTTTTAAAAGATAATTTAAAAAAAAATATTTTTAATATATAAATTATTTTTTAAAAAAATAAAAACAAAAATAAAAATGATTTTCCCTCTCTCTATTAATTTTTTCCTCACTTAAAAAAAATCTTCGATTAATTTTCTCCAAGTTATTTTTTTTTTCCTACTTTCCACGTATCCAAACAAAGTTAACAAACGCTAACGATAAAGAAAACGAATCTAACCGTTTCAGAGGTTGTACGAAACAATGCAGTGGAGCGTGTTGGGAGTTGCCACCTGTGTGGACAGCTTTCACAAGTCACCTGTCAGTTTGACGTTGGCATTCTGGGTTCTTGTATCTGCCGCCCACCGTCTTATGACACCGGTTGACCATAGTAATAAAATATGTCCAAACAGTACCCTTCCCACTTCTATGGTCGTGGTCCCATCTATATTTTTTTAAGAAACCCATCAATTTTTTTTTAATAAAAATACAATTAAATATTTTTATTTTCAATTTAAAATAATTTCAATCTCCGATTATAATTTTGCAAATAAATTTATTATTAGTTAAAATAAAAAATTAATATATAATATATGTAATCAAAATGCTAGGATAATTATTTAAAAAAAAATTCTATCATAAAGGCTCTATTTACTTACAAAAATATATTTTTATATTTTTTAATATTAAAAATATTTAAAAAAATTAATCAATAAAAAAATATTTTTCTGATAAAAGAAAAAATTAAACCATTTATAAGTAAAATGACTTTTATTTTTTAAAAGTAAAATTTATTTTTTATTTTCTAAATTTTGATAATTTTATTAAAATATAAACACGCTTATATATATATATAATAAATATATAATATTAATTTAATATTATAATTAAATAATAAAAAATATTTTTATAAAAAATATTTTATTAAAAAATATTTTTTATAAAATATAATTTTCATATACAAGTTATTTTTTTGTGAAACAAACGAATCCTAAACCCAAAATCCCCCACCCCAAACCCAAAACCTCCTTACATAAATCTTCGCTGCTTCTCCTCCTCCTCACGTCGATCTCCCTCTCGCCGTACCCTTGCCTTCCACCTTCATTTAGTAGTCCTTGCTCATTTTGCAGTCCCCTAGCCTTGATAATGTAAATTCATACTTGTAAGCAACAACATTCTCTCATACTCTTCTTATTTTCATTTTTCCTCATTTCATCTTGTTCGCTTTCTTAGATAATTTTGCTTACTCCTTCTCTATCATATCATTTTTTTTTTGGTAAAAACAAAATTGATTTCTCTTTGAAACTAAACCGAATCGAATTAGTCAGCTTCAATCTAATTTAAAATTAATTTTAATTATGATTAGATCAGCCTCATTTTTGAATTGTGCTGATTTGGTTTCAATTGTGATTGAGTCTAGACTGAGGGCACATTTGGCATTATTATAATAATAATTATTAAAAAAATTAATTTTTTAAATATACTAATTAGATAATAATAAAAAAATAATTTAAAATTAAAATTAATAATTTTTAATCATAAAAATATTAAAAATAATAAAATTATTTTTTTAAATAATATTTAAAATAATATTTTTATTAAAAAAATAATTTTAACTTCTTAAGCTTAATACCAAATAGGCATTGAGTAGTAAATGAAGTCAAAATTTAAAATTATTATTATTTTAAATTGAGAATATGAGAGTTTAATTATAAATTAAAAAATGATTTTATAATTAAATTAAAGAGTTTTTTTTTAACAGTTATGACAGAATTATGAGATCCTTGCGAATTACAATATATTCAAGCATCTTGAGAATTCTTAATACATATATAACCCTTGCTCTGAATAATGTGAGCGAGTTCAGGAAGCCGAGCTAGTTGACCAGGTCAAAGCCATGTTTTGACGCAACGCACTAATACTCAATATGATTAATTAATAAATGAACACACACACACATATATATATATATATATATATATATATATATATATATATATATATATATATATATATATATATATATATATATAAAAGATACAATTTATTATAAATTTAAAAAATAAATATATAAAATTAATATATATTAATAGATAAATTTTATCATATATGCTATACCTTAGATTTATAGATTAAATATAAAATCAGAAAATTTTTTTATGCTAAATCATAATATATATATATATATATATATATATATATATATATATATATATATATATATATTATCAGTTAAAAAATTATAATAGAATATTTATAATAAAGATAAATATTAAAAATTATCGTTTTCATCATTATATAATTTTGTAATATAATTATATTATTTAAAAAAAATAGATATTAAAGTATTATATCAATTTTTTACATAAGATTTAAAATTAAAAAATAAATATAAACTCAAATAACTATTTATAACCTTAATAACATAAAATTAAAAAAATATAATAATTAAAATTAAATTGACGTGAAAAATTAAAGATTAATAAAATAATAAAATAAATATATCATATAAAAATAAATGTATATTTAAATTGATTAAACCAAAATTTGTATAAGAGTTGAGATCAATAATTTTATCTACCTGTATAAATATAAATAAAATAATTTTTAATTTTTTTATGAAATAAAGAAGAGTAAGAAAAATGAAAGGGAACATAAATAAAAAATTATATTTACCCATAAATGAGAGAAAGAGCAAAAATAACTTGTATTTAATTCTTAAATAACAATTATCAATAAATTTTAATTTATAAACATAAAAATTTGAATAATTAATTTTTAATTAAATTTTTATATTTTTTTCTATGACAATCAAATAATTTTATTGTTTTAATTTAACTTATAATAAATAAATTATAAATTATTAAAGACTAATAGAAAATATGAGGGGCCGATTAACAAAAATAAAAATTTACAACTCCATTAAAGATTTTTTTTATAAATATTTAGAGAAACTAATAAAAATTTTAAGAGATTAATTAATGAGAAATTAAATTTTATTATCCCTATTAAAATATTTTAAAAAATATATGGATCCGAAGACTTATAATATAATAGTGCACTCTATTTAAAATGTTAGTTATTAATTTTAGAGGGGCCAATAAAATTAACAAAAAATTATTAATCACATAATTATATATATAAAAAATAAAATTGATGAAAGTTTTGGGGGTGACCGGATAGGTAACAGAAATTCATATATATACACACACATCAAGCAATGATTAAAGAAATAAAAAAATGGCATTGCATATAACATTAACACTTCATTTGTATTGATTGGTTACAAACTTAGTATTACACTCACATTTTAAAGATTTACAATTGCATTGAAAAACCTCAAATAAGGGAAAAGAATTAAAGAAACAAATTCAATGAAAGATTCATAGGAAACAAGGAAGAAAAAAGAACTAGGAAGCAAAATATTGCAGATGGTGAGCTTAGTTCACAATACTGCATTGCCTCCTGATTTCACCATTAGTTCCTGTAAGAATATCGAGAGAACCCATGTGCACCATTGCCTTGGCAAACTTGGCAGCCCATTTTCTAGCATTCCTTGCATTGTTCACCACCATCTTCTGTGTAGAAGCACTGCTCATCAATGTCTGATCCGAAGTCAATAATCCGCGATTCTTCTTCAGCTCCATGTAGTATTTGTTGTCCATGCGATTAGGCGTAGGATCAAGTGCAACTGTTGGAGCTGCACCAGCCTCACTAGCACTGTTTGGAGGGCACTTCGTTTTCAAGAAAGCAGCATACCTAGGATCCATGGAGGGATCTTGAGCATGAGTGGTATTGAAGGTGTAGAGACGGCTGGAGAAGGAAGAGCAGTGTGAGACACCAATGGAATGTGCTCCTGACAGCGTCACCATCTCATCCACTGACATTCCCTTGCGGGCAAAATTGTCTGCTAGTTGCTGTGCATTGAAGAAAAAAGGTGGGAGGTTTTGTCCCACTTCGTCGTCTCTTGACACACGTCCATCCCGTCGTCCTGCTGGCATGGCGTAGTTTATCCCTCCAAGCTTGTAGGAACTGTCGCGTGCAGCAAAAGCAAGAATGTCTGCACACGACACAGTTTGTGGACATAAGGCTTCAATTTCAGCCTTCGCTTCATCAATAACCTCAAAACCTCGTAAGCTAGGATTGTTAGCTACATGTTCTCTCTCCGATGGGTTCCCTGGTGTGGATTTCAGCAACACAGAAGCATCACAGCCCTGCAAAACGCAGAACGAATTGATCAGTACTGTATAAATATTGAAGCAACACAAAAGGACTACTTTTAAAATGAGCAGATATGGTTTGAGCATGTATACCCTGACAAAGCAGTCGTGGAAATGCATCCTAATCAGGCCAGCGCCTAACCCTGGATTTTGAGACAGTGCTTTGTTTACTGCTTTTCTCACAATTGCTTCTGCTGATGGACAAGATGATTTATAGAATCCCACTCTAAGGGATGCAAAAGACACCGTAGCTAATGAGCAAAACACAAGCAATATTGTAAGAGAATTCAACTTGAAGCTGCAAATAGAAGTCATTGTATACATGAATATATTCTATTAATGATGAACTTTCTTGATTAAAAGAAGGAAGTATTTATAGGTGGAGAGAATAGACAAGCCAAACGAGGTGGATATTGAAATTGGTGTGTATGATAGTGAAGAGAATGGGTGAAGTGTGTTGGTATTTATAGGTGGAGAGATTTGTGAAAGAGGTTGGGTTTGGTGTTACTTCTTGAAACCCAGGACGCGTATAGCTAGCTGTAGGAATGGGTGTGCTGGTTGAAGTTTTCTTTCATTGAAAATTTCTACAGTAGCCTCGCGGAATTTTCCTTTTCTGCAACTTGCTATTTCCACACTTTTGCATGGGATTTTACGTGTTTTGGATAGCGTGCAATTGATGGATAGCTTCCATTTTCTTTGACTTGTGCTGTCAATAATGAAGAAGAAGCGACTTGCATGTATCTTCAATAATTTCTTAAAAGAAACTTCAACTCTCTAAACGAAGAAGAAAAAGAAGAAATTTTCAGATTATGATCAAGTCTTGGTTGGACAACAATTATATGTACTTTCAGAGTCCACGGTTTTCAAAGTTTTCGCTGGTTCGTACGGAAAATTCAGGCTAAAATTTAATTTAATATAAATTTGATATATGTAAAATTTATATATTTAATAAATAAATTTTATTATATATTTTATATTTTAAATTAAATAAAAAAAATTCAATTAATTATATTGCAATCTTTAAATATTGATGATCATAATCTTCTGAATTTTTAAGCAGATAAGTACTTAAATTTATCTCTTACAAAAAATCAAAATATAAGAAAAATAACTTTAAATTATGACTTCCATCTCGAAAATAGACGTCATTTTCTTAAGCTACTATTCTAAAGGACTCATTTTCCTACTAATATAAATTTTTTCCCTATATTATTATCAATCAAATCATTTTTTTTTTAAATTCTATTAGCCTATCCAATCAAATCAAACATTGTGCTTCATGTCTGTTAGCATAATTACAGCAATCAGCATGATTATAGGAGATTTGTGTAACATAATTACAGCAATCAGCATGATTATAGGAGATTTGTGTAGCATAATTATAGCAATTATTATTCTTGTCCAAATTAGTTCATATTCTCATGTATAAATAGATGTAATATCTCTGTAAATGGGACACAGACAAATACACAATCCTTTTCTTCATTACTTGTATTCTTTCTTCTAACATGGTATCAGAGCCATAAAACTTTTATTTCTAGTTTTTTGGGGTCTCTCTGCTCTCTCTACAACCTGTTACGTTCATTCTTTCATACCTATTATTATACCATTTTTTTTCCTCATCTTGTTATCAATGGAGAAATCGATATTTCAAAACCTATTGCAACAGCTTGGTTCCAACTATAATCTTTGAGTTCAAGGAATGAAAAGTTTTTTGATAGGTCGTAAGCTTTGGCGTATTGTTACTGGAGATATCACTACGCCGACAAGAGAGAACGATGAAACTGATGCAAAATTTCTTTGGACCGTCTTGAGGATTGGGATAGTAAAAATCATCGGATCATCACCGTTTCGCAATACCTCTGTCTCGTCCATCCACATCCGGTTTGCTAATTATGACTCGCAAAAGAAATCAGGATTTTTGGCTAATCGATATCGCACCACCGGACTTGCCCACTATTATCGATTGTGGACTACTCTTCATAATCTGAAACAAGAAGCGAGTCAATGCGGAATGATTTTCTTGCCCAGTCCAACCTATTTGGAATCAAATATCTCAAGCAAAAATCAGTGAAGATCATCTTCATATCATTCAAGTTCTAATGGCTCTTCGATCAGAATATGAGGCCGTTCGAGCGTCCCTGCTACATCGAAATCCACTCCCATCATTGGATACTGCTATTCAAGAGATTATTTTTGAAGAGACTCATCTCAGTTTGGATAAAACTCCTCAATTTGAAACTGCTCTTGCAACTACTCGATCCTCACATCGTAAATCGGCAATCAACTCGTAAGAATTGTAATCAAATTGGTCATGCTTTTGCATATTGTCCTACCATAAAATGCGAGATATTGTCATGGTTACGGTCATATTCTTGAACATTGTCCCACACGCCCTCCAAGATCAAAAGGAGGGCATTCTAAATTCAAGAATGTCTCAAAGCACGGATCTTCCTCTGTCACTGCTTTGTCGCTCATCGAGGGCTCTCGCCATCACCATGAGTGATCTTGAGGCACTATTCAAACAGTTATCTCTTCTAATTCTCCTGCTGCCATGTCCGCCACTCCGGTAATTCTTATTGGCTTTTGACTCTGCATGTTGTAATCATATGACCACTAATCTTAAATTCTTGTCTTACAGAAACTGTATCTTCCTTACCACCAATCCATACCGCAAATGGTACTAAAATGAACATCACACATCTTGGTCATGTGTCTACCTCAAATCTTCATCTCCGACACCTATTATATCCCTAATTTGGCACTCAATCTTATTTCATGGTCGTTGTGTGAAAAAGGACTAAATGTTATTTTTCTCACCATGGTGTCCAGTGCAGGATCCACAAACGGGGAGATTCTTGGGGAGGGTCGCAGAGTGGGTCGATTATTTGAGCTTGCATCTTTACATCTTCCTCAGATATTTGTATCTGCAGCTACAATCCTTAATTCCTCCATTCACTAATGGCATCTTCGTCTTGGTCATACTTCTGCCAGTAAAATTCAACCTTTAATTTCTCGTAGATTATTAAAATCTACTAAGTTTGAGACATTTAATTGTTTAAATTTTCAGCTTGCAAAACAACCTGCATTATCTTTTTCTCATAATAATATTACTTCAGACACTCTTTTTGGTTTAATTTATTCTGACATTTGGGGTCCTTCTATTTCTTCAATAAATGGTTTTCGTTATTTTGTGATATTTATTGATGATTATTCTCGGTTTACTTGAATATATTTTTTGAAACATCGATATGAGTTATCACAAATTTACATTACATTTGCAAAAATAATTAAAACTCAGTTTTCTTGTGACATTAAAATTCTTCGAACAGACAATGCCATGGAATATCGGGATTCTTCTTTACTTCAGTTTCTTAGTCAACAAGGTATCGTTGTTCAACGTTCTTGTCCTCACACCTCTCAACAGAATGGGCGAGCCGAACGTAAGTATCGCCATATTCTTGATTCTCACGTACTCTTCTTCTTTACGCCTCATGTCCGTAAAAATTTTGGGAGAAGCGACTTTTCATGCTGTTTATATTATTAATCGTCTTCCTACCTTGGTTCTTCATAATTTATCTCCTTTCGAAAAGTTATTTGGACAACCTCCTGATTATTCCATCCTTAAACCTTTTGTATGTGTTTATTTTGTTCTTTTACAACCTCATGAACATACCAAATTAGAACCCCGTGCTCGTCTATGTTGTTTTCTTGGTTATGGCATTGAACACAAAGGGTATCGTTGTTGGGATCCTGTTTCTAATAAGTTACGCATCTCTCGTCATGTTACCTTTTGGGAAAATACTATGTTCTCTTCTCTTTCCAAATTTCATCACTCTGTCAATCGACTCTCTATTTTCACCGACTCCTCCAAAGAGTCGTTTCAAGTCTGATCCAGTGATTGTGATGTGCTCAATATTAGCCCAACTACACCTTTGTTGAATCAAGGCTTGTTGATCCAAAGACTGCTGCATCTCCTCCTAGCACTACTCTTCGTCGTTCTACAGTGTAAGAGAAACTCCTCATTATCTTTCGATTTTCATTGTTACTCTACTATTGCAACCCTTCATGAGCCTCATTCTTATCGTGAGGCAAATCGACCCTCTTTGGCGACAAGCTATGACTGATGAACTTGTGCTTTAGAGAAAACTCATACTTGGGATTTAGTTGATCTTCCACCAAACAAGACTCCTATTGGTTGCAAATGGATTTACAAAATCAAGACCCGTTCTGATGGAACTATTGAACGCTACAAAGCTCGCTTAGTAGCCAAAGGGTACACTCAAGAGTATGGTATCGACTATGAGGAAACTTTTGCTCCGATGGCCCGATTAACATCTATTCGCGATCTCTTAGCTATTCTGCAGTTCGTAAATGGAAACTTTTCGGATGGATGTTAAAAATGCTTTTCTTCATGGTGATTTAATGAAGAGGTTTATATGCATCCTCCTCCTGGTTATCATTCTCCTCATAAGGTTTGCAAACTTGGCGAGCCTTATATGGATTAAAACAAGCTCCTGTGGCACAGTTTGCCAAATTTAGTTCCACTCTTGCTCAACTTGGTTTTCTCTCTAGTCCACATGATTCTGCATTATTCACTCGTCGAACTGACAGTGGTATTGTTCTTCTGCTGCTTTATGTTGATGATATGATAATAACAGGAGATGATTCATCTGGTATTTTAGAGTTACAACATTATCTCAATCAACATTTTGAAATGAAAGACCTGGGTTCTCTCAGCTATTTTTTGGGCCTTGAAGTTTCTCAAAATTCTGATGGCTATTATCTATCTCAAGCCAAGTATGCATCCGACTTACTTTCTCGAGCGAGCATCATCGATAGCAAAACAAAGATCAACCCCTTTGGAGCTCAATTGCAAACTTACACCTCTTGATGGCACTGGTCTTGATTATCCTACTTTTTTTGGTGAGCTTGTCTGGAGTCTTGTTTATCTCTCAGTTTCTCGACCTGATATTTCATATCTTTGTTCATCCGTCACCGGTTTATGTCTGCTCCTCGCTCAACTCATTTCTCTGCAGTACTTCGAATCCTTCGTTATATCAAAGGCACTCTTTTTCATGGTTTGCACTTTTCCGCTACCTCCTCCCTAGTATTATCTGGCTACTCTGATGCTGATTGGGCTGGTGATCTGACAGATCGTCGCTCTACAACTGGTTATTGTTTCTTCTTGGGTAATTCTCTTATCTCTTGGCGTAGCAAAAAGCAAACTGTTGTTGCACGTTCTAGCACGTAATCGAATATCGTGCTCTTCTTGATGCTACATCTGAATTACTTTGGTTACGGTGGTTATTAACTGATTTGGGTGTCACTCATTCTTCTGCCACAATACTCCATTGCGATAATAGAAGTGCCATACAGATTTCTCATAATGATGTATTTCATGAGCGTACCAAACACATCGAAATTGATTGTCATTTTGTACGTCATCATGTTGCTCATGGCACCATATGTTTGATTCCTATCTCCTCTGTCACCAAACCGATATATTCACCAAAACGCATCCTCCCGCCGCTTTCGGGATCTCTTAAGCAAACTCAAGTTGCTTTGTGCTACCACCTTGAGTTTGAGGGGGTGTTAGCATAATTCTGAGAATCGGCATGATTATAGGAGATTTGTGTAACATAATTACAAGAATCGACATGATTATAGGAGATTTGTGTAGCATAATTATAGCAATTATTATTCTTGTCCAAATTAGTTCATATTCTCATGTATAAATAGATGTAATATCTCTGTAAATGGGACACAGACAAATACACAATCCTTTTCTTCATTACTTGTATTCTTTCTTCTAACAATGTCCATTCTCACCAAATAATTACACGAATTATCTAGGAAACAATCTTTATTAAATAATTGTTTTTTTAAATATTTTTTGAATTTTTTATTTCTTAATTTTTTAATATTATAAATATTATGATTTATTTTAAAATAAATTTAAAATTAGTATATTTAATTTAATTGATAATTAGATTTATTATCAATTTTATGGATGAATTAACTGGGGTAAAATTAAAAATTTAAACGAAATGAAATATTTTAATATTTTTATTTAAATTTATTTAGAAATATATACGTAATACAATAATTAAGTTATGATAAATAACTCGAGAAAAGGTGATAAATTATTTTTAAAAATTATATTTAATTAAATTAATTACATAATGTAGAATTCTTTATGAGGAGAATATTAAGATTCAACTAATATAATTTTTTAAAAAAATTTAAGAATTCAAAATTTAATTCGCGATAATAAAAATAAATAAATAAATAAATGAATAGAATTGGGATAAAGTAGAATGAAGGAATTGGTATGATAATAGAAAACAAAAGTAAATTAAAATAATATTTTCTAACTAATTTTTATTATTATATCAAATAACAAAAAATATTTTTTTCAAAAAATATTTTTTCAAAAAAATTTTATAAAGTCAATAATTTCTTATATTTTAATTCTATCAAACTGAAAAAAAATTAAGAATGAAAGGAAAAACTTTCAGTGTGAGAATGACTAAATCATTGAGTTTTAAATATCAAGAAATATTGTGAATATTATTTGTTTAAAAATTCAAGTTAAATAGTCAAAATTTCACACAAATATCTAGCATGACAATAAAAAAGGTCAAATATTGGTCAAAGGACCATGAGACTGAAACAAAATCGAATAAAATACCTTCGATTGCCTAACAAGGCTAGTAAAAGATATACCGAGTAATAATCATGCTAGTAATTAAGTAAGATCGGATCCCATGTATCGAGTAATAATTATGCCAGTAATAAAGTAAAAGCGGATTTCATGGAGACAACTCGACATATCAGCCGAGATTATCTCTATAAACGAAGTAATGACTGTTTTTTTAAAAGGCTTATAAATACCAACTGAGTAACTAGAAACAAGGTATGCATATTCGCATTCTCAAAATCTCATCACAGTTTTCTCTATATTTTCATATTCATTTGAGTGTCGGAGTGGCTTACTATAAGGCCATCCACTTTATCTTTTTTCTTTATTGTAGGCTTATGTGATATCAGGACAGATACCAAGAACTCAAAGTAGCATCAATTGTGATATAACCTAAAAACAAAAAAATAATTTAACCAATAAAAATTGATAATAAAAGAAAACAAGAACATTTCTTAACTGCCTTACAGTAGAAATTTAGCATTAACCACAGAATAAATCTCAACATTAACCACAGAATAAATCTCACACGGGACATTAAGATATTGTTTTGTTACACAAATCCATTCAAAATACAAGCCAACAACTGCAGCACAGATAAATAGACAATAACTAATTAACTACCACCTACTATACATCTGTGTAATGCTCCATTTGTTCAGCCTAATACACAGAAAGCCATTGTATTACACAAAGATTATTCCAGGATATACATTTCGAAAATAGCCCTAGGAGTCTTCACACTTTAGCCTAATACACAACGATTTACCGTTGCTATACGGTGAAAAAGAGAAGCCAAGGGAAATAAAAGTTAAACTAATTTGTACTGATGAAATTACTAACTAAATATTGACGGACCTTTTACCAATAATACAATTTCATAGGTAAAAGTGGTACTTAATATTGACGATAAAATTGGCGACCAAATAAAAAAGATATCGACGAATAAATTCATTGGTAATTACTGATCAATTATATTTAGTTGGTCATATTAAAAAGAAAATTAAAAAAATTATAAACATGAAAAATTTTCCAAATGAAACTTCTCTGTTGGTAATTACTAATGAACTATTTTTTGCATGTAATATTAAGAAGAAATTAAAAAAAATTTAAATAAATTACCTACAAAAATTTTGATGTTGATTATTACCGACGAACTCGTTTTTCGTTAGTAATATTAAGAAGAAAAAAGAAAAAAATTTAAAAATCTTAAAAACTTTTACTTATGAAAATTTTTTGTCAATAATTACAACGAACTATATTAAGTTAGTAATATTAAGAAGAAAATAGAAAAAAAATTTAAAAACTTAAAAAATTTTATGTACGGAAATTTTTCATCAGTAATTACTAATGGACCCTATTTAATTGGTAATATGAAGAAGAAAATAGAAAAAAAAATTTTGAAAAAGCTTAAAAAATTTTACCTATGAATATTTTTATTCGCCAATTACCAATAAACTGTATTTAGTTGGTAATATTAAGAAGAAAATAAAAAAAAAATTAAAAAGCTTAAAAAATTTTATCTACAAACATATTTCATCAGTAATTACCAATGAATTGTATTTTGTCAGTGATACTAAGAAGAAAATAGAAAAAAAAAATTAAAAAGCTTAAAGAATTTTACCTATGAACATTTTTTGTCAGTAAGTACCAACGAATCGTATTTTGTCGGTAACACAATGAAGAAAATAGGAAAAAAAAAGGTTAAAAAATTTTACCTATAAATATTTTTCATCGATAAATACTAACGAATTGTATTTTTTGATTAAGAAGAAAATAGAAAAAAAATTGCAAAGCTTAAAAAATTTTACTTATGAACATTTTTCGTTGGAGTTTAAAAAAATTGTACCTATGAATATTTTTTGTACGTAATTATTAATGTCACACCTTACCCCTTTGTAAGGCATAACATGATCCCGTAGAATACCTAATGAACTACCGAACTTCACCTACCGATAACTCATTAAGTATCCTACAAGGGATTTTAAAATAATTTTCTTATTTTTGATAAGTGGTGAACATTTCTAATAAGTATTTAAAACATGTAATTAAGTGGAAAGCTAGTTGGAAATTTTGGCCCATTTTATTTTTCCGCAAATTTTATAAAAATTTTGACAGAGTTCTGTCTGTATTTTGAGAAACCAGTTCTTCAAATACCTGTAAAAAGCACTTCTAAAAATTTTTCTCAACAACTGCTTCAATTTCATACTCAATCTCAATCAATTTCTCAACACATTTATCAACTTTCAAATTTCAAATCCACTATCCAATGATCATCACAATACTAGCAATCCATTTCATTCAAATTAAATAAAATAGTTCCATTCATATTTCATTAGAAACAAAACAATTTAGATACATTATTACAAAATTTATATTAAGAGAATTTCAAACTACAATATATATTACAACTTTATATAATTTTTATACAAACTGCTCAAGATCCACTTTTACATGTCCATACATTTATGTGCAATATATACATCAAAAGAAATATTTACAGTTATGGTATAAATTATACCCGAAGACTTTAAGCTGATAGCTCCTCACACCTCAGCAGCTCAGTCTGCTGCTCCTCTAGTCTCTGTATCTGCGACAGCAATAGAAGCTATCGCTGAGTACTAGGACTCAGTGGTGCACAACATATTAAAATAATCTTTATGCAAAACTTAAATCACATTTATTCAAAAATTTTGCTGAACATGAGAATTAAGTACAAATCATGCATTGTGAGATTTTAAATGCAAACCAAGTTCATTTCAAAGTATCAAAACACATTTCATAAAACCCATAGTTAGATTATGCCATTCGAAACAAATAGAATCTCAATAGCCAGAGGCTAAAGAGAAATCACATCACAAGGCTAGCTAGCTCAAATATATGGATATCCATTCACATCCTCTTCTACTGGCACACCTCAACACTTCTCCAGAGAAGGAATCAAAATTCGAAACTAATTACTCCCACTAGTCGTGCTAGTGAGGTGTTCAAATATATGGTCATGACACTGTGGTTTTAAAACTTATCTTAACAATTTGCTAAACATTGTCATTTCAATATACATAATAACTTTCAACAATTTAAATCAAAACATCATAAGAATGCCATAATCCAATATTTCACATTATTCAAAACAGTATGCAAAAGATGATTACAAAAAGTATACGTTGTGCACAAACCTCAAACGAGTCGCCTGTTGGCCTTGACTTGACTCCTCGGGTTCTGTCCCGGTATTCTTTTCCACTGAAACACACAATTTCACAGTGTTTCAGTACCATAACTTAGCATAAATCCAATAATAAATTTAACTTCATTTTTACTTATCTCTAACGTGCTAAATTCGACGTTCCTGAAATTTTGTATTTCGGGTTACTATTCACTGCACTATTCAAGTCAAACTATTGACTTTCTAAGGCTTAATAGGTATGGGAATTCCAACTTCACCCACATACCACATTTTGGTCACTAAACTTGTTGGTTTTGGTCATTTTCTCAAAACTTAGGCCTTTTAGGCAAAATTGTCAAATTTTCAATTTTGGTGTCTCTAATTGTACTATTTCATTAGTTAGTTTACTGTTAGAATTTGATAAAACTTTCTTCATAGAAAATGTTCCTTATTGTCTTAAGTTTATTCTCCTTTCTGAATCACCCCAATTAGAGTTTTGTAGCTCAAGTTATAAGCAAATTATATTTACTGTTCATGCTGCAGAATTTTATTATGGCAGATTATTGATTCCAACTTCGTTCAGCAATTTGATCAAGTTAGGTCCATAATTTGGTCTAATTTTTTTTATATGAAATGTTCTACTATGTCTTAGATTTCCATCGGTTCAAGAATCGCCTAAATCGGAGTTTTCTAGAGAGAGTTATAGCCATTGAAATTTTACTGTTCATATGACAATCTGCAGTTCTGCAGATTCAGATCACCAACTTTGCTCAGTATTTTGATTGGGTTAATGGCATAATTTGGGTTGGTGTTCTTCATAAAAGTTTTAGATCTATATCTTATCTAATTTCTGGTAAAATTTCAGGTCATTTTGACCTGCCTAGCTCGAGTTATGACCAAATGAACAAACACTGTTCATTTGGTCAGTTTGTGCAGAGGCAGCCTGCGATTTTCCGACTTCGGCCACTTTGTTCACTAGGTTTTAGTCACTTTTTGAGCAGGCTTCCTAAATGAAAATTGTGTCATTTAGTGCCTATTTTCATCCCCAATTGGTCACATATCCATTTGGCTTGTAAAATTTCATTTTTGGTCCCTCAAAGAAGGTTTTGTCTTGCTGCAGCAACATGACCTTATCCAATCCGAATTGGCTTTTAATTCCAACACTTCTAACACACTTAATTAGGTCACAAATGACCATTTCTCACTTCACATTAGGTCAAAGATACCATTTACAAGTTTCTCACATTTTTTGTCTCTAAACCCTAATGTTCAAAACCCTAACTCACTAATTTTGTTGCATTTAACCAATTCAAATCATTCTAACATCACTCCATCACTCAATTAAACTTCCATACATATTGAATTCAATCAAATTCATGCATACACACATCAAACCCTAGCTGGCCTAAATTCAGCTTTGGTCCCTCACAATTATTTTTGTTTCATTTTAAGTTACTTTCTAAGTTAGTTAAACTAAGAACATAGAAATTTAACAAAAGAATTCAAATTTACATACTAACCTTTGTTTGATTTTCCAATCACTAATTTTCTTTCCTTTTTTCTTCTTTCTTGCTTCTTCAATCTCCTCTTCTAGTAGCCCAAACAAAGCTTAATCATAATTTAGTGGAATTTTTGGGGAATTTTTGGGGTTGATTCAAGCTTTGAAAGCTTGAATTTCATGGCTATGGAGGAAACTAAGGAGAAAAAAGAGAGAGAGGAGAGATGCACGTTTTTTATTTAAAGAAGAATGATTTTTTTTCTTTTATTTTGTCTTTTATCTCTTTAGGAAGACCAAAAATCCAAATAAGTAAATAAATTAATTTTATTCTTTATGGCATCATGCATGAGGTCATGCATGATGTCATCACTTTTTAACTTTTCCATTTTTTCTTTTTTTTTTTAATTTTTTTTATTAGTTCTTTAATTTAATTCTCGATTCAAAAATTTTCTTTTCTCTGATTTTATTTAACAGTTAGGTCAGAAGTCAGCTCTCGGGGTCAATTGACCAAATTGCCCTTCGCCGGTTCAACCCGGTTTGCAAATAATTTCATATTTCTTTCGGCTCCCTGACCTAATTATTTGACTGGCTTAACAGTTTTTTTTTTCGTGATTTTCTCTTTTCCACTGTGTTTATAAGGGTCCTAAGGACCGCGGCGTCACATTTTACGGTTCGAAATTTGAGTTTAAAATGACTTCGCAGTCGTTCCCGAGAAGGTCACCTATCGCTGTGACTCTCGGCTCGTTTAACTTCTTCTGTTCTGTTTTTCTTGTTTACACTTAACTAATTGGACATTACTAATTATTTATGTTTATGGCTTCCCCAGTTGTCTTAAGTATGGTTCTAATCCCCTTAATTATCCGGACCGACACCGGTCACCGGAATAATGAAATATACCAGGCTATACAAATGGGGTGTTACAATTAACGAATCATATTTAGTCAGTAACATTAAGAAGAAAATAAAAAAAATGTAAAGCTTAAAAAATTTTACGTACGAAATTTTTTTATCAATAATTATTAACGAACAGTATTTAATCAGTAATACTAAGTAAAAATATAAAAAAAAATTTTAAAAAGCTTAAAAATTTCACATACAAAAATTTTTCATCAGTAATTACTAACGAACCGTATTTAATAGGTAAAACTAAAAAAAAAAAGAAAAAAATTTAAAAAGCTTAAAAAATTTTACCTATGAATATTTTTTGTCAATAATTACTAATGAACTATATTTAGTCAGTAATACTAAGAATAAAATAGAAAAAAAATTTGAAAAACTTACAAAATTTTACATACGAATATTTTTCATTTGTAATTATTAACGAACTGTTTTTAGTCGATAATACTAAGAACAAAATAGAAAAAAGTTTTAAAAAGCTTAAAAAATTTTACCTATAAAAAATTTTTCATCGGTAATTACCAACGAATTGTATTTAGTCAGTAATACTAAGAAAAAAATAGAAAAAAATTAAAATGCTTAAAAAATTTTATCTATAGACATTTTTTATTAGTAATTACTAACAAATCGTATTTAGTCAGTAATACTATAAAGAAAATAGAAAAAAATTTGAAAAGCTAAAAAAAATTTACTTTTGAGCATTTTTAATCGGTAATTACCAATGAATCGTATTCAGTTGGTAATACTAAGAAGAAAGTAGAAAAAAAAATTTAAAAACTTAAAAAAAATTTACCTATGAATATTTTTAGTTGGTAATTATCAATGAACCATATTTAGTTGGTAATACTAAAAAGAAAATTAAAAAAAAATTTAAAAACTTAAAAAATTTTATCTACAAAAAATTTTCATCGATAATTACCAATAAACATTAATTTCATCGGTAATCCATTGGTAAATCATAAAAAATATAAAATTTCTACATCGTTGTAAATAGATTAGAGAGGAATTAATTTCTTTATAATAGGAAAGCTACTCTACAACATACGGTAATTGTGGTATAGGCACTATGTAGTGCTTGCTTTGAGCCTCACTAATTATTTTTTTAAAATTCATTTAAATCTTAAAAACTAAAAAATAATTTTACATTTAAATTAAAATAATTAATAATTAATATTTAATTTAAAAATTTTTAAAAATTAAAAATTAAAAATATAAAATAAAAATTACCTACGAAAAGTTATCAAGATAACTTGTTATTGTCGTCAGTAATTATCTATAATAATTTATTTTTGTTAGTAATTACTAACAAAAAGTGTTGTTAATTGTTAGTAATTACTAACAAAAAGTGTTGTTAATAAATAGTTGATAATTTTTATGCATACGATCCTCTACAAAATTAAGTAAAAAATTTTTAATTTACCTATGAAATAGTTCGTTAATGAATTTAGTGATATTTTTTTTATCGGAAAAAATTATTTAAGCTAAAATTTGTGAATGCAAAAATTTCGTCGATAATTTTTCAGTAATCCTAATTACTAATGAAAAATAGATATATTTGATTGGTAATTTTCATAACTATTTTTTTAATTTCTTGTAGTGTTAAAGACTAATAGAAAATATGAAGAGCTGATTAACAAAAATAAAAATTTATAGCTCCAATTAAAGATTTTTTTTATAAATATTTAGAGAAATTAATAAAAATTTTAGGAGATTAATTAATGAAAAATTAAATTTTATTATCCCTACTAAAATATTTTTAAAAATATATGGATCCCAAGACTTATAATATAATGGTGCACTCTATTTAAAATGTTAGTTATTAATTTTAGAGGGCCAATAAAATTAACTAAAAATTATTAATCACATAATTATATATATAAAAAAATAAAATTGATGAAAGTTTTGGGGGTGACTGGATAGGTAAGAGAAATTCAAATAAGTACACACATCAAGCAAAGATTAAGGAAGGAAAAAAATGGCATTGCATATAACATTAACACTTTATTTTGTATTGATTGGTTACAAACTTAGTATTACACTCACATTTTAAAGATTTACAATTGCATTGACAAACCTCAAATAAGGGAAAAGAATTAAAGAAACAAATTTAATGGAAGATTCAAAGGAAATAAGGAAAAAAAAAAGAACTAGGAAGCAAAATATTGCAGATGGTGAGCTTAGTTCACAATACTGCATTGCCTCCTGATTTCACCATTAGTTCCTGTAAGAACATCGAGAGAACCCATGTGCACCATTGCCTTGGCAAACTTGACAGCCCATTTTCTAGCATTCCTTGCATTGTTCACAACCATTTTCTGTGTAGAAGCACTGTTCATCAATGTCTGATCCGAAGTCAATAATCCTCGATTCTTCTTCAGCTCCATGTAGTATTTGTTGTCCATGCGATTGGGCGTAGGATCAAGTGCAACTGTTGGACCTGCACCAGCCTCACTAGCACTGTTTGGAGGGCACTTCGTTTTCAAGAAAGCAGCATACCTAGGATCCATGGAGGGATCTTGAGCATGAGTGGCGTTGAAGGTGTAGAGACGGCTGGAGAAGGAAGAGCAGTGTGAGACGCCAATGGAATGTGCTCCTGACAGCGTCACCATCTCATCCACTGACATCCCCTTGCGAGCAAAATTGTCCGCTAGTTGCTGTGCATTGAAGAAAAAAGGTGGGAGGTTTTGTTCCACTTCGTCCTCTCTTGACACACGTCCATCCCGTCGTCCTGCTGGCATGGCGTAGTTTATCCCTCCAAGCTTGTAGGAACTGTCGCGTGCAGCAAAAGCAAGAATGTCTGCACACGACACAATTTGTGGACATAAGGCTTCAATTTCAGCCTTCGCTTCATCAATAACCTCAAAACCTCGTAAGCTAGGATTGTTAGCTTCATGTTCTCTCTCTGATGGGTTCCCTGGTGTGGATTTCAGCAACACAGAAGCATCACAGCCCTGCAAAACACCGAACGAATCGATCAGTACTGTATAAATATTGAAGCAACACAAAAAGACTACTTTTAAAATGAACAGATATGGCTTGAGCATGTATACCCTGACAAAGCAGTCATGGAAATGCATCCTAATCAGGCCAGCACCTAACCCTGGATTTTGAGACAGCGCTTTGTTTACTGCTTTTCTCACAATTGCTTCTGCTGATGGACAGGATGATTTATAGAATCCCACTCTAAGGGATGCAAAAGACACCGTAGCTAATGAGCAAAACAAAAGCAATATTGTAATATAATTCAACTTGAAGCTGCAAATAGAAGTCATTCTATACATGAATATATTCTATTAATGATGAACTTTCTTGATTAAAAGAAGAAAGTATGGAGAGAATAGACAAGCCAAACTAGATGGATATTGAAATTGGAGTGTATGGTAGTGATGAGAATGGGTGAAGTGTGTTGGAATTTATAGGTGGAGAGATTTGTGAAAAAGGTTGGTTTGGTGTTTCTTCTTGAAACCCAGGACGTGTATGGCTAGCTGCTGGAATGGGTGTACGGGTTGAAGTTTCTTTCTTTGAAAATTTGTACAGTGGCCTCCCAGAATTTTCCTTTTCTGCAACTTGCTATTTCCACACTTTTGCACGTGATTTTATGCGTTTTGGATAGCGTATAATGGGTGGATGGCTTCCATTTTCTTTGACTTGTGCCGTCAATAATGAAGAGAAAGCGACTTGTATATATCTTCAATAATTTCTTGAAAAAAACTTCAACTCTCTAAACGAAGAAGAAAAAGAAGAAATTTTCAGATTATGATCAAGTCTTGGTTGGACAATAATCACATGTACTTTCAGAGCCCACAGTTTTTGAAGTTTTCATTAGTTTTTATGGAAAATTTTTGTTTAAATTTAATTTATTATGTATTTAAAATATATTAATTTTATATATTTGATAAATAAATTTTATTATATATTTTATATTTTAAATTTATGATAAATTAAATATAAAAAAAAATCTAGTTAATTGCATTACAATCATTAAATGTCGATCACTACAAGAAAAAAGGAGATTTGAAACCGAATATTCGGTTTCAAATCAGTTAAAATCGGTTTCTAAATACATTTAGAAACCGATTTGAAACCGAAATATTCAGTTTTAAATCCGCAAGTTTCTAAATGAATTTGAAACGGAAAATGGCGTCCGTTTCAAATTCTGAATCTATTTTCAAACCACTATTCCGTTTCAAATTTAGAAACCGCATATATTCGGTTTCAAATTCCGTTTTAATTTAAAAACTGATATTTCGGTTTCAATTTTTTTGAAACAGAAATTCCGTTGCAAATCGGTTTCTAAATTCTGAAACCGATACTTGTGTTGTTGGATTAGAAACGGAAAAATTCGTTTTTAATCCGTTTCAAATTACTAGTAGAAAATTTTTATTTTTTTATTTAATATATTATTTCCTGTATTGAAGCATATAATATAATATTAATTTTAAATGCTCAATATCATAATATTTATAATATCAGGCTATCAAATATCAAATATCAGTCAATATTATATATAAATATGATGGTGAAGGGTTATGACAATAATATATTGTATGGAAAAATAAAATATCATAATAACAAAAAAACAAGCTACTTGTCATCAACAAGATAATCACTCATCACCACTATCAGCCTCTCTACCATCATCTTGATGAGTCGCATGTGGAGTTGGGGCTGTAAACTGCGTACCCTGCATCATTTGTGACATCATGTTTTGCATCATTTGTTGCATGCGCTCCTCCAATGTCTGCTCACGTTGTCTATATCTCTCCTCTAGCATCAACTCGCGTTGTCGATCTCTCTCCTCCATTGCAACCAAACTATCCTTGAGCGTTGCAATAGTCTGATGCAATTGTTGAATCTCTTCCTGCATTGCCTCTGACTGAGCACAATAGGATGCAGTAGAAGATGATCCATGTGATGAGCTAGGGTAAAAAATTGATGCTTGAGATCCAATGCCATAAACCCTGTTCTTCTTCTCCCCCCCCACAACTTGATAATATAGTGCGACCTCATCTACAATAGGAGGGTCACTGCACCCCTCTTGTGGTTGAGACGACTGCTCCTTAAGCGCCAAAAATGCATCCTGCATAAGTCAATACACATATTTTAAATTTATTTTTCTTGGCAATTGAATAAACAAACTCACTTATTCATTTTTTTCATATAATTGAAAGACATAAAATACTTGTTCACTTACCTTAATTGATTGCGCTCGTGAATCAACCATATCGGAGGTGCCTTTCCTAGTGTGGGTCTTATGGAAAAGTTCATAAGGAAAAGGTCTTCGGCCAAGTGGGCTTCTGAAAGATATAATGATTTTAGTGATGTTTATAATAATGTTCGATTATTTGCTACTAATATGTAGACAGACAATAACAAAACTAGTAAATATGAAATCATTACCATCCTATAGTAAATATGAAATCATTACCATTCTATCTGCGTGAGTAGCATGTGGCCCAGAACCCCTGTGTGTCTAGAGATGCACGCTTTAACTCCCCTATCTCACTACAACAGTTAGCTGAATTGATGTCTCTTGGCTTTAAACTCTGGGCTACTCCATGCCTCCTTCCATTTTTGCATTGTACTATTAGGCACGATGACCTTGGATTTTCCTTTCCTGACATTGCACATTAGGGCCTTATAGCGCTCTGTGACCTTACGCCTCAAGCTTCCTTTACTAGTGGAGTCACCTCTTGCCAATCAAAGTATTTCGGTATAAAATAAATAAAAATTAAGAGTTGTATTAGTATGATAATATTTTAGAAAAAATTGACAAGATTTCCCTAAATTTTGGACAATCCAACCTAGTTATTAGGTATTAATTGCACTGTTAAAAACACTTCATATATTCTCAACAATAAATAACATCCACCCCAACTACAACAACTCACAACAATATATATTTTCAATATCACACAAGCTGTACATATAGATCATTTAAGCATTAATATACTTCAATTGTGTTCTTTTACATTAATTCACAAATTCTCATCACTTAAATGATATTTGTTCATAACATTCTTTTTTGAGGTTTCATAAACTATGCAAATTAGTTATCGATAGCTAATATTTAAATATTTATTTTATTACTTGAAATTCATCCCGAGAAAACTCTTTTGTTTCAAAGTGATAGTTTTCCAACAATTGCCCCTCTGGGTCCATCCTCTCCTTGAAGATATTCTTCATCTTCTTAGCACATTCCTCGATGGATGTAACTTTGTACAAAAGAAAGAGCAAATATATTGATTTTATGTAAATGTAGAAACACAAGACTTCAATTCCCAATGATATGAAATACCAAATCATAGATAAAGTTAATTAATTTTAAATACTTACGTGCCATTAATGAGCTTTATTCTTTTCTTTCTTCCAAATGTAGTGAGTGATAGGCCATCCATCGATGATATTGGTGCTGCCCCAACTGAATGACCTTCATGACCAGAGGTTGATCCAATTGCAGGCTCAGAAGATGGGGTAATAGGTGGTGGCGGTGGAGGTGGAGGTATAGCTCGATGCTGTGTTGAAGCAGTTGACCCCTCTGGATCTGGTGCCGACCTCCCAGTGGATCGTGAAGGAACCTGAGGCTGACCATGTAGATTGGTCTAGTTGATCATTGGGCTCATCCCGCATGTAATCGCCTTGACGTGAATGACCCAACAAACCTCCCTGCGACCGTTGCCTCGCATCCTGCATAAATAATTGTATTAATTAGTTAGCTTCATTCAACTTATGATACATAATACAGATGAAATTAGTTAGAGTTTATACTTCAAGTTTAGAAATATAAATTCATTAAGAGAAATACCTAATTCTAATTAGTATCACTATCATATACATCATCGCATTCCTCATCACTTTCTGAGTCCAATTCAAGCTCTTCTTCATCTTCAACATCCTCTTCATTAATTTCAACTAGTACACCGTTTTGATCATTCAAGTATTGTTGTTGATCATCATCATCGTCAATTTGAATCAAAGGGACTTCCATTTCATCTTCTTGAAATGGTTCTTCCCGTGCAGGGGGGGTTGTGACATTCACTTGCTCAGGAAGATCAATAACAGATCTCGCTTTGATTTTGAACACAGCCCACCAATCATCCTTGTCACGTTTTAAGCTTGGATATATGGAATAATTCACCTGCAGCTTGGATATCAAGAACAAATGGATCATACCTATTGAAGGATCTATTATGATTAATATCCACAAGTTTATATTTTGGATGAATCTTTGTTCCCACATTTGGTGTTGGATCAAACCATTCACATTTAAAGATTACTTTTCTTTTGATTGGTAATCCAGGGTACTCCAATCGTAGCACTTCAATTAATTGTCCATAGTAGTCACTTTCATTAGTACTGTAATTAGTCCCCTTGATACATACCCCACTGTTCATCGTTGCCCTATGCGAACCATAACCTTTAGTGTGAAATTTATAACCATTAACTACATAACTATTGTAGCACATAACACTTCTTAATGGACCCTTTGATAGATCCTTTAAAACGGCTTGATATATTGTTGGAGGGATTGTGAACATATTTATTGAACCACTTATCAAATTCACGCTCTAGTTTCTCATCAACTTGTTTATCATTGATATTTGGATTGGCCATGTGTAACTCATTAACAAAAATGCTGCACACAATGAAAATAGTTAATTACATGTTTGGAATCAATAATGGCATTGCAACAATTATAATAATTGAATATTAGAAAAACTTACTCAATGTACGGTTTTACTTCTATACAATTCAACAAGATGTACATTTGTCGCTTGAAATTCTTGTTCTCGTGAGATATCTAACCTTTCCTTTCCAGTGGCCTACCGAATGAGTGAAAATTGATAGATTCCTAGATGTTCATCCATATGTTCGACTGTATCATCATTGCGTGGAACCTTTCGATGCCTTGTGTTGACATGGGGTTCAAAATAATGAGCGCAGAATGACGATGCTTCTTCAACTAAGTATGCATTGCATATGGAACCTTCCACTTTGGCTTTATTTTTCACATTATTTTTTAACTTCCTAAGGTACCTGTGCCATTTACTATTTAGTCACAACAAAGTTTTTATTTCTCCATGTAATGATAGTTTATAACAATACATTAAACTAGTTACCTCTCAAATGGATACATCCACCGATATTGCACAGACCAAAGAATCCATGCTTCATAAGCCAAATGCACGGGAGATGTTCCATGGAGTCAAATAAACTTGGAGGGAATATAAGCTCTAGATTACATAATAAAATAGGAAACTCTTCATTGAGCAGTAACATGGCTTCTTCTCTAAGTGTTGTTGAAGTTAACTCTCTAAAGAAATTGCTCAATTCGGTCAATGCTTGCCACACATTTTTTGGAAGCAATTCCCTAAATGCTATTGGGAGTAATCTTTGCATAAAGACATGACAATCATGGCTTTTCATCCCAAACAACTTTAGTTTTCTCATGTCTATACACCTACCCATGTTTGACACATAACCATCTGGGAATCTAAGATTTTTAAGCAATTCACACAACATCGCTTTTGATTGTTTGTCTAATGTGTAACATGCTTTAGGATACTTTCCTGTTGCCATATCCCTCTCTAACTCAGGTCGGTGACAAAACTCTTTCAAATCTTCTCTTGATTTTGCATTGTCCTTCGTCTTCCCTTCAACATTCATCACAGTATTAAAAATATTTTCAAATACATTTTTCTATATGCATGACATCCAAGTTGTGGCGAAGCATGTTAGTACTCCAATATGGCAAATCCCAAAAAATGCTCCGTCTCTTCCAACCCGTGTTTTTTGCTTTGCAACTGTTATTCTCATCTGCACCCATATCTGTGACACACATTAATCCTAGATGTTCTATTTGTTCTAAAATTTCCTCACCAGATAGAATGGGGGGAGCACTTTTTGTAATCGCTTTGTTCTTTCTAAAAGCAATTTTATTCCGTCTGAAAGGATGGTTAGTGGTAAGAATTTACGGTGATTGTCAAACCATGATTGTTTACCACCCTTTGTCAATGTGAATGCATCCAATCGTCCCTACAATATGGACAAGCGGTCTTGCTCATTGTGCTCCAACCGGATAACATTGAATATGCAGGAAATCACTTATTGTCCATAATAACGCAACCCTCATATTAAAATTATTCTTCTTTGATGCATCATATGTCTCAACTCCAACTTCCTACAACTGTTTCAACTCGCAATAAGGGGTGTAAGTACACATCCAATTTGTCTTTTGGGTTTCTCGGACCAGAACTAGTACCGGTAGGAACATATACTCTTCATTCAAACATAAACAAGGAGGCAAAATGTAAGGAGTTACAATGACTGCCCAAGATCAATATTGTTGTCGGTCGACCGAATGGTTGAAACCCATCGGTGCCAGTCCTAGCCTTACATTCAACCTCAAGAAGAAATGAAGGATGTGTTTTATTAAAATGCTTCCATGTAGTTGCATCCGAACAATGACACATTACCCCATCTTCATGGTCATGCTCAAGATGCCATCTCATTTCTTTTCTTTGTTGCATTCGAAGCATATAATCTTTGCAATCTCTGTGTGAGAGGAAAGTAGTACATTTTCTTATGTGGCACATTGGTTTGAAAATTAGAAGCGCCTCGACTATGTCGTTTGAACCGTGGATGGTCACAAAATTTGCAATTCGTTAACTCACTATCTTCAGCCCAATATAACATACATCCATTAGTACAACAATGAATCTTCTCAACAGGTAGGCCCAATGCTTGAACCAACTTCTTCATACTGTAAAAGTTTTCAGTCATTAAATTTTCATCCGGTAACACCTCTTTCATAAGTTGACAAATGTCATCAAAACACCTTCGACAAATGATGTTATGCCTTGATGTTCAACATCCTTGCAACAACTGAGAGCTGCGAATGGCTTTCACAACCTGGCCACACCTCTTGATTAACAGCTTGCAACATGTCATACAATTTTTGAGCTGATGGATTTGGAGGCTCCTCCATTACATCCTGAAAGAAATCAGGACCTGCTGCATCCATTACCATTTGCTCATAGGTATTGCTTGTGCTATTATCAACCTCTTGAACAGACTCCGCTATCATAACATTTATGTTTTGACTATCAATATTACTTGTGCGGGGTTCCCCATGTAGAATCCATTTATAATAATATGGCACAAATCCATGCTTCATCAAATGTAACCGAATTGTATTCTCATCAGCATAATTACGATTCTGACACTTTCGATGATTACATGGACACTTCAGTTTATCCCCATCCATCCACTCTGGATGTTGCTTAGCAAATGTTATGAATTGTTCAATACCTTCTATGAATTCTGAGGTCAATAGACCATCTTTTAACCTAGCATACATCCATCTCCGATCTGATCCCATTTTCCTAATAGCTGTGTAATAATTAAGTGAATATTAGTAATGATATGTCATATATCATAATTACATCATATCCAAAATCATGAGTTGAAAGGTAAGGCCATAAAACAATTAGAATTGTATCATCTCTACCAATAAGAGAAAGATAATGACATGTCATATATTTGTAAAAATTCCAGCTGCATCTCCCATTAGTTCTCCAAGTGCACAACATAAAATTTGCACCCAGAGAACAATGAGAGATGTTACAAAATTTCTACAAATAGAAAAAATTATCACCTCAAAATTGATATGCATGCATCTACAAATTAAAACGCCATATTAAAATATTACTTACATGTCAGAAACTGAAATCAATGCACAAAATAAAGAGAGATAGTGACCAAAAGAGAATGAGACAGACTGTAGTTAAAAAAAAAAAAAAAAAAGAAATTCAGTAAGTAAATTATTGTATAAAATATAACAACTCAAATAAAAAAAATAAATAAATAACTACATTATATGGCATAATAGTATAAAATTAAAAAACATAATAATCATTAAAATTAAAGGACATGAAAAAATAGATATTAGTATAGCAATAAAATAAACATACAATCTTTTATTTGTAATTTTATTTATTTCTTCAATTTTCAATAAAGTTTCTTTACTTTATTTTTATCTCTTTCTTCTTGAAGTTTTGGATTAAACCTTTGCTGTTCTTTGAAGATTTGTTCATGTAATTATCTCTACACACTACACATTGCATCACATTGACTAATAGAAAACTTAATTTAAATTGGATAGACGGACTAAAGAATAAAATAGAAAGACTAAATAACAATTTTTCCTAAAATAAAACCTATATTTCTCTTCTCTATCTTCTCAAACCCCGCACAACATGGTGGCTCGAGAGTTTACGGTTCTACCATGCAACATGGGGCGCTTGGCATGATGTACTAGTCCATTTTCACAATGACAAGATCCATCTTCTTAAATGTAAAACTAAAATATTATCTCAGATCCAACAATTGGCATTCATTGCAAGCGTAAGATTATTAAAGGCATTTGAAATGTAATCAAGCCTCTGTTTGCTTATACAACCATGAATGAAACAAATTCTCATCTTTGAAAAATGCAAAGAGAAAAGGGACCTCACTCAGTTTCAACCCAACCTAAGTGATATATACTTGCCTTCACTTAAAATTCTACTGAGTATTTAATAAAATAGATCTATTGCTAAAGATAGCAACTTCAAATCCAATTTGACACCTGATGATGTAAGAAAAATCGCACCAAATTGGTAAGGTTAAAGATAATAGAGATAGAGACAAACCAACAGTGTCAAGGGCTCGAAGAACCAAATGGAATATACATACCTATAAAAAAAAAAAAAAAAAAAAAACACGAAATTAGAATTCATTTATGAAATCATACAATCATACAAATGATTTCCCAGGCTGTATTCTACTGCTTGTATTCTATGATGTTAATATGTCAGTATTCAGGTTAATTATACTAATGGCTACCAAACTCGAAGATTAATTTTATATTAGTCATGTGATTGGCAAAGAATTATATCATAAAACTTAAATTTTGTTTCAACTTCGGTACTCTCACATATCCTAATTGTATGCAATTTATCAAAACCAAATGTGTAAATGAATGCTTCATGGTTCATGACAGCATTCCCGTGAGACTTTTCCAAGAATCTGGATGTTGTACCAAATTGAAACAAAACTAAAGTTGCATGCATGGCCTAATTACAAGAAGTAAAAGTTATATGATAAAAATGAAACTAAATTATAGTTAAATAACCATTTGTACAATTAACTCGTCAATAACCAGTTATCCAGAATTTGAAACAACAAAATTTTAACACTTCCTGAGAATTGTCAATCACTTATAACAGTAATAAGTAAAACTAACTGCTTCAAATCGAAATATTTTGCTTCAGTTAGTTTTACATTGCCGAGTGCACTATATGTTTTTAATTTCCTTTTGTAGGGCAATTAGATTATCAAACACCAACTTTCCCTTCCTTCTCTATGTACCGTTTCGTGACAAGAAACTCATAATTTTAGCCTGATAAATAAGACAGACTAAAATCTCTCCATTTCGCTAAACATATTCCAACATAGTATACCCATTTATTTATAAAGTGCAATTCCCCAAAAGCCTCAAAATCAGACGCCAAAGACAACTTCTTTCCTCGATACCTCTGCTTATACTAGCCAATTATTCACAGAAACAAAAGCATGATATGCATAATTGAGCCAGAGACAATCGCTTTCCTTTGGATAAAAAGAAAAGATAAAAATTAATACCAATCGTAGATGCGCCTCCTGATTTTATTTCCCATTTCTTGCCTCAACACGAAACAAAAGATGAGCCTTGGCACATATTCATGGAGCTGTGCCTCAAGATAAATAGCCCCTTTGACTCAAGGTCCGTCAAGTATCAAACTCCTAATCCAGAAACTCAAGAGGATATTAAAGTTAGGGCTTTTGAAAACCCCAAAATATAATTTTAAGAAACTAATAATCTACCACCAAACATAATACTAAACCTTTAACCAAGTAATCGAGACATTAAGCGAATCGACTGCGTGATTAGATGCCTCCAAGCCATGACCTGGTTAGGGACCAAAGAGGTCTGATCCTCTATGCGTCGTTAGCTCCTCTGAGTGTCAGAAGATTCGGGTACGTTTGGATAGCGAGAAAAGGAAGGAAAATGATAAGGTGTGAGGGTGCAAGGAGAGAGAGGTGTGGAGAGGTAGGCTATGGAATTGTGCAGTGGGAAAGTAAGACCGAAAGAGTTTCAATTTGGGAAAAAAAATCCGATTTCCATTAAAACAGCAACGTGGTCGTCTGCCTGGCTTTAGGTTGTTCGCTTCACATCTCTGAATTGCGTTGATGGTAAATTCCTCTTTTGCCCATCGATAACACAATTGAGTTTTTATAAAATAATAATAATAATAAAAATCACTTCAAAAAACAATACTAAAATAAAAATAAAAAATAAAAAACCACTACTCGTCAAGGTTTTATTACCTCTATCAGTAATAAGTAAAACAAAGTGATAAATCCTGCTGTTTGTTTTCCATTGTCATCCATTGGTTTTATATTATACTTGAATTTTCTCTTCTCCTTTTTGATTGGTATAGTATTTTGCAAAGAATTAACAAAATTATTGACATAGAATGGAGCTAGTATTAAATTAGTATTTACTTGTAAATATTTTTTTATTTTTATAAATATAATTAATTATTGATTTAAATTATTTTAATAGCGTAAGTTTATGAAAGACATTTCTCTAGAATGGTATAAAAAATTAATATAGTTGAAAAAAAATTAATATAATATATATATTTGAAATTAAATTATCCCCTATAGTTTTATGAAAATAAAATTAATATAATTCTATATAATTAAAATTAAAATTAAATAAAAATAATTAGATAACACTTTAATTTTTGAAACCGAAAGCTATCGGTTTCTAAATATAACTAAAAGAATTAGAAACCGATATAAATCGGTTCCTAATTTATTTTAAAATTTCATTGATTTTGAAACCGACAGAAATCGGTTTCTAACTTTACTTTAAAATTTATTAAATCAAATATATAATCGATAAATTTTGAAACCGAAAGTTATCAGTTTCTAAGCATCAGTGAAAAAATTAGAAACCGATAATAATCGGTTTCTATTTTGAAAATTTAGTAAATAATATAGAAATTATAAATATAATTAGAGAACAATTTAATATTTGAAACCGAAAGCAATCGGTTTCTAAATTACTTTCAATTAGAAACCGACATAAATCGGTTTCTAAATATAATAAAAGAAAATAGAAACCGATAGGAATCGGTTTCTAACGTTTTAAGTAAAATTTGAAACCGAAAGCAATCGGTTTCTAAATTTGTTGAGTAATTAGAAACCGAAAGGAATCGGTTTCTATTTTATTTTAAAATTTAGTAAATAAAATAGAAATTACATTACTTTTGAAACCGATATAAATCGGTTTCTAAATTGTTAGGTAATTAGAAACCGATATGAATCGGTTCCTAATTTATCCTTAAAATTTAATAAATAAAATTAATGATTAGATTTATTTTGAAACCGAAATAAATCGGTTTCTAAATATAACAAAGGAAAATTGAAACCGATAGGAATCGGTTTCTATACAGAATTTAATTTTTAGTAAATAAAATGGAAATTATATGAATGTTGAAACCGATACGAATCGGTTTCTAAATATAAATAGATAATACTTTTATTTTGAAACCGAATGAAATCGGTTTCTAAATTAAAGTGAAAGAAATTAGGAACCGATATATTCGGTTTCTAATATGACAAATATTAGAAACGGAAAATTATTCGGTTTCAAAAATCGGTTTGTAATCGGTTTATAAACAGTTGCTAAATTTGCCATCAAAATGTTCTTCATAATTTAGAAACCGACGAGTTTCCGTTTCTAATTTCGGTTTCTAATCAGTTGCTATTTGGTTTTTAATGTATTTAAGTTGTTCTACCAGATTTCCGTTTCAAAATCCGTTTCAAATTATAAACCGATATAAATCCGTTTCTAAATTCGGTTTCTATTCTGATATTTTCTTGTAGTATCGTAACTATATGAATTTTTATGCAGGTAACTACTTAAATTTATCTCTTACAAAAAAATCAAAATGTAAGAAAAATGACTTCAAATTATGACTTCCCATCTCGAAAATGGACGTCATTTTCTTAAGCTACTATTCCAAAAGACTCATTCTCGTACTACTATAATTTTTTTTCCGCATAATATTATCAATCAAATCAATTTTTTTTTTTTTAATTCTATTAACCAATCCAATGAAATCAAACATTGTGCTTCATATCCATTCTCATCAAATAATTGCACGAATTATCTAGGAAACAATCTTTATTAAATAATTGTTTTTTAAAATATTTTTTGAATTTTTATTTCTTATTTTTTTAATATTATAAATATTATGTATTTATTTTAAAATAAATATAAAAGTAGTATATTTAATTTAATTGATAATTAGATTTATTATCAATTTTATGGATGAATTAACTAGGGTGAAATTAAAAATTTAAAAGAAATGAAATATTTTTACTTAAATTTAATTAGAAATATATACATAATACAATAATTCATGTATGATAAATAACTCGAGAAAAGGTGATAAATTATTTTTAAATATTATATTTAATTAAATTAATTATATGATGTAGAATTCTTTATGAAGAGAATATTAAGATTCAACTATTATAATTATTTCTAAAAATTTAAAAATTTAAGAATTCAAAATTTAATTTGCGATAATAAAAATAAATAAATGAATAGAATTGGGATAAACTAGAATGAAGGAATTGGTAAAATAATAGAAAGAAAAAGTAAATTAAAATAATATTTTCTAACTAATTTTTATTATTATATCAAATAATAAAAAATATTTTTTTCAAAAAATATTTTTTCAGAAAATTTTTATAGAAAATTTTTATAAAGTCAATAATTTCTTATATTTTAATTCTATCAAACTGAAAAAAAAATGAATGAAAGGAAAAACTTTCAGTGTAACAATGACTAAATTATTGAGTTTAAAAAATCAAGAAATATTGTTAATATTATTTGTCTAAAAATCCGAGTCAAATAGTTAAAATTTCACACAAATATCCAGCGTGACAGTCAGAAAGATCAAATTCTGGTCAATGAACTATGAGACTGAAACAAAATGAACAAAATACTTTCGATCACCCAACAAGGCGAGTAAAAGATATATCGAGCAATAATCATGTCAGCAATTAAGTAAGATCGTATCTCATGTACCGAGCAATAGTCACTCCAATAATGAAGCATGAGCATATTTTATGGAGATAATCTCGGCATATCAGTCGAGATTATCTTCATGGACGAAGCAATGACTATTTTCTTAAAAGCCCTATAAATACCAACTAAGTAACTAGAAACAAAGTATGCATATTCTCATTCTCAAAATCTCATCACATTCTTTTCCATATTTTTATATCCAGTTATTTGACTTGAGCATCAGAGTGGCTTGCTAAAAGGCCATCCACCTCATCTTTTTTCCTTATTGTAAGCTTAGGTGATATGAGGACAAGATCCCAATAACTCATGGTAGCATCTATTGTGATATAACTTAGACAAAAAGATAATTTACCCAATAAAAATTGATAACAAAAGAAAACAAGAACATTTCTCAATTGCCTTACAGTAGAAATTCGGCATTAACCACAGAATAAATCTCACAAGGGACATTAATATATTGTTTTGTTACGCAAATCCCTTCAAAATACAAGCCACCGACTGCAGCACAGATAAATAGGCAATAACTAATTAACTGCCACCTGCTATACATCTGCGTAATGCTTCATTTGTTCAGCCTAATACACAGAAAGCCATTGTATTACGCAGATTATTCCAGGATATACATTTCGAAAGCAGCCCTAAGAGTCTTCACTCTTCAGCCTAATACACAATGATTTACCGTTACTTTACGATGAAAAAGAAGCCAAAAGAAACAAAAGTTAGATTAATTTGTACCGATAAAATTACTGACTTTTTATTGACAGACTCTTTACCAATAACACAATTTCGTAGATAAAAATGGTGCCTAATAGTGACGATACAATTAGCGACCAAATAAAAATGATACCGACAAAAAGATTCATTGGTAATTACCAACCAATTTATATTTAGTTGGTAATATTAAAAAAAGATTAAAAAAATTAAAAATTTAAAAAAATTTTACTTACGAAACTTTTTCGTTTGTAATTACAAACGAACTATTTTTTTGTTTGTAATATTCAGAAGAAATTTAAAAAAATTTTTAAATAAAGTACCTACAAAAAATTTTTACGTCAATAATGACCAACGAACTCATTTTTCGTTGGTAATATTAAGAAAAGAAAGAAAAATCAAAATTTTTTCATCGATAATTACCAACGAACTGTATCAAGTTAGTAATACTAAGAAGAAAATAGAAAAAATATTTAAAAACTTAAAAAATTTTACCTACGAAAATTTTTCATCGGTAATTTACTTACGAAAATTTTTTATTGGTAATTATCAATGAACCGTATTTGGTTAGTAATACTAAGAAGAAAAAATAAATTGAAAAGCTTAAAAAATTTTATCTATGAATATTTTTATTCGGCAATTACCAATAAGTTGTATTTAGTCGGTAATAGTAAGAAGAAAATAAAAAAATTTTAAAAAGCTTAAAAAGTATTTCGTCAGTAATTATCAATAAACCGTATTTAGTCAGTATACTAAAAAGAAAATAGAAAAAAATTAAAAAATTTATAGAATTTTACTCACGAATATTTTTCATTGTTAAGCGCCAACAAATCGTATTTTGTCGATAACACTAAGAAGAAAATAGGAAAAAAAATTTTAAAAATTTAAAAAATTTTACCTACAAATATTTTTTGTTGATAAGTACCAACGAATTGTATTTTTTGATAATACTAAAAAGAAAATAGAAAAAAAATTAAAAAGTTTAAAAAATTTTACTTATGAACATTTTTCGTTGGAGCTTAAAAAAATTTTACTGACGAACATTTTTCGTGGGTAATTATCAACAAACCATATTTAATCAGTAATATTAAGAAGAAAATAAAAAAAATTAAAAAACTTAAAAATTTTACGTACGAATTTTTTTCATCGATAATTACTAACAAACTGTATTTAGTCAGTAATATTAAAAAGAAAATAGAAAAAAAATTTTAAAAAGCTTAAAAATTTTACCTAAAAAAATATTTTATCGGTAATTACTAACGACCTGTATTTAGTCATTAATACTAAAAAGAAAATTAAAAAAAATTTAAAAAGCTTAAAAAATTTTACCTATAGACATTTTCTGTTGGTAATTACCAACGAACCATATTTAGTCGGTAATACTAAAAGGAAAATAGAAAAAATTTTTTGAAAAACTTATAAAATTTTACCTGCGAACATTTTTCATCGATAATTATCAACGAACTGTATTTAGTTGGTAATACTAAGAAGAAAATTAAAAAAAAAATAAGAGCTTAAAAAATTTTACCTATAAAAATTTTTAATCGGTAATTACCAACGAATTGTATTTTGTCGGTAATATTAAGAAGAAAATAGAAAAAATTTAAAAAGCTTAAAAAATTTTACTTATGGACATTTTTCATTTGTAATTACTAACAAATCATATTTAGTTGATAATACTAAGAAGAAAATAGAAAAAAAAATTTAAAAGCTTAAAAAATTTTACCTATGAATATTTTTTGTCAGTAATTACCAATGAACTATATTTAGTCGATAATACCAAAAAGAAAATTAAAAAAATTTTTAAAAGCTTAAAATATTTTATCTATAAAAATTTTTCATTGATAATTACCAAGAAATATTGATTTCATCGGTAATCCGCTGATAAATCACAAAAAATATGAAATTCTCATATCGTTTATAAATAGATTGGAGAGAAATTAATTTCTTTATAATAATAGGAAAGCTACTCCTCAATATATGGTTATTATGGTATAGACACTATGTAGAGTTTATTTTGGGCCCCACTATTTATTTTTTAAAATTCATTTAAATCTTAAAAACTAAAAAATAATTTTACATTTAAATTAAAATAATTAATATTTAATTTAAAAATAATAAAAAAATTTTTAAAACGTTAAAAATAAATTAAAAATTAAATTAAGTTAAAATTGTAAATTAAATTAAATTAAATTAACAAAAATTAAATTAAATTAAATTAAAAAGTAAAAAATTAAATTAAAATATGAAATAAAAATTACCTATGAAAAGTTATCGCTATAACTTGTTATTGTCATCGGTAATTGCCTACAATAATTTATTGTTGTCGTAATTACTATCAAAAAGTGTTATCAGTAAATAGCCGATAATTTATATGCGTACGATTCCCTATAAAATTATCTTTAAAAAAAAAATCTTAATTTGGCTATGAAATAATTCGTTGGTAAATTTAGCGATACTAATTTTTTTCATAAAAAAAATTCATCGATAATTTATCAGTAATCCTAATCACCAATGAAAATAGGGATATTTTATCGATAATTTTCATAACTATCTTTTTAATTTATTGTAGTGTTAAAGACTAACAGAAAATATGAGAGGCTGATTAACAAAAATAAAATTTACAGTTACAATTACAGATTTTTTTATAAATATTTAGAGAAATTAATAAAAATTTTAGGAGATTAATTAATGAAAAATTAAATTTTATTATCCCTATTAAAATATTTTAAAAAATATATGGATCCCAAGACTTATAATATAATAGTGCACTCTATTTAAAATGTTAGTTATTAATTTTAGAGGGGCAATAAAATTAACTAAAAATTATTAATCACATAATTATATATATAAAAAATAAAATTGATGAAAGTTTTGGAGGTGACTGGATATGTAAGAGAATTTCATATATATACACACACATCAAGCAAAGATTAAAGAAGGAAAAAAATGGCATTGCATATAACATTAACACTTCATTTGCATTGATTGGTTACTAACTTAGTATTACACTTACATTTTAAAGATTTATAATTGCATTGACAAACCTCAAATAAGGGAAAAGAAATAAAGAAACAAATTCAATGAAAGGTCCAAAGGAAACAAGGAAACAAAAAGAACTAGGAAGCAAAATATTGCAGATGGCGAGCTTAGTTCACAATACTGCATTGCCCCCTGATTTCACCATTAGTTCCTGTAAGCACATCGAGAGAACCCATGTGCACCATTGCCTTGGCAAACTTGGCAGCCCATAGCATTCCTTGCATTGTTCACCACCATCTTCTGTGTAGAAGCACTGCTCATCAATGTCTGATCCGAAGTCAATAATCCGCGATTCTTCTTCAGCTCCATGTAGTATTTGTTGTCCATGCGATTAGGCGTAGGATCAAGTGCAACTGTTGGACCTGCACCAGCCTCACTAGCACTGTTTGGAGGGCACTTCGTTTTCAAGAAAGCAGCATACCTAGGATCCATGGAGGGATCTTGAGCATGAGTGGTATTGAAGGTGTAGAGACGGCTGGAGAAGGAAGAGCAGTGTGAGACACCAATGGAATGTGCTCCTGACAGCGTCACCATCTCATCCACTGACATTCCCTTGCGGGCAAAATTGTCCGCTAGTTGCTGTGCATTGAAGAAAAAAGGTTAGAGGTTTTGTCCCACTTCGTCCTCTCTTGACACACGTCCATCCCGCCGTCCTGCTGGCATGGCGTAGTTTATCCCTACAAGCTTGCAGGAACTGTCGCGTGCAGCAAAAGCAAGAAGTGGATTAATTACGAATAAGGTGTGAGGAGAGCTGAGGTGGATTGGTCAGTGCGTGAGATGCTATTCAAAATAGCGTCCCAACTCCGGACGCTATTCATATTAACGTCTTAACTCCGGACACTAATATGAATAGCATCCTGATGCGTCCTCACGCCACCCCTACACCACCCATACCTTCACTGCAGAATTAACTCAGGACGCCATTGATAATGGCGTGCAATGGAGTAGATGGAATATTTTGTCCCATCGAAATGCAGGGCGCTAGATGCTAATGAAACTAGCATCCTGTGTGCAGCTGCTCCTGTCGCGTCAGTTGGTAGGGGGCGGAACGCTAATTATATTAGCGTCCTGTATACATTTCCACCCGAATCTCCTGTCCCATCTCAAGTGCCATTGAGGGAAGACAAGCGGGACGCTATTTTTATTTGCGTCTAGAGTTCCTCCCGCTCCATTTATCTCACCCTGCACTCTCATTTATGCCATTCGTCTCAAAACAGCAGCGATCCAAATTTTTCCAAAACCCTCGTTCATTCCCTCTTTTACACCATTGTCTCATTTTGGTGGAGCAGCTTTCTCTTCGGTGTGGAGCATCCTTACAGCCGGGTGGAGCAAGAAGGAGATAGGTGCAGTGGTAGACCACAAAGAGAAAAAGAAGAAATTTGAAAAAAAATAATATTCAGGTGTGTATTTTGATTGTTTAATAATTTTTAACATGCAATATATGAAATGCTTGAGTGTTAATATGTTTATTATTCTGGAAATAATGTATTTTTTTTTGTATGCATGCATGTTGGTATGTTTGTGAGAAACTTTTGGTGAGCAAGTTGATATTTTTGTATGCATGGCTTAAGAAATATATTTTCGTGACAATTTTTAACATGCAATATATGAAATGCTTGAGTGTTAATATGTTTATTATTCTGGAAATAATGTTTTTTTTTTGTATGCATGCATGTTGGTATGTTTGTGAGAAACTTTTGGTGAGCAAGTTGATATATATATGTATATATAGTAATAGCATACTACTGTTAAAATGAGTAAAAGTTATTTGGAAAATATTACAAGAAATTAGATTTTTAGTGTATAATAGTAAAGAAGGTAAAGAAAAAATAATATAAATTTGTAGTATTAAGAAAAATATTAGGAAAGAGAAAATAAAAATTATAAATGTAAATTATGTTACAAAATAAATTTTATATTAAGTAATATAATTTTGTATCACAAAATATAATAGTTTAATAAGTTGAATAGAAAATATTAGTTTAAAGTAAAATAATAGTTTAAGTTTTTAAAAATTAGTAAAAGGGAAAAATTAATAGAAAATTGAGTTCATAATATATTATAGTAAGGGATGTAATAAAAATAAAATATAAATTTATATTATTAAAATATTATTAAAAAATGAAAAATTAGTAATATAAAAAATTGCCAAAAATAAGTAGCATTTTAATTAAAATGAAATTAATAAAAATAAAATATAAAATTATATTATTTAGATAATATTAAAGAAACAAAAAAAATAGTAAGATAAAAAAATTGCCGAAAATCAATTCTATAACAATTAAAATGTAATTATTAAAAATAAAAAATTAATATTTTTAAAATATGATTAAAAAATGAAAACAATAGTAACATAAAAATTTGTCGAAAATCAATTGCATATTTAATTAAAATGTAATTATTAGAAATAAAATATTAATTTATTTTATTAATTAAAATAAAAAAAAAGAAAAATTAATAATGTAAAAAGTTGTTGAAAATAATTTCTTTATTAAGTAAAATATAACGACCTATTATCAACCAGACCATTTATGCTGATAGTTGTTGCGATTTTTATTTTATCAGAAAATGTCAATTCTAACTTTTGCTACTTTATATTGGGATGGAGAAATCATTATGGATGATGAAGGCTATGAATATTATGGGGTTTATCAACCGTCATTACTATTGGAAAACGCATGAATTTTGGTATTTTAGGAATGAAAATTGTCCGTGAAATTAATCTTAAAGGTGGACATGAATCTATATCGAAAATCTTATTCAGACAACCCATTATAAAAAAATGGCTTATTTAAATGGGACTACATGGGTTTGGCAAATGATGACGATGTGAATATTATGTTTAATTTCATTGATGAAATTGGAGGTATGTCATCGATTTAATTATATATTGACATTTTTCAACCATCTGCAAATGTTGTTGATGAAGCAGGCCCATCAAATACTTGTTACACTGAAGCACTTCAGTCTACGGATGATTTTGATTCTGCTAGCAGTGATTATTGTCCCAATGATGATGAGGATGATGAGGACGAAGACGATTCTGATGAAGAATGGATTGATAGTGATGATTGGGACATGAATGAGGATTAGTCATCATAATGAGTTAGTAGTATATTTGCCTTTTTACTATAATACTCATGTTGCAAACCCAATAATGTTGCTTGTCCCTCCTCCGCCTTATAGTGAAATAAATTTTTCATTGCTAACGGTTGATCCATGGTCAACACCGCAGTGTAATTCAATGTAGGATCCATTAAAAGAGTTTGAATTAGGAATGATATTCTCATCTAGAGAGGATGTCCAAAAAGCTGCCAAAGAATATCATTTACATAGGCACCATGAGTCTTGTAATGAGGAGACAAAGAGTAGAACATATGCTATCAGGTGCAAAGACATAAAGAGCAATTATAAGTGGAAATTGCGTGCCTCACGGGGGAAAGGAAGTGATATATGGAAAATTACGTGATATAACGTACCACATACATGTGTTAATCCATCACTGTCACAAGATCATAAGCAATTGGATAGCAAATTTATATCTAATTTCATTCTCGCTATTGTACGTGAACAACCCATTGTGAAGATAGGAGCGTTATAGTCCGAAATCAAAGATAAGGTTGGATATATGCTAAGTTATCGAAAGACCTGAAAGGCTAGGCACAATGCAATTATTAAGATCTTTAGTGATTGGGAGGAATCTTATGGAATGTTGCGACAATTTATACTTATTTTGTGCAAACAGAACCCTGAAAACATGTTCTTCATTAAAGATGATCATTTTTTTGTTAATAATAGATTAGATCATACTTATCGGGTTTTCGATAGAATGTTTTGGGCATATAAATAAACAATAGAAGGATTCAAGAACTGTCGACCGGTTATATTCATAGACTCAACTTTTTTATATGGGAAGTATAAAGGATATTTATTTTGTGCAACAACACTTGATAGTAATAACGATATTTTTCCAATTGCGTGGGCAATAGTCGACAATGAAAATACAAGGAACTGGGATTGGTTTATGTCTTGTTTGAGGGTGTTTGTGACAGATCGTAAAGGAATATGTGTTATATCAGATAGACATATTTCCATAAAAAAGGCAATACATCAAGATTGGTGGCAACCTCCTGATGGGCATCATCGATACTGCTTAAGACATATCCTCAGATAGACATATTATCCCTCCAAGCTTGTAGGAACTGTCGCGTGCAGCAAAAGCAAGAATGTCTGCACACGACACAGTTTGTGGACATAAGGCTTCAATTTCAGCCTTCGCTTCATCAATAACCTCAAAACCTCGTAAGCTAGGATTGTTAGCTACATGTTCTCTCTCCGATGGGTTCGCTGGTGTGGATTTCAGCAAGACAGAAGCATCACAGCCCTGCAAAACACCGAACGAATCCATCAGGACTGTATAAATATTGAGGCAACACAAAAAGAATGCTTTTAAAACGAGCGGATATGGTTTGAGCATGTATACCCTGACAAAGCAGTCATGGAAATGCATCCTAATCAGGCCAGCACCTAACCCTGGATTTTGAGACAGTGCTTTGTTTACTGCTTTTCTCACAATTGCTTCTGCTGATGGACAAGATGATTTATAGAATCCCACTCTAAGGGATGCAAAAGACACAGTAGCTAATGAGCAACACACAAGCAATATTGTAAGATAATTCAACTTGAAGCTGCAACCGAAGTCATTGTATATATGAATATATTTTCTTAGTGATGAACTTTCTTGATTAAAAGAAGAAAGTATGGAGAGAATAGACAAGCCAAAGCAGATGGATATTGAAATTGGTGTGTGTGTTAGTGAAGAGAATGGGTGAAGTGTGTTGGTATTTATAGGTGGAGAGATTTGTGAAAAAGGTTGGGTTTGGTGTTACTTCTTGAAACCCAGGACATGTATGGCTAGCTGTGGGAATGGGTATGCTGGTTGAAGTTTTCTTTCATTGAAAATTTCTACAGTTGCCTCCCAGAATTTTCCTTCTCTGCAACTTGCTATTTCCACACTTTTGCATGTGATTTTACGTGTTTTGGATAGCGTATAATGGATGGATGGCTTCCAATTTCTTTGACTTGTGCTGTCAATAATGAAGAGAAAGCGCGACTTGTATATATCTTCAATGATTTCTTGAAAGAAACTTCAACTCTCTAAACGAACAAATAAAAGCAGAAATTTTCAGAATTTAGGATCAAGTGATGGTTGGACAATAATTACAGGTACTTTCAGAGTCCACGGTTTTTTAAAATTTCACTAGTTCGTAGCATTGCAATCATTAAATGTCGATGACGTAACTATCTGATTTTTTTTAATCAGATAACTGTTTAAATTTCTCTTACAAAAAATCAAAATGTAAGGAAAATAACTTTAAATTATAGGAAAATGACTTATAGGAAAATGACTTCCCTTCCCATCTTGAAAATGGACGTCATTTTCTTAAGCTACTATTCTAAAAGACTCATTCTTCTACCAATATAATTTTTTTTCCCTGTATTATTATCAATCAAATCAATTTCTTATTGCTCAAAAAAAAAAAATCAATTTCTTTTTTTAATTCTATTAACCAATCCAATTAAATCAAACATTGTGCTTCATGTCCATTGTCACCAAATAATTACGCGAATTATCTAGGAAACAATCCTTATTAATTATTTTTTTAAAAAATATTTTTTTGAATTTTTTATTTCTTAATTTTTTTAATATTATGAAATATTATGTATTTATTAAAAAATAAATTTAAAATTAATATATTTAATTTAGTTAATAATTAGATTTATTATTAATTTTATGGATGAATTAACTAGAGTGAAATTAAAAATTTAAACGAAATGAAATATTTTAACATTTTGATTTAGAAATATATACAAAATACAACAATAAGCATAAATTAAATAATTCGAGAAAAGGTGATCAATTATTTCAAAAAATTATATTTAATTAAATTTATGTGATGTAGAATTTTTTACGAAGAAAATATTAAGATTCAACTTATTTTTAAAATTTTTCAAAAAAAAAAACTTATTTTTAAAAATTTAAAAATTTAAGAATTTTAATTTTAATTTGCAATAATAAAAATAAATAAATAAATAGAATTGAGAAAATTAGAACGAAGGAATTGGTAAAATAATAGATAGCAAAAGTAAACTAAAATAATACTTTCTCACTTGTTTTTATTATTAAATTAAATAATAGAAAATATTTTCTTTTCAAAAAATATTATTGCAGAAACAACTCTTATAAAGTCAATAATTCTTTATATTTTATTTCTATCAAACTAAAAAAAGAAAATAATTTAAGAATGGAAGAAGAAACTTTCAACATGTCAGTCAAAGTACAAAAACTAAATCATTTGAGTTTTGAAAATCAAGAGACATTATGATAAAACCTAAAGACAAAATAATAATTTACACAATAGAAATCGATGATAAAAGAAAACAAGAACATTTCTCAACCGCCTTACAGTAAAAATTCAGCATTAACCTCAGAATAGATCTCACAAGAGACATTAAAATATTGTTTTGTTACACAAATCCATTCAAAATACAAGCTACCGACTGCAGCACAGATAAATAGGCAATAATTAATTAACTACCACCAACTATACATCTGTGTAACGCTCCATTTGTTCAGCTTAATACACACAAAGTCATCGTATCACACAAAGATTATTCCAGGATATACACTTCGAAACAGCCCCAGGAATCTTCACTCTTTCAGGTTGTTCGATAATGCAAGCTGCTTGTTTGCTCATCATGGCAAAACCAACTTCTGCAAAGCTTGCATTAAGACGAAAATAATCCGATTGACAGCTTCTTTAACTTTAAAAGGAATCACGCTGCACTAAAGCAGTTTTCCCATGTTCCATATTTTGAGCTGAAGCTTCCTCCTCCACTCTGCTGTGCATAATCGGAAATAACAGCTCGGGCACAAACATCCCATGTTCTTGCAATTTCCCCAAGTGACATGGGTTGTGAGAGGCTGCGGAGACAGATGCTAAACCTTGACTTCGCCTTTACTGAAAGATCCTCGTACTCCTTACTGTTGAAGTAGCAAGACACCAGTTGATTAACAGCAATTAAAAGGAAATATTCTATTGCAAGCAGGAATGAATAGAGGCAAAAATGAAATATTATACTGTTCATCATATCCAATTTCGCTGTTGCACAAAGAACGAGACGTCAAAATTTAAGCTAAACCATGCTGGCATACTTCGTGCATAGCTTATGAACAAAGTTGCTTGAGACTTATTTTAAATCACTCTCCTTAAAAATGGTCAAGACTTTTTCTTATTGTGCCAAAGTTGGATTATATTAATTCTTCATTAGCAGACAGCAGAATTCTAATAATCCTTTTAACCAGTTGATCAGATAGCATAAGACCAAGTCCAAGGATACCCAAACAACAACTTAAACTATTCCATCTGGAATGTCTAATTTAATCTAGGCATCCAAGAACAGGTAGAGTCCTCCAACGTTTTATCATAACAAGGCATCCACCATGTAAGAATACGACATTGAAAGTTCCCATCTCCATATGAATAGATGCCCCACTCACCAAAATTTCTGACAATGCCACTGATAATAAAATTAGAATGCTGTGCTCCCTTACCTGATTTCAACCGGTAATTTGTCTAATAGAATTGGAGAACAATTAGGATAATTTGTAGGCACGAGCAATCTAAGAGGCTGAATTGGTGACTGCACAGTAATAAAGCAACAATAAATACAGATAAAGTAATTGCACATGAAATATATCACTTAATATTAGGTCTGAATGCCCACCATTTGTGCTGAAGCATACTGTGATTTCAAATTTGGACTAAGAGCTACAGCATTGAAAGAACACTTAACAATGGTTCCTTCACTCCCTTCGGCAGCAGCAGCCGCTGCAGTTGGATCAACATCTTCCTCACTAATATCAACCACTGTGTCTATAAGTCGCTGATTTATTTCCCGTATCTCTTCCAAAAGGGCATGATTAGCCTGCAAAGCAACCATGCCATTTATCCATCCATAAAAAGCCAAAATGAGTGTTCTAAGCAAAACCAAGGTGGAAATAACACACCATTCAACATTTTGCCACATTGAAAACTACCAGTAAAGTTTCCTCTGTATCAAGATCTAATGGTTTTTGTTTCTCATACGAAATTTCCTTAAAACAAAATATGAAATGGCAAAACATCTCACTTATACTGCTATTCAGAATTTTGAATGAAGTATATGAAACGCTTATAACAAACAAATGCCTTTTTTTTTCTCTGTTAGCATGGGTAATTATCAAAATGATGACAAGGAAAACTATGGCAGTTACCTGCAAAGTATAGCAAATTCTTCTAACATCAAACATGTGAAAATTGCAGAGGAAAACATTGTAAATATAATGTACAGAAATGAACCTTTTGTGAACCAAGACAATCTCATAGCATGAGAGATTACAAGGAGTATAAACCAATAAAATTTTTATATACCACAAAATCCATATATTATAGTTCGACCAGAAGGCAAAATGTACCAAAAACAATACCTCAATTCTAGGCCTCTTGACACTTGATGTTGCAGTAGACTCCAAATCAGATGTCTCTGGACCATTCAACTGCTTAAAGCTGTCAGTTATGCTGCTAGCTGATGATACAACATTCAAGGGCATGGCGCTTGTATATCGCTTCATTTTCCTTGTCCCGGTCATTCCATCGTGGGTCACAATATTTCTTGCCTGAAGACGACAATTTGTCATTGCTACCAAATCCTCACCAACTGCAGCTCTAGACCCATTACCTGGGGCTGATCCGGCAATTCTGTTTATCATACTGACAACTGAGCCAATGTCACCGACTGAGGCACTCAATGCATTAGGGGACATAGACTTAACCTGGGAATTACATTTATAGCACGTGTATGTCATTCAATATCAATAATAAAATACCAACAGGAACATTCTCAAGATAAAGACTAAAAAAAGGCATGACCAACCGCTTTAATCAAGCGCTCAAGAGGTTGCTCTGTGACACTTGACTTGCCAGAAGCAGTGGTTAAAGCATTGCCATGTGCACCATCAGAACCGGTGAACTCTGCAAGCAAAGGTGAGGCTGATATCCCAGGAGTGCCAATTGCAAGGGATGGAGCAGTTGCTTGAGCACCAGTTGTTTGTTGCTGTCCAACATTTCCAGCATTTGAAAGAGAGGAAATACCAGATACTGGTTTCTCAGAATCTCCTGGTATAGGGGATGGAGCTAAAGGAGTAGAAGGAGATGGGACAACAAAAGGAGAATTTGCAGACTGTAAAGGGGTTCCGGTTTTTGTTAGAGATGATGGTACATTTTGCTGATCAACTTGTGGAGATGAATGCTGTGATAATTGAGGGGAGGCAGCCTGAAGCAGCTGAGTTGAAGAAATAGGAAATGAAGATCCTGGTTTCATCTGTTGATGGGAATAAGTTGTGCGCTGACCTACAGGGAGGTGTTGCTGAAATACACCTGGCTTAACACCCATCCCCTGTCTGATCTTAAGCTCATTGACATCATTCATCTGATGAACCTGTGGCATTTGGTGCCCCTGCATTTGTGAAGGCATCTGCTGCTTTGCCTGCTGGTGCAATTGCTGCTGCTGCTGTTGGTGCAACAACTGCTGCTTCTGCATGAACTGTTGCTGCATCTGGCGCTGTTGAAATTGTTGTTTGAGCTGTTGACTCTGCAAGATCTGTTGTTCTGGCTGTTGTTTTAGATGCTGATGTTGAAGCATATTGGGATTTGACTGAAGTGGAATATTTGGCTGCAGCATATTTAACCCACTCTGTGATGACAAATTGTTAATATTGGCCTGTTGGGCAGCGCTCACAGGATTCTGTTGTAGAGATCCTACTACTGGCTGCTGCAATGAGCTCATTGCATTTCCTTGGCTTGAATCTAAATTGGACGTTGGCTGCAGGGAATTCATCATGTTTGGCTGTGATGTGGAAAACCCTGATAAAGAAGGCAGAGAATTATGCTGCAAACTTGACATATTGTTCTGCTGCAGTGTTGGCAGAGAACCTTGCAAGCTCACTGATTGCATGTGAGGGTTCATTTGATTGTCATGGGACTGCACTTGAGGAACTTGAGATTGTGGTTGCTGGATGTGGGGCTGGGGAAGTTGTCCTTGTTGAAGTGACGTCATAGGCTTTCTGGGTCTATTTGTATTTATAAAATTTGTGATCTGCTTCTCATAAGAACCCAACTTCTCCTTATAACCAGGCAAAACATTACTTTTTGAAACCTGTAAGAATGCTAATATGCGCTCTAACATGGTCTTAAATATTTTTAGCTTCTCGAGCTGCTCTGACTTGGGTTGCTGTGGAAGAGAATCATGCTGGAAAACAAAGAATAATGTACTTATAAGCTTCAAGAATTGTGTTAGATTAATAATATATATATATATATATATATATATATATATATATATATATATATATATATTGCAGGTGGCCTTTTTTTTGAGCGGGGGGCAGGGGAAACGAGGTAACCAATGCAGATGATATACTGATAGTCAACATATAGTCGGGCAATGCCAGAGTGAACCACAGATTAGCACAAGGTCACCATTATTACAGTAAATGAACTGGAAAATAGTAATTTACCAGTAATGCATAGGCAATGACTTGAGAAACAAATATGTAGCAAGTTAAATTACCTGCTGTAACTTTGTGGCTATTTTCTGGTACATCTCATTTAGTTCGGGCAAGTACATTTCCTTCATGGCTTTGATCTACAAGTTCAAAGTATCATTAGATCACTACAAAACAAATAATTTATTTCTTCAGGTAACACAATACAAAATAAGTGTTTCAGCCACATTTGTAGAGAGAATCAAAGAAACGTAGAGTGAGGGCTAAAAGGCATAGAATGACACAATACAAGAGAATGTTATTACTAGACGGCTGATATGGCATATTTATCTCACAAAAAATGGAAAACAATGAGAAATTTCTGTAATCTACCTTTTAGTTGAGATTAAGGCTTATTTCAAACACTTAATGTCTGGTTTTGTTTTTGCAAACAACAAACAAATGTCACAAAGTGTAATCCATATAAATCTTAAAGCCTTAGGACAAGCAATCATAACATTACAATTAAGCATTCCTAATTCCCATGGAGTTGTGTTCTCGCCTAAGCATCACAAGAGTTTTTGCCCTGATCAACTCATAGATATGATGATAAAAGATAAGCAAGTAACAATTCAACAATTCAATTTCATCTTTATGAAATTTTGAAATTAGAATAGCAGATGTGGTCATGAATCAATGGAATAACATTCACCTATTCTTCTGTTAATCTTTTTTCTTTAAATTCAGCCGTTGGAGTATATAACTACTAACTAATTACGAATTTCACTATTAATCACAATTATAAAGTATTGACTGAACTGAGCTACATAAAAAGAATATGCTCAAAAGGAATCAGATACAGAATAAAATTTTTAGAGGAAAAAGCATCATAAGATTTTGTTATTCTAACCAAATTAATAGCCAAATGAATAAATTATTGAACTTAAAAGATGAAGCTTTCTGTAATTCCATATTTCTTGTTGTCAGAATGAATACAATCATTCCTAGCTAACCACAGTTATTTCCAAACCAATACTTCCCTTGTACCCAGCCAAATCCCAAAATAGAACTCCCATAAATTTGGCCCTATGGCAAATACACTTCGTCCATGTCATAGCAAATACCTTTTGGTAGACTTCCTCTTGCCAATCGCCTCCATTTGCATGTCCAGTTTGTGCTGTCGAATCAAGAGATGCTACAAAAATAAAACATATACACACACGTTATGTTGACTAAACCTTGCATATTTTGCATAGACTCCACAAAGAATCTTCATAAAAAAAAAAGGATTTACAGTTACAAGAACAACAAAAACAAAGAGATCAATTGGGACGCATCCTGCAAGTGTAACTAAACATGTACAGCAATCAAAACCACTAGAATGTATATGATGAAACATTGCTGTAAGGAAACTTTTTAATAAATCAATTTTAGTATGCTCAACATTAATTACTCCCACAACAAAAAGCAATGTCATAAACAACATTTGTAACACTTGTAACATAAAAACCATAATAAACAAAATTTGTAACGCAACATAAAAACAATAATAAAGCAAACAATGTTCCTAAGTGCCACAAATAATCACTTGCTCGAAAAGGAACCTCAATTACTTTAACCAAGAAGATACCTCAAAGATATTTATCAAGAGGCGAAGTGGTTGACAAAAGGGTGACTTGATGGCGCTATCAGTCATAATAATGAAATTACTCAACTCAACTAAGCCTTTATTCCAAAAATTTGAGGTCGGCTATATGGATTCGCTTTCTCCACTTTAAACGATTTTGGGTTAAATCCTCAGATGCTTCTACGTCATGTTGTATTACTCTCCTCCAAGTTAATTTAGGTCTACCCATTTTTTTTCTTTCTATTCTCTAACCTAATGTACTCTACTTGTCTAACTGGAGCCTCCGTATGTTTACGCTTCACATGACCAAACCACCTCAATCTCCCTTCTCTCAACTTATCCTCAATTGGTACCACTCCTACCTTTTCTCTAATATTCTCATTACGGACTTTATCTAGTCTAGTATGGCCACTCATCCACCTTAACATTCTCATCTCTGCAACTCTTATCTTAGACGCATACGACTCCTTCAATGCCCAACACTCACTACCATATAACATAGCAGGTTGTATAGCTGTACGGTAAAATTTTCCTTTCAACTTATTGGGAATCTTGCAATCACATAAAACTCCCGTGGCACGTCTCCACTTCAACCATCAGGCTTTAATCCTATGACTAACATTCTTCTCACATCCCCCGTCTACTTGAAGGACTGAGCCGAGATATTTAAAGTAATTACTTTGGAACAGTACCACTCCATCCAAACTAACTCCTTCCCTATCGCCAGTTTGGCCTTCACTGAACTTGCAATGCATGTATTCTGTCTTCGTTCTACTTAACTTAAAGGCCTTTGACTCTAGAGTACTTCTCCAAAACTCTAGCTTTCTATCGACTCCTCGCGTCTCATCTATCAGAACAATATCATCCGCAAACATCATGCACCAAGGAATACTCTCTTGTATATGTTTCGTCAATTCATCTAAAACTAATGTAAAAAGGTAAGGGCTTATAGCTGATCCTTGGTGTAATCCAATTGAAATTGGAAAATCTCGTGTCACCTCCCACTGTGCGCACAATAGTACTTGCTCCTTCATACATATCTTTCAACACTTGTATGTACCTAATAGATACCCTCTTTTGTTCTAACACACTCCATAGGATATCTCTTGGAACACTATCATAAGCCTTCTCCAAATTAATAAAAACCATGTGTAGATCTTTCTTCACATCTCTATATTTCTCCATCAAGCTTCTAATGAGAAATATCGCTTCCAAAGTTGAACGACCAGGCATGAAGCCAAATTGATTGAGAGAAATAGAAGTATCATGACGTAGTCGATGCTTCACAACTCTCTCCCACAACTTCATAGTATGGCTCATGAGTTTAATTCCCCTATAGTTCGAGCAACTCTGTATGTCTCCTTTATTTTTAAAAATAGGTACTAAAATACTCCTCCATTCATCAGGCATTTTCTTTGAGTTTAGAATCTTATTAAATAATGAAATTAATAAGATAATAACTGAATGTGTAATAAATTTGTCAAAGTCAAACTAAAGGAGAAGACAAGGCATGTAAATTGCACATCTATTTCTATTACCCATGACACACTTAAAAGCCAGAACCAAAAGAAAAGGAAGCAGAAGTTTTACTTATTAACAAGGCCATTTAATTATTTACAAAAAGTTGTCCTTGCATAAAAAAACATTTCATAAGAGCCTGCATCACCTTCCTTTTTGCTTTCATAAGTACAAGCAGCATGCAATAAATTAGTGATGGCGAAATGATCATGATTTAATCAACTTCTTAATCTTTCTCTGTGCTACAATAAGTTCAATTTAAGGAACAAAACTCACAGTCCCAGACTTTAAAAGTCATATGTATTGCAAATGGTACAATACAGTTGAGGACATGACAGTTGTGACCACAGACGCAATGGGTAAACCGTAACAACTGAAAAGATTAATGGCAGTTATAATGATTTCAACAAGTACACCAGTGTTAGCAGCGCATAAAGCTATGCCAAGGGGATAGGCATTACTTCAACCATTCTTCCCAAAGTTCATTTTACCATCAACTCTGAACTCTGGAGAGACAGAAGTGTGATACAAACAGGGATATGTACAATAAATAAACATGAAAGTGCAAAATAGAAAAAGCTCAAAACTTAGAACATGACTAGAAGCTGTGGAGATGTAATTACATACTTGATGATGTTTCTGGAAGAGGTCTTTGTGATTGATACAATTGCTTTTGTTGATCAATTACATTCTGTTGTTGAAGCAAGGAACCTGGTCCTTGACTTGATGCTTGGAGCCTTGGCTGCATATCTAGTTGTAATGGATTAGACTGTTGTTGCAAACCCAGCTGTTGTTGTAACTGTGTTGGCTGTGATTGAATCTGTGACATCAATTGTTGTTGTGGAAGCTGTGGTTGTGACTGCTGCCCTTGAGTTGTCAACATATTAGTTGCAGTTTGCTGCTGCAATGGAACCTTGGGCTGTTGCAGCATGTGTACAGAGTGCTGATTAGCTTGCATGCTTGAGTTGCCAGTCTGGGTTCCAAGCAACTGCTGCTGTTGTTGCTGCTGTAAACCAGGGACATTACTTTGCGAGCCTAATTGCTGTTGATGCATACTTGGGAGGTTATTTTGCTGAACCATTAACTGCTGCTGCTGGTGTTGTTGTTGTTGCTGCTGCAGATTTTGAAGGTTATTCTGCTGGCCCAGTAATCTCTGCTGCTGCTGCTGCTGCTGCTGCATGTCTCCAACATTGTTTGGTTGTCCAATTAACTGATTTTGCTGCATATTAGTGCCATTAGGTTGTTGGCCCATTAGCTGCTGTTGCTGATGCTGGGGTGGCAACAGTTGCTGCTGCATCATTGGTGTTTGTTGTTGATGAATGCTAGCAGGCTGTTGCAGTTGTTGTTGCTGCCTGAGGACTGAGTGTGAATGTTGTTGAAGCATCGATTGCGTTGATTGTTGAACAGCAGGAGGCTGACTCTGTTGAAGACCAGAAATTACCGATTGCATCATAGTAGGCTGCATAACAGATGATGTTTGCATACTAGATTGCTGAGAAGATTGCAACTGAGTTTGCTGTAATAGGTTTTGCTGCTGCTGCTGCTGCTGGATGTGAGATTGCACAAGTGAATGTGGTCGATTTCCTTGCTGGATCTTTTGCTTCATAAGTTGTTGCTGTAATTGTTGCTGAAAAAGATATTGCGGAGTATTTTGGGATTGTTGTTGCTGCTGTTGGGGAACAACCTGTTGCCTTCCCGCCATTTGTCTCTGAGAATTGTTAAAAATATTGGAGGTTACCCCTTGTCCTGTTGAATTCCCTGCTGTGTTCTGTGGAACTCCAGAAATGCTCTGTAAGTTAGGATTCTGGCCAACAACACTAGGTATAGAAGTCTGTGTTAAACCAGAAACAGCAGGCAGTGCAGATGTTAAACTGGGAGAACTTTGAAACCCAAGAGATGTAATATTATTCTGAATGTTCTGGGATAACAATTGCTGACGTGCCTGATTAACTTGCAATGGCATAGTAAGTGACTGCCCTTGATTGTGATCTTGGGGCTTTTGGGACTTGGACTCCATTGTAAGCATCTTCAAAGATATTTTCCGTAGATAATCTGACTGAAATCATATATCATTAACAAAAAAAAATTAGATCTTACAACAATACACTGCACAAATGTGGCTGTCAAGTTTTTCCTTAATGTAAGGGCGTTAAGGTTTTTTTTTCCAGCGTGTATGTGTGTTTATTTCTTTCTTTTTTTTCTTTTTTTTGGTTGTTGTTGGGGGGGTGCGGCCCGCGGCGAATGGTAGCCTACATGCCCAATCATTAGCATATAGTGGCTTTTCAATAGTTTCTGCTTTTCCCCCCTCCCTCCTTAAATTATTTTTTTTCTTCTTTTTCTATTTGTTCTCAGAAAACACCTCCTATCCTTCCACAAAAATTGACTGCATTTCTAAGCAAGAGAATTAACAAAAGGATAGTAAACTCAACCATTAAATATATACCTGGCTTATGGCAGCAGTGTAAATCTTTTCCTCAAACCGCTCAGCAATTTTCTTGAGTTCATCTAGTCCCTCTTGACCAGAAAATGGAAGATGTCTCTTCAATGTCTCCATTCTACACATGGAAAACATTGCATTTGTCAATTACATTACAGGAACAAGGAAACTAGTAGCCAACCACAGAAGAGAACTCTAAAATGGTAAACCATGATAACTAAAGGATTGTATTAATATCAAATCATGAGCTGACTTCCTGTCAGCCAAATTGTACAGGCATGAAAGCACACATGACATCATTTGTTTCCACATCATAGTTCTTGTTCTCATATTTTTCAGGAGGTAATAGATTCTCAAAGTTGTAGTCAGTCAACTTCTTTCTTGAAATGTTTATGAAAATAAAAACACAGTTAAATTTTTATCAAATTTATAGCTGCATTAATACCTAACTTGGAGATGTTTTAAGTGTATATTACATCAACATTTATAAAGTGGCTTATAGAATTACTTTATAATGGAAAAGGAACAAAGGATTAAGCCTTTCAATTTATAAATTTGCATCACATTCACCTTAAGTAACATCGCAACAAAGATTCTAGGCTACTTTTTGCTCATGACAAGTGTTGGCACTAGCTGCATATCATTTTTTATCAGATGATGTAACCCACTTTTACTCATGGTTTTAATTCTATCATGACCAGTTTTGAAACAATAATTCTAAAAGCCTTCAACTCAGAACAATAATTCTATTAATAGCAGCCGTTACGTAACGTAACAACCGTTTTCTGAAACCATGCTTTTAGTAGTTAAAAGTAATAAGCATAATTTATCTTGTTTCTATTTCTACCTACAAAGTTAGATCTTCAATGTTATATTGCCATAATTATATTACACATTATCAGAATAAGTATTCAAGACGCTCATATAAAAGCAAAAAAATTAATTTTTAACCAAAAAAATCTCAAATCCACCATGGCATTTTGTGTTTTAGGAATTAGGTGCCAACAGCAGAAACCTAGCTCTAGCTCTAGCTCCTAAATGGTGCTGGGTTACACTAGCAATTTTAAACAGGCTTAAGCAAGCAAATACAACATGTTAGCAACAGAAAGATATTACCCCTATATTCCAGCTTAAGTTCCATAACCACTTATTTTGATACCTTTTGTGCACTTCTCATGCATTGCGTAAGGAAAAAAAGAAATTGGGAGTAACCACTAGATAATTTACCTCAATCTATAGTTTCAAAAAAAGGCCATTACGCTACGTAACAGCCATTATTTATAGGTTTTTTGGGCTGCCTGTTAAATAATGAGTTTTAAAAATTGTAGCTACCATAACTGTTATGACCATCACCGACCGTCACCAGCCATTACATAACACTGTTACCCGACCAACTCAGCATTTCCGGATTTATTTCACATCTGCTTCACCTCCATGGCTGGCTCCATTTACTTGAAAATGAAACTAATCTGCTATAAAAGGATTCTTTCTTCTTTGACTTATTCAATTATTATGTTAAAGGGCATATATTCTCCCTTTTTTTTTCAGTTTTCACTAGCCATTCAACAACCATTTATTGTTACTCAAATACTCAAAGTCTCAACTTTCTCTCAAGTCTCAGGTCTCAGCCATTTTCTCTCACTTTTCAAACTCAACATTTTGGTGGTTTGGTCACTGAAAGAGTCGTATACGTCTAAGATAAGAGTTACAGAGATGAGAATGTTAAGGTGGATGAGTGGCCATACTAGACTAGATAAAGTCCGTAATGAGAGTATTAGAGAAAAGGTAGGTGTGGTATTAATTGAAGATAAGTTGAGAGAAGGGAGATTGAGGTGGTTTGGTCATGTGAAGCGTAGACATACGGAGGCTCCAGTTAGACAAGTAGAGCATGTTAGGTTAGAGGATAGAAAGAAAAAAAAGGATAGACCTAAATTGACTTGGAGAAGAATAATACAACAAGATCTAGAAACATTACACATTTCTGAGGATTTAACCCAAAATCGTTTAGAGTGGAGAAAGCGAATCTATATAGCCGACCCCAAATTTTTGGAATAAAGGCTTAGTTGAGTTGAGTTTCAAACTCAACATTCTCTCTTTTTTCTCTCCACATTTACAATAAAATCTACTAAAGTGAAGGCCTTTAACTTCAATCTTCTACAAATTTTTTAGTTCAAAAGCATCAAAAGTGAGTTATTATTTGTTTTCCCTAATTCTTAGAACTGTTTTTAATTATTTTTAGGTAAATACATAAATAATTAAAAAATAATATGAAAGTATTTAATGGATATATTTGCTAAATTAGTACATACTACATAAATCATATTTTTTTTAAATTGATTACTATTAATAATGTATAAAAATAATGAATTTTAATATCTTTATTTTATATATTTAGGCTTCTTATGTAGCTGTATATTTTAGTTTTAATTATATATTTGAATATGTATGCATTAGTGATAGGCCGTTACCATTCCGTCATGACAGTTACAGCCTGTTTCCTCTACTCATGACTGCGATTTAAAATCATGGCTCAATCTCATTTTCTATACAAATTATTGAATTATTTGAAATATAAATTACTAATTTTACAATACTAACACTGATACATACAAAAATAACCTAAAATGCAAATATGTAAATGATGGTTAAGCCACACATTCAAAATAGATAAAAAAAAAAACTAACATTTTGTTGACAATTCTTTGTCGCGAATCAGGCTGCAACTGAGCTCTCCAATCACCGGTGTCAATTCCAGGGTCGCCACCTTGGGCATTAGGCCTCCAGTTAGTGTTATCCATCAGATTCCAACCAAGGAAAATAAACTGCCGGTAACCCTAAAACAAAGGAGAATTTTGTATCAACTGCGCAGAAAATAAAATTTTCTTAGTAGCTCTACAAAAGTATCGATTCTATGGCAAATAACACGAACAATAAAAAGGGCAAAGTTTAAATTATTTTCGTTAAAAAATAAATTGGTAAAGTTGAACTTTACCCTCTAGATTTTAGAGGGTTAACTAATCCAAGACCAATAAAGATGTTAAAAATTCAAGGAAAAAAAAAACTCCTATCTCTAAAACCCATCACTTAGAGGCGATCAATTTCTGGGTTTCAATTTCATAATAGAGAATAATATATTAGAATTGACCGACTACCCGATTCTTCAATACAAAGATTGATCTTGAAGGTTTTAAAATTTTAGAGAGAATCAGTTAGATTTTGAGAAGAGATCAACAATTTTTGAATAAAAACTAGCTGAGTTTCAAGATTCTTCAACAAAATCATTATTTTTCAAAAGAAAAAAAAAATTGGTCGATTCTAAGAAGACGAAAGCAACCTCACGTAGATAAAGTTCTTTTTGATATTTAAACGAAGAAAAGGAGGAAGCACCTTCAGAGTGGAACCCTTCTCGCTGTACCTGTTGTTCGTTATCAGGAAGACATCAAAAGAACAAGAAGAAGAGGTGGAGACGAGCTAAAGATAACGCAAACAGAGACAACCTTTTAATATTCCTGATTCTGATATATAGGATTTTTTTTTTCCGAATTTAAAAAATTAGAAATTAGAATAGTGTTTTCCATATTTAAATGAACAAATAAGTCCAATAATAATTATAATCACAAGTCAATTTTATTCTAAATAAATATTAAAATTTAAATAAACATATATTAGAACTGCAGAATACAAATTATAAATACAATCATTGAATCGTACATGTAATAAAAAATAAAAAAATAAAAAATTAGCAACAGACTTAAAATTGAAATTAATGTCTAAAATAGTCATATACACTAAAAAATAACTAATATATATATTTATTAATATATTTTTAAAATAAAAAAATTAAATAATTAATTTTATTAAAATAAAAAATCTAAATAATAATTTTTTATAATAATTTAACACATAACTTTATGAAATTTAAATAAAAATTAAGGTAATAAAAATTAAAAATCTAAATAATGTGACCTTCTTCATTACTATCGAAAAAATGCATCCATCAATTTTTTTTTTATTAAGGTAATATTCTCTTTTCTATTTCAATTTCAAACCTCTTCATGTCTATAAATGAATAAAAAAATAATTATTATTTTAAAATAAGATGCCCTCAACATATATAAAGAGAATTTTCTTTTATTGATATCTATTTTTATGTGAACTTTTTTCTTAATTCACCTTTTTTTAACTTTTTTTATACGTGAGATTATGAATTTTATATTTATATAAATTTTAAATTTATGTAAATATTAAAAATTAATTTAAATAATAAAAATTTAAATAATAATTAATTTAAAAAATAAAGAATATTTTCAACAAAACTAATGTCTCCCTTCTCACATTTAGATAGAATAAATTAAAAAAAACAAATTAGAATGAATTAATTCAATTTTTTAATTCAAGTAATTTGATTCCATTATTATTTTTAAAAATTTTAATTTTTAATTTAAATTATTATTTTAATTAAAATATTAAACTAACTAAAACAGTTGTTTAACTTAACTTTATTTAATGACTAAAGTAAAACTAAAGGTATATTATTTATCTAATATAGCAGTTTAAGTCTATACTTCTCTAATTCCTTACACATACAATAATAATAATAATAATAAAACTAATCGAAATTTTTGGGCTGATTGAAGAAGGCTGCCATTAGGCCTATCTTCATTGATCATTACGTACGCCCAGAAAGCTTAATTAACCCAAGCTAAGCTTCATTGGTCCTCACCCAGGTTCAGCTATCTATTATAAATTGGGAATCGAAAAGAAATTAAATAGTGAAACAAAGAGAAAAAATATATATATGAAAAAAAATAATTATTAGAATATGAGAAAAAAATAAATTAAATACATTTTACTTTACGTTATTTGGATAAATTATAACACATGAAAAAAATATAATTTATCTCAAAAAAGAAAATATGAAAAATAATTGTTATACCTTTTTTTCTCCTTATGTCTATGATATTATAAAAAGATATTTAAATATTTTTCTATAAATTATATTAAGTTCTCTCTATTTCTCATTAATTTAGAGAAAAATATCATAAGTTAATTACAAAAAAAGTTGAGAAATTAATTTTTTTATTCATTCCTCTTTTTTTTATCTAATTAAAAAAATTGAGACAATTTAAATTTTTTTCTTTTCTCTTCTGTCTGTTTCCCTCATTCTAAAAAAAAAAAAAAAAGATGACTTTTTATTTCCTCTTTTAATTCCCTTCTCGAATATTATTTTATTTGTGTTGATCTCCGATCTTCACTTCTCCTCTTTGCGCTTGCTTGGCTTACGTGTTTCTTCAATCTTCTTCGATTCTCACCACTGACCTTTGCTGTGTTTTCTGATTGCCATGAGAGGACAGAGATAGAGAGACAAAGAGTGAGCAAGAATGAAAGAGAGGGGCTATAGAGCGAGCAAGAGAGAGTGATGAGAAGAGATAGAATGAATTTGAGAAAAGATGTGTGTATGTGCTTATCATATAAAAATTAAAATTATTAAATCCAAGCACTGAGAAAATACCTGGCCTTTGGCAGCATCATAAATCTTTTCCTCAAACCTTACAACAATATTATTGATTTCTAGTTGTCCTTCTTCACCAGAACATGGCTGATGGCTCTTTAATGTCTCTGCTTTGTACACACCACATTAATATTGACCACGCATGGAGTTTGAAGTAGTAAAGATAAAATTTCCAACTAATAATCCACACCGACAGAGTCAAAATCAAGCCATCAAAATGACAAATAGATTCAAACTTGAGTAGTCAACACTTTGCCCTCTCTTTTTGGGAGTGGGAGAGTAGGAAACCAAATTTGCAGAATTATAACCTTTCAAGTAATTAAATACATGATTGTCATTTTCATCGAAATCATCCATGAATTTGAAAGTCAACTGACCTCATTCAATTTAAAGTAACTAATGATTTAAATCACATTTATTGATAAAAAAAAATATAAGATATTAAATTAATAAAAGTTAAATTATAATCCCCCATACATTAAAGCGCAAAACCTCGTAGTACTTTTTCTTTTTACATAGTTTTTCCTTTTTCATTTTTATTTATTAAAACTTATTTTAAGAGAGAGACTAATTTTATGATATGAAAATGATAAATTAAGTTTCAATCATAATTAATGATCAAGGTGCATCAATGGTAATTAGGAGTAATTCAATATCAGTAGAGCAATATAAGTTAATAAAATCAAATATTTGGTAACACATCCAGGAACTTCATTACAAGCACACTTTAGTTAGTAAGAGAGTAACTATATATGGGCACAATATACCACTATTAAATTCTGCAAAGAAAGTCATTTTAATGTGGGTAAGGATGTTAAAATTTTTGGCACAAGAATATCCTTTGAGATTTGTGAAGTCTTTGAAATATCCTTCAAATTTTCAGGGAGAGCGAGCATATAAATTTTCAAAAACTTTACACTCTAGATTTGAATTTGGTTCAAATTCTGTGTATTTATTACAAGCTTAAAAATTAAAAATTTAAAATTATTATTTTTAAATTATTATTTTAAATCAATTTTATTATCAGTTTTACATGATACACTTCTATGAAAATTCTTTTTATTAGTCAAATAAATTATTTATAAATTTTAAATTAAATATTTAAAATATAAAATTTAAATCCAAATCCTATAATCCAAATGCAACCTTATTAAATTTACATTTGATTACACAGATTGTCCCTCTCACCAAAATCCACCCGGAACTTTGGTAAAATGCTCTTGTGATGCTTCCAGTTTGAACCTTTCTGAATAAAATTACTCTCATGCCATGGCAGAGTAGCTGCTGCCTTCCTCCTCAATGTCTACGGGAGTCTCCCGATGACTTTCTCTCTTAGTGTCTATTTAACATTTACTTTTAGGAGGTTAAAATTATTTTTTTTAAATAAAAATATCATTTTAGATGTTATTGGAAAAATAATTTTATTATTTTAATATTTTTATAATTAAAATTATTTAAATATAATTTTAAATTATTTTTTAATACTCTCTATTTAATATATTTAAAAAAAAAATTTTAACAATAATTTTAACAACAATACTAAATAAGCATTTACGTGTGCAATTTTCAATAATGCTTTTATGACATTGTGTTGCTGAGTACCAAGATAGCTCTAACGTTGTTCTTCAATCCGTTGCACTAGAGACAAAATGACAAGGATATATTTGTATGCTCCTAGAATATATGTTTTCTTTCACAAAAAATATGAGATTTACTACTCTTAAATTAAAAAATAAATAACATTTGTTAGACAACAAGAACAATGAATATGTTTTTTTTATTATTATTAACAATGTGATATAATTAAAATTATAATATAATCGTAATTATATTATATTTAATTATGTTGTTTAGTGATCTTTATATATAAATATATATATATAATCATTATTATTTATTTTAATTTTTTTATTTATTGTCATTATTACTATTACTACCACTATTTAATTATCACTGCTACTACCATTATTTCACCTTGTTACTATCAGCACCACCATTGGTTGTCACATTTACTACCACTTAGTCATTATCAACATCACTAATTCATCTTGTCACCATTATCACCACCTAAGTATCAGTATAGCTGTCACTACTTAAATATCACTATAGCTATCTTGCCATTATCACCACCACCTAAACACCACTGTAGCCACTATCACTACTATTTAATCATTATTATCACTATCAATTAACTATTAATTACTGTAATAATTATCATTCATTATTAATATTATAAATAAATTAAATATTAAATTAAATTTATTATTATATTATATTATTTTTATCTTATAACTAAATATAAGAATTAAATGATAATTATATTATATTATAATTTTAATTATATTATATAATTAATTACGTTAATCTCTACTTAGCATAGCTTAAGGTTTTTTTTTTTTCCTTTTAATTTCAGTTGGACAGATGTCTTGATTGGAATTGCGATGAAGTCTTTGGGCGTTGATGTGACTGAAAGAAAAAAAAAAACATATGACGTGGTTTGGGGCCCTGATTGGACAAAAATAACTCCCATCAATCAAGTTGCCCAAAACGGTGAAATTTGACATCTCGATAATAATAAAGAATTTACGTGCTTTTTCCCCGTTCTGATTAAAGAACTAAAGTTTGATTCATTATTTTTAATAGTGAAAATGCAATTTCCTCTAAAAAAAATGTAATTTCCTCAATTAAAATGAAAATACTCCTCCGTCTTCTAGCCATGTTCATCCAGAAAACCAATTAAAAACCCCATGAATCCATAAAATTCCTTCATTTCCTACGCAACCTTGCATGGATAACATCTTTTATATACACCAAAAATTCGAGTTTCAGTGGATGTCAAATCAACAATAAGAAAAAAAGAAAAAATCTATTTGACAGGAAGGGAGGGAAAGAGGGTCAAGACTCAAGAAACAGTCACCCCATTGTGGCCATTACCGTTAAAAGGACAGAACCTGGTAAGCTTGGGCTTGAAGTTCCTTCTTCTTTGAATATCATGGCTTGATGGCTTGATTATTTGCATGAGAAACGCCTTTATAAGGTTAGCTTTTGAGGGCATCATTACTATTTTCTTTGATTTTGACGATTCTCCGGTTGCTGTTCTTGATGATGATGATGACAACTCCATCCGGTTCATATGAGCCGTTGATTTTGCATAAATTCCTCTTGGATTCCTGTGCAGGCTGCACTTGAATGAGCCTGGATGGGTGGTGGGTGAGCAGAGGCACGCACGTCTTGTTGAAGAAGATGAGTTATTCTTGGTGGCCATTGAAATGAGCTAATGTGTCTGTCTCTGTTTCTTTATCTTTTATATTCATGGAATTTTTTTTAAGCTAAAGCTGCTTTTTTTTTTTTTTTAATTTATATATATAAAGCTGGTAGCTGAAAATTGAGTGTGTAGGTGTGAAGGGTTTCTGTTGCTGTTGTATGTTATTGAAGGGGATTGCATCATCTAATTTACCCTTGTCTTTTCCTCATGCCTTTGCATAGATGAGGTGGTTTTTAAGTCTTTTCACCTTTTGAAATTCATAATAAAATTATTATTAGGAAATCTGTTTCTTTCAAATCATCAAGATTTTTTTTTTTCACTTACAGCCTTTTGATTTTTTTTTTCTTAATAGGAAAAATTGGGAATAGGGATTCGAAGTTGAATGTGTTATGAGTATGATTTGAAACTAAACAAGGTTAGGTAAGAACTTAGAAATTTTTGTCTAAATACCCATGTGAATATATATCCGCTAGCCGCTTTGAAATAAAAGGAAAGTGTTAGAAATATAATTTGACTCACTCGTACGGGTCAATTTAAATTTATTAAATTTAAAATTAAAACTAATAATAATTTATATATATTATCAAATGGTGGTAAAATTTAAAAATTATATATACTGATAAAAAAATATAATTACATGAAAAAATATAATTTTTTTTAATAATTATATACATAAAGTGATGTAATTATTTAGTCAAAAAGTATCATGAATTATAAATAAATAAATTTTTACCAGAGGTATGAAGTATTTACAAGTGATTATATATTGACATTACTCTTAACTCTTTAAAAGACTCTTTTAATTCATTTATAAAATATTTTTATAAATAAAATATATATCTAAACTGTGATTACTCTACATTATTCAAGTAATTATATGATATATTAATAAAATAAATATAATAAAAATTTTAAAATTGTATTGAGAAGGGTTAAAATTCATATATTTAAATTTATACGTTAAATTTTATTTTTTCTTTAAAAAGGGAAAAAAATGTTAGCCATTAAAAACTGAATTGGTGTAATTAAGTGGGTTTTAATGGCGATTGCCCAAAAAAAAAAAGATAATAGAAAAAGAGCAACATAAGGCACTTTTGACACCACCACCAAGTATTCTTTTTCTTGGGGTTACTTTGCATAGTCGGTTGATTTTGAGTCTGCATCTTTTGTCATGTTGCCAAGGGCATAAACATAGCAAGTGAATGATGCAATATCCTTTCGGTAAGAGAAATGGACGCATGTCATGTGAGGTTGGGCACGTACTCTTAGATTTTGACTAGTGGACTGACACTTCATCAAGTTCAAGAAAACGGACACTAACAAGAACAAAAGTGGGTCTCTCTCTCTCCACCTTTCATTTCTCTCTGCCTAACCAGGTGCTCTGTTTTCCAGTGTTGTATTGTTAGATATCTGGGTTTGCATGATCTTGCCATTTTATTATTGTTTGGGCACATAGAATGGCAGGAAACTGCTGTGCTTTTATTGTTAGAACATTGGTTTGAATTGGATAATTTAGTAGTGTTGAAATTATTGAACTCTCCTCCTGCATTGGCATTAGTTTTTTTTTTTCTTTTTATTATTTTTTATTTTTATTTTGTTTAATTTTTTATTTAATTCAATTGAAATTGAAATTTCAAATTCCATAATTTTAAATTCTATTTAAACTTTATTAGTTAACTATTGAAGGATCAGATCAATGATACGTCTGATCCATTAATATTGTACCTTAAAAATGATCAACATATTAGTTTTTGTGTTCTTAAATTATTTTGATAAAGTCCAGATGAAAACGAACTAGTTAAATTGATCAAATCTATGAATTATCTCTTGCTTGGTGGAGGTAAATTAGTTTAATAACCTAAGTTTTCAAAAATTATAAAATTTTTGCTTGTTTGATTTTCAAAAAGTTAAGGAAACTTTACGAGAAGTGCTTGCTTAATTTAATAATTACTTTCTAAAAAGTTTTTAAGAAATAATTTAGATTATATTTAATAGAGCGTAATGTGATGTAATATAATTAATTATATAATATAATCAAAATAATTATCATTATATTTTTATATTTGATCAGAAAATAAAAATATAAGTAGTGTAATGTAACGATAATTTTAATTTTAATATTTTATTTATAATGTTAATAATAATTAGTAGTGGTTGTAGTGATAAGTAGTCGAGTGGTAATGGTAACTAAGTGGTAGTGGCGATAGTGGTAAAAACGATGCTTAAGTGGTGTTGTGGCGAGGTGAGGTAATGATGGTGATAGTGGCAGCAAGATAAGGTAGTAGTGTTAGTAGTGACTAAATGGTGATAACGGTAGTCAAGTGGTTGTGATGATAATAACGATGGTAGTAACAAGGTCGTGATTGTAATGGTAACAAGGTGGTGGTTGTGGTAATAATGGTGGTGGTAGTAGTGATGATAATGTGAATAGTGGTGGTAGTGATGACAATGTGGATAGTGGTGGTAATAACAGTGATAGTGAAATAGTAGTAATGATGATAATATTGATAATAAATAAAAAAAATTAAAATAAGTAATTGATACATGCATTTTGCATAGTCATTTAGATTTAATTTCATGGCCATTTTATTTATTTGTTAGTCACTTTTAGCTAATTTTATTAGTTATTTAGATAGTTTTTCATAATTGTCAATTTTTGGGTTAAATTGTAATGTTTGCTTTATTTTGTAGGCAAAATAGTATTTTTGAGAGACTAAAAAGAAATTATGCCAGTGAGGAGTGATTCTTATAGCCAAAGATATTAAAAACGAAGCTTGAAAGTTGAAGAATGCAAAATGGCGGAAATATGCATAACCTGATGCACAAGTTGTACAGTTCTGCACAGGGAGAAGAAGCAAATTCTTAAACTTGTTGAAATCTGCATGACTTACCTGCATGACTTTTCATGCCCTGCTTATGCATATTCACGGAAAACTGCATAACTTGCTGCATAACTTATGCAGTCTCACGCCCTGCTTATGCAACATCACAGGAAGCACTTGAAACCACCAAAATTGCTCAGAATCTGCATAGAAAGCTTGCACAACTTGTGCAAGTTTTCATAATGAGCTGGCAAAAGAATTTTTATACGTAAATCCCTTTCTCAAACACACCATTTTTTGGGTTATTTATCAGAAAGTATAAATAGTGCCCTTACCTTATTTTTGGCCATAAGAAGAAAAAGAGGAAGATAGAGAGAGGGGTAGAAGAACAGAGCAACAGCCGACTTCCATTTTTGAGAGCAGAATCTAGCTTATTCTTCTCTTCTTTACCATTTTCTACATTTCTCCTACTAGGTTTCTTTAGTTTTAGTTTATTTTCATGATTTATTTCCTTTTTTACTTAGAATTTCTTGTGTTAAACATAGATTATGAGTAGCTTTCTTTGATTCTGGAGTTAGAGATGTAATATTTGAGTTATTTTTGTGGATTTGAACTGGGTTAATCCCAATTTAATGAATTTATGAGATTTAATCCATTTCTTGTGTGCTTATTCACATGCTTAATGAAGGACCCCATTAAGTTATGTTCTTAATCTTTGGTTGAAGCACTGAAACGAGAAGACCAAGTAATAGATAATCAAGAAATTAGACTTAATTAGCTTAGATCTAGAAATAGACTAAGGATTAAGAGGGATTAATAGATCGATTAAAAAACCTAATGGATCTTGGTTAATTTTAACTCTACGAAAATAGGATTAAGTTAATTAAGGCACTATTTGTCTTACTCGAAAGAGATTTCAAATGATTTTAGAATTGGTCTACTTTAAACCCATAAATTTCAAAGATTGGGCTAGGTAGGAAAATCCCAAATTGACTTGAATATGAACCTTAACTCCAGAATCGTCTTTTATCAATTATTGCTTGGAATTTTAATTTTGAGTGTTTAGTTTAATCTCATTTTATTAATTTTCATTATTAATATTATCAATTTCTTTATTTTGTGAATTATTAAATTAGTCATTGTTCGAATTTAGTTTTGTATTTTCATATCTCATGCTTTAAATTTCTAAATTTCTTTTATTTGTTTGATTGAAATATAATTTTAACATAATTTATTTTACATAAAAAATTTAATTGAAAACACGACTATCTGTGGGAATGATATCTTTTTCTATACTACTTGAACGACCCGTGCACTTGCGGTTGAGACACATCAAGTTTTTAGCGCCATTGCCAGGGAGTTGTTTGTTTAAGGTTGAATTTTTGGTTGTTTTAGTAATTTTAGATTTTTATTTTTGTATATTATCTTTTCACTTTGTGTTTCTGGTTGTTTTCATTTTGTTGTTTAATATTAGATGATTTGGTTGTTTAGTTAATTTGAACATTTTCTTTTTAATTTTCTTTATTATTACTTTGCTTTATGTTTTTCTTTTTTAATTTTTCTTTTATATTTTTAATTTTGTTTTCGTTTGCTTATCTTGTGAGGTTCATTGAAATGTTTCATGTACAAGTCTTCACAAGTTTTGCTTAACTTCACTTAGACCCTTTTTATGCCACTTGGGGAAGATTCAATGATATGGCAGAGAGATTTTTCAACCACAACCTTTCAAATCAATCTCTAATTCTTTATTTCTATAATGGTTTGGATGAAGCAACAAGAAATTGGGTAGATTATGGTGCTTGGACAACTGGTGATCATGTTCTTCAAAGAGGTCATGATAATGTCATTCACTTATTGAATGACATGACGAATTTTGATTATCATTGGCATTGGAACCCTTCACTGCAGGGTTTGAGTCACCAATATCCTCCATACCACTACCAATATAATATTTCACACCAACCATTTGAGTTTGAAGAAGAGAAGGGAGTGGGACTTGAAGAGGAAGAAGATAAATTTGAAAGTATCTTCAACCAATTATTGAAGATTCAAGAAGATTAGCAAATGAAACTTAAAGAAATGGTAGTTGAATTGGATGATCTTCAAACATCAATGAAGAAAAATGAGCTATCAATCAAGATGATGAATGGATCTTATGAGGAGAAACTAAAAAATCAATGTGGGAACAATGAGTTAAGCTATGACAAAGCTTCATGGGAATTTGAATCTGCAGAAGAAGTGGAGCCTTAATCAGGAAAAGAAAAATCCCTTGAAGATGAGTTATCAATAGAGTTTCCACAAGAAAAGAAGTTACTTGAAGAAGAAATGGAATTTAAAGTTGAAGAAAATAACACTTTTATCCTTAGAGGGTCATTGGAAGAGGGTTTATATGTAAATGAGTCAATAATGAAATTGGTAGTTGAGGAAATTGATAAAGCCATCGACTTGAGCTCAATGATGGTGCTTACACATACACCATTGGAAGACCCTTTTCTCTCATGGATACCTCCCTCAACATTTTATATCCTCCATGAGCTAAAGCTTTTTTCAACCCAAGCATGTGATTCCATTCCAAGTGTTGTTCGTGCTACATGAAAATTTGCTTCAAATTTTACCAATCTTGAGGGCACTTTACATCAAGATCCATATGTCATGTTATATGACAATTATATTATGGAAAGAAGCCGCTTTTTGATGAGCATACATGACAATAGTCAAGCTAATGACCATAACTTAGCACTTTTGGGAGGCACCCCAAGTTCTTTTTTTTTTTAATTTTGTTTTGGTTAATTTAATTTTATTTGTTTTGTTTTTCTTAGTTTTCAATCACTCTTAGATTTAATTTTTGACAATTGTCCAATTTTGCTTTATACATATGCTTGCTAGATGGAAGATAAGAAAATGCAGATTGAGGGAGTTTTCTATTCTTTTAATATGTGCTTATTAGGTTGCATAATTGATTTGACTCTAAATTTGATTTGTGCTTATTCTGCAGCATATTTTATCAAATTGGCAAGAATGAGAGTTATTGTCAAAAGCTTGAATTGTGCAAAAGGCATCATTTAAAGGAGTTCATCTCTTACTTTTTATTCTGATAAGTGGTTGAGGTGATGTGATCAATTTATTTTCTTGATGTTGATGTTTGATGTGAGAGGGTGTGTTTGGATTGAAAAGTTGAATGATTCATTTATTTGTGAAATTGAGAATTGAGTTGGGGTGTATATTTGATTTTAATGTGTTGGGTTTGAATCCAGATTTTTGAGATAGATATTTCTTGTTACAAATATCAATTTGGTTAGATTTTAGGCTTTAGAATGTGTATTCTTTGAATGAGAATGAGTTGGCATCATTTGATATGGTCTTTAGTATTTTAATGTTGCCTATTAACTATAGAAATTAAGATTTCTGTAGAATTTACTGTTTATAAGGTAAATTCTGTAGATTTTACAGTTCACAGAGCAGTTTTACAGAAATTAATACTTTTCACATGCATATTTGTGTAGAAATTACTGTTCACAGCAGAATTTGGTGCTTTCATTTTGCAAAAATAGTATATTTGTTCATGTTTGGTCTTAATTTTGGTGTTAATGAAGTTTATGCTGTTGATATTTTTCATTTCAATTAAGTTTTAGACACCAACAACTGTTTTTTTAATGCATTTTTAAGTTGTAGCAATGTTCATACTTTTTTATTCACTCTGCTAAAAACTACACAGTTTAGTGCACAGCTTATGCAGTTTTACTGCTACTTACCAATTGTGCAGAAAATACTATTCACAATACACATTTATACAGAATTTTCACAGAATTTACTATTTATGATAGTTTTTGCACAGTCCATATACTAACTTATGTAGTAACTCATTTCTAAGAAATCCATCCATTTTAATAGCATTGTTGAGGCACTTTTCAACCTTAATTATTTCCAATTGCCAATTCTTCATTCAAGGTAAATTCTTCTCACTTTTTGCAACATGATATACATCATTGCTATCACAAGTAAGCTTTAATTTTATTTTAAAACTGTGAGATATTTCATATCTATTTTATGCACTTGCTTATTTTAGCCCTTACTTGTGATTTATTAATTTGTTGCACTTTTATGTGCCAACTTTTTGCATCACATCCCATCTTTGCATTTATTTTAACATTGAGGACAATGTCCACTTTGAGCTTAGGGGTGTATATAAGATTTTTACTTATTTTTGCTTAAATTTTTTTTTTAGCATTTTAGTTTAAGTGCATTTCATTTCATACAATACATACATCATACATTCATATTGTAAATATTTTATACACATATACATACATACCATACTATATATAGGAACCATATACAAAATTTGCATATAAATTTCTTATATTTAGTTAATGCATTCATTTTTAAGAACCATGCACATGCATTCATAAAATAAAATTTTTACCAAGCCCTTTGAGTTATGAGAAGTTGCTTATAAGAGTGATTTAGCTCACCTTTGGTTGGGTTTGTGGATTGAAAGTTTCCTAAGAGGTGCAAAGTTTCGAAGTGTTTATCCTTTTGATGCATGCATTTTATATCATCATTTAGGTATAATTTTTGTATATAATTTATCCTTGTTTATAACTATTACTATAGATATTAGCATATATTTAGTCAAATTTGCCTTTTTACATTTCTTAGCTTAATTTTTGGAATTTATTTATTTTGTAGGTTAAATTTGGAGAATTATAGTGTATTTTGATCAGAGCAGCCATTTGGAAGAAATTAGAGTTGAATTGCAAAATTTTGAAGTTGAGTTAAAGAAACCGAAAGTTGCACAATCTGTGACACAGCTTGTGTCACAGGTTGTCTCGTTATCAGATATGAAGTTTTTCTCGGGCAGAAGGTTTCACAACCTGTGTCATAAGGCACGACACAACCGATTCAGCTTGTGTCATTTTAATGAAAATGGCTGACGTGGCACTTTCGTCCCTCTGATTTAATGCATCACTTTCTCCAGAATCTTTTGCCTTTTTACCCATTCTAGGGCAGACCTTTGAACCATATAAAAACTTCTTTTTCTCTTTCTTTCCAAGAAGGAGAAAATTAAGGAGATTTTGCAAGGAGAGACGAAGGAGAGAAGCACGTGAAATCTGGTCTTGCTGCAGCAAAAAGGACTCCTTCTGCAACACTCCAACAGTAGATTCTTCATCATTTCACTGGGTTTTTCTGTCTCTTAGCTTAGATTTTTATTATTTCTTCATTTCTATACTTGGGTTTGTCTTGAAACTATTATTTGTGAGTAGATCCTTGAGATTCTAGAGATAGGTTTGTAAATATTACTTTATATTGTGGTTTTTGAATTGATTTAGTCACTTAAATGAGATTTGCTGTATTTTGATTTATTGCTTGTGAGCTTGTTGCCTTGCTTGATGAATGGGCCCTTATTAAGTTAAGTTTTAATCATTGACAGATGGACTGAAAAGTGAATGTTTGAGATAGATAATCTTGCAATAAACTTAGTTTTCTTGGTGTTAGAGATAAGCTAAGAGGATTAAGGGGACTTTCAAAAATCAATTAGAGCTTTAATTGGGTTTTTATCATGTTTGAAATATCGTGAAAACAGGGTTTGATTTGATAAATACCAACTTTGAAATGCTTGAAAAAGGTTTCAAAGAACTAAGAATTGATTTCCCTCAAAATTGCAATTCTCATGTGTTTGGCTAAATTGGGGATAAACCACATGCAAACAATATTGAAAAATCGATATCTAGAATCACTTTAATTTTTATTGAATTTAGATTTAATTCCTCCCAATTTCATAATTAGTAATTTCAATTTAAATTTTGGTAATCTAGTTTAATTAATTTAGTTAATTGTTTGATTTAACTTAAATTCCTCAAATACCAATTTTAAATTTTAAATTTCATTTTTTTTAATATCTTTAAATTTTACCATTCTAATTAGCTTATCATTTTATTTCCAATTTAAGCACGATTCTCTGTGGGAACAATATTATTTTTAAAACTATACTACTGTGACCCGTGCACTTGCGGAAACTATTTCACAGCTAACATCACCTTTGCCTATATCTTCTTAGCCAAAAAGCCACCCAACTAGTCATTTAGAGATGGAAGTGTTTAGAGAGAGCTATAGGATAAAAGGTAGTCAAGTGATGTCTCGCCAATTATAGAATAAATTTTCTAGACGTTTCGAGGTGAAATACCAGCTTGTACTTGAAAAGAGAGATGATTAGGCATTCTTTGATTTAAACCTTCTCATTTTAAACGTTTTGCCTTTTTCTTAATTAAAATTAACCCTTGTAAACCCCTTTGAGCCTTTATATTCCTAATTTTTCTTGAAACCCTTATTGCTACCTAGCTAATGAACCAAACACTCCAACCCTTTTCATGAGAATAATTATTTATAATATTAGGTACACTATAAAAAAAAGAAAAAAAAAACAAAAAAAAGGAGAAAGAAAAAAAAATAATAAAAGGGAGAAAAAATGTTTATCATGATGTAAAAATACTAGTATGTATGTACTTTTCATTATTGTCATTCAAATTAAAAGAAATCCACCCAAAGTAATTAAAAGAAATGAGTTTGGGGGTGATATTTTTAGAAACAATCATCAAAAGAAGATACAAGATGCAAGCTTAAAGTATCAAAGTGTCCCCCCATTTTATATATTTTGTAAAATATGCTAGCAATTGAAAATTTTCATTGTGTATTTCTCTCCTCTTTCTATATAGAAAAAAAAGGAAAGAGAAAAAAAAGAAAGAAAAAGAAAAATTATAAAAAAAAGAGAAAAAGAAAAAAAGAGAGGAAAGAAAAAAAAAAAGGTAACAAGAGGTGTACCTTATGTTTTCAAGATTGAAAATATTCTCATGCTTTGAATCCTTTTTACCCTTTTTCTTCTTAGCCTCATTTTGAACCTCATAGCCCCATTACATTCCTAAAAAGACCTTTGATCTCTTGATAATACTTGCTACATTAGTGGAGATAGGAGTAGAGAGTTTGCCTATGGGATTGGAAATTCATTCATTCATTCATTAAATTCTATCATTCTATATAGAGACACTTTGGCTATTGATTGATCTAGAATTCTTTTTGAGCATGACTTTCCCATACGATTGGCTGGTTTGGGAATTTTGGATGATAATTAACTTGATGGCTAAGTGGTGAAAGCTTGGATAAGCATTAGATTCTTTACATTTTGAAGGATGGGTATATGGATTGTTGATATGGCTAAAGGTATGTTAAGTTGCTTTAATAGGTGATTTTCATAGCTCTTTGGACAAGGCACCCCTAAAATTACATTATATTTTAAAGTTTGCTTGAGAACAAGCAAAGATTTGAGTTTGGGGGTATTTGATACATGCATTTTGCATAGTCATTTAGGTTTAATTTCATGGCTATTTTATTTATTTGTTAGTCACTTTTAGCTAATTTTATTAGTTATTTAGATAGTTTTTCATAATTGTCAATTTTTGGATTAAATTGTAATTTTTGCTTTGTTTTGTAGGTAAAATGGTGTTTTTAAGGGACTTAAAAGAAATTATGCGAGTGAGGAGTGATTCCAATAGCCAAAGATGTCAAAAACAAAGCTTGAAAGTTGAAAAATATAAAATGACCGAAATGTGCATAACCTGTTGCACAAGTTGTGCAGTTCTGCACAGGGAGAAGAAGTAAATTCTTAAACCTGTCGAAATCTGCATGACTTATGCAGGTTCACGCCCTGCTTATGTAGCTTCACGGAAAACTGCATAACTTGTCACATAACTTATGCAGTCTCACGCCCTGCTTATGCAGCTTCACGGAGGGAACAATTGATTTGGCCGAAACTTGCATGACTTGCTGCATAACTTATGCAATTCTACTCCTCACTTATGCAACTTCACGAAAACTGCATAACTTGCCGCATAACTTATGCAGTCTCACGCCTCACTTATGCAACATCACAGGAAGCACCTAGAACCACCAAATTTGCTCAGAATCTGCATAGGAAGCTTGCACAACTTGTGCAAGTCTTTATAATGAGCTGGCAAAAGAATTTTTATACGTGAATCCCTTCTTCAAACACACCATTTTTTGGGTTATTTGTCAGAAAGTATAAATAGTGCCCTTACCTCATTTTTTGCTATAAGAAGAAAGAGAGGAAGACAGAGAGAGGGGCAGAAGAACAGCGCAGCAACCAACTTCCATTTTTGGGGGCAGAATCTAGCTTCTTCTTCTCTTCTTCACCATTTTCTACATTTCTCCTATCGGGTTTCTTTAGTTTTAATTTATTTTCATGATTTGTTTCCTTTTTTACTTAGAATTTCTTGTGTTATACATGAATTGTGAGTAGCTTTCTTTGATTCTGGAGTTAGAGATGTAATATTTGCGTTATTTTTGTGGATTTGAACTGGGTTAATCCCAATTTAATGAATTTATGAGATTTAATCCATTTCTTGTGTGCTTATTCACATGCTTAATAAATGGCCCCATTAAGTTATGTTCTTAATCTTTGGTTGAAGCACCGAAAGGAGAAGACCAAGTAATAGATAATCAAGAAATTAGACTTAATTAGCTTAGATCTAGAAATAGACTAAGGATTAAGAGGGATTAATACATCGATTAAAAAACCTAATGGGTCTTGGTTAATTTTAACTCCACGAAAATATGATTAAGTTAATTAAGGCATTCTTTGTCTTACTCGAAAGAGATTTCAAAGGATTTTAAAATTGATCTACTTTAAACCCATAAATTTCAAAGATTGGGTGAGATAGGAAAATCCCAAATTGACTTGAATATGAACTCTTAACTCCATAATCATCTTCTATCAATTATTGCTTGGAATTTTAATTTTGAGTGTTTAGTTTAATATCATTTTATTAATTTTTATTATTAATATTATCAATTTCTTTATTTTGTGAATTATTAAATTAGTCATTATTCGAATTTAGTTTTGTATTTTCATACCTCATGTTCAAATTTCTAATTTTTTTTATTTGTTTGATTAAAATACAATTTTAATATAGTTTATTTTATATCAAAAATTTAATTGAAAATACAACTCTCCGTGAGAACGATATCTTTTTTTTTATACTACTTGAATGACTCGTGCACTTATAATTGGGACACATCAGTAATCATAATTATATTCATTTTTACATGCAATAATCATTATGTTACTTTAAAAACTATTGATTATATTATGTAATTCTCATTTTATTATATTAATTTTTTCTATTATCAAACAACGTAATTAAATTTGTAACGTAATCACGATTATATTATAATTTTGATTACGTCGTATTAAACATGGTCTTAAATCAAATAAAGCCTTAATCACTTGAAGGTTTTAGAGTAAATCAAATTAAATCAGTTGAATTTTTTAACTTTTTTTTTAATTTAATCATTAAAATGTTATAATGTTAAAGTTGAGAAATTTCCGAGAATCAAATCAATTGGTTATCTAACTTTATTAGCCATTCGGCCAGCAATTCAATGTTGAAGTGTCTAAACTCTCTTATTAATTCAAAAACTAAAATTGAACAGAAATTTTATGGGTTTAAATTAAAATTAAATCATTTTTTAATTGTACTGAAATCAGATTAAAATTAACTTAATCCGATTAAATTTAAATTGATATTTAAAAAAAAATTAATCAAACTGAATCAAAATTAAAATTAAAAAACTCTATATTCTAATCTCACACCCTCAAATTTACAGACTAAAATCATTGATTTCTAATCGAAATCGGAGGTCAGCTGGGTCTACTAGTAATATAATGTTCAGGTTTCTGACTGATAGTGCCAGAGAACATAAACACAATTTCTAATTTGCCTCTATATGTAATATGAAACCAAGAACATGAAACCTTATTTTCAGTACAAGTATATAATCCCTAAAAGGCCTAACCATCCTACAACACTTAGGATTTGTTTAGTAGGAGATAAGTGCAAGTTCTCAGAAAGAGCGAAAAATTAACTTGTTTAGTCAGGAGCAAGTGTTCAGAAGTAAAAATATCATTTTTTCTTTATTTCCAGAACTGAGTCACTTGTAACTTTAACCAAACAAGGCCCCCAATAATCTGCAGAATCAAACTCAGGAAACTCATTGCACACCACTTTCTTCTGCTATAGACTCCCGCGCAGATAGATTTATAAACTGCTTGCAATATACCCGGTGACGCCTCTCTCTTGCATGCAACACCCAAAAGATCAAAGAAAACATTACTGCAACCGAAACCATGACAAACCCAATAAAGATCCAATCACTATAACGATTCAGGCCTGGACAATGTTGCTCAATGATACCACTGAAGGTTTTGCGAACAAAAGTACAATCTACTAGCTCAACAAGGAAGGGACTGTAGATATGCAGTGCATAGCTCACATTTACAGTAAACATTATCTGATTGTAAAATTCAGGTGTCAGACGGCCTGTTGTGGTACAAGTACCATTTTCTGAGACTTGGCAGACGTACTTGCTCCATTCCTGCATTAGAGATGAAAAAATTGGCAGAACAGATGCAGGATTACAAGACCCATGTTTTGTAAATGCAGTAAGATTTCAAAATGTCACTACAAAGAAGCAAAGACTTTTATGCTTGTTTCAGCTTACCTGCGATGCATTGGTGAAGTAAACTTCACCAGCAACGCATTTCCGATCTGTCATATCAGAATTGAATTGATTACAAAGGAGAGGCACTGCAGGACCGGATTGATTGTAATACAAACGTTTAGTCTCTGGTGGTAAGTTGGGAGGCAGGTTTTTTGGTGGGTCTTTATTGGAGACATTGGTGATGAATGTGTTAACAACACCAACTAGCTGGAAGGTGACTTTTTTGCTTTCTGACAATGTTTGCTGGGCAGTTGCTTTGTCTACACAGGGGAGAATATCATCCAAAGCTGTATGTGCTGTGGGGTGTTGGACCCATTCGTCCATGGCAACACATGTATCTCCAACTACACTGCATTGGAAATAGGAGAAAACTGAGCTAAATTAATGATATTGGGCATCTCAAACACGATCACTTCTGTAGCATCCACAAAGAATTAGGAAAACAAGACAAGCAATATGACTTACTTATGAAGAATGAGAAACAAGCAGCACAAAATCAAAGCAATTGTTGCAAGGATCCATCCCGTAATAGCCAGTCTGCAATTAATTAGTCAATGAAAATCAGCATTACAAGAACATTAAGCACTGAATTAACTATGGAAATGAATGAATTAATGAATGTTAGCTAATGTACTTACATGTAGACGCAAGATTGCATGCCAAAAATTGATAGCACTGCAGCCAATGAGTATAAAATAGTGTGACCTTGAAGGAAATATTTATAACTAAGAATTTAGAACAATTATCATCTAATTGTGGTGATTAGTATGCTTACAGAAACCTAGAAAAGCAAAAACGAGCATTACAGCAGCAACTATGATTAGAATCACCCGTCTGAAAGACAAACAGAATGCTTCGATTAACAAATTGAATTAGCAGCGGATAGTATATTCACATACTAACTTATAAAAACTTTTACTCACACAGTATCAAGAGCTTTCTGTATTGTATCTGAATTTTCATCAGTGTTCTGCTGAAGAATAGTAGCTGAAGCATTTATCAAGCTGCCAACTTTGCTGATGCTCTTCTGGGAGCTAGGAGGCAGATAAAATTGATCTACTCCAACTCCCTTCGCAGCAGATAGATACTCTGATACAATAGTGAGATTCTCAACAGTATTTTCTGCTTGATTCACAACATATTTTAGGGTACTTGTTGAACTGCTGTGAAACTTTTCCTGTCCAGTGTAAAGGACAATGCATCCAATACTGAAACCATGAAAGAGGTGAAGATTTTAGAAACAGTTCATTATTTAAGACAGGAGTATATGTGCATATTCAATCTCATAAAGAAAGAGATGGGATGGACGTACATTGCAGCAACAGTGAAGAATATGAGAAAGATAAGAGAAAGTGCATAGGCAGTTCGAGAATAGCCATAATTCTTCAGTTGACAGCAGCAGCGACGAATACAGAGGACCAATAAGGTCACAGCGAATCCCAGAAACCATATTACAGCAATTAAAAACAGAGGAGCAGCAGTATAGGCAACAGACTGCATAAGGAAAAAAAATGCCTCAGGGAGGACAACGGAATCATGTAGTATCTTCAAACCAAAAGAATTGAGAAATTATGCAACAATATATGCTTGCAACAGGACGAACCAAGCACTTATAATAATAATAATAATAATAATAATGAGAAACTTTGCAATTTATCATAAGAAGGCGATGAACAGAATAGAATAGAATATATCTTTATTACCACCTCTCGATACGTGTTAGACTCGACTTAGTACGTGGCCCAATAGAAAGTGTAAAATGGGATAAATAATAACATGAAACCTATGCATGTGCAAAGGTTTCATTATAATCGTGATAAACCTCGTTATAATCGATGATTATAATTAAATCATAATATATACAATGATTGCATTAAATAAAAATTTTATAAAAATGATTCTGATACCATATTAGAAGCCTAAGTCAACCTTAAAATTAATTCAGGTAATAAAGCTAGAGGTGATATTAAGCCTTAGTCTCTTTGTATTTTTTTAAAAGTGAAATTTTAATTTCCAACATTGAAATTGTCACAATATATACAATGAAACCAAGCAAAATCCAGATGAAAAAAAAAAAAAATCAATCTACAATCTTTGAAAAGAAAACTCAACAGTGTTCAACTACTTGCTACAACACAATTAAAACTTAAATAGCCTATCAAGAACAAAACAAAACATTTATCAGGCCATTAATTTGGTTGCAGAGAAACTCACATAGAAATAATGCTCTTCTCTGATATTCCATCCACCTTTGTAGTACTTAAAATTGTCCAAAGGATCTCTCCTATGCGTTCGCTTTGCAGCTAATATCATAGAATTGTTTTCTGCAAGAACAGACCTCCTCCCCCTTTCCCATGAAACCAAGTTTAACTCACTCTTCTCAACACTTCCTGTAGAAAAATGCAAGTCTGGCATTGTGTGGTGAAAACAACAAAGTTCTTATAAAAACAAAGCACAAAGCAAGAACATTTAATCCGAGCGACTAATTAAATAATTAAAAGAGAAAAACAAGAAACAAGAAAGAAGATCTAAACCTCGAACGTGGAGTGGTAGTGGCTGGAGGTGAATTTGAGAAGCTCCACCAGAAAAGAAGGTTGAAGAAATGAGGAGGAAAGTTGGAAGGAGAAGGATTGCCACTGATTTGATACAAAGCATATTATTTTTCTCGTTAGTTTTGTCCCTAATAATGGATGTAATAATAAACAGCTTAGAAATTTATTTATAGATGATAATCAATATCGAATAGAAAGGGATCGAGCAGTGCTTGAATACTCGTTTTTGTCTTCTCACTTGAAGGGATCATCTCTTGTCCGTCTGAGCATGTACCTGTTTTTGGTTTTGCATAGTTTGAGTTCTTTTTTGTTACTATTCACCTACCATTTTCTTTTTGAAAATGATGCTATAGGACAATATGTTTGTCGAGTAAATCATTAGATATACTAGGTATACTAAAAAAATTGTATAACAATTACTCATAAAAAAATAATTTAAATAGTATTAGACATGTTTGTGAGTGATTAAAAGCACTGTATTATTTGCCATTTGTAAGAATATACTAGAGGGGTTTAATCCCGCACTAAAAAAAAATAATTAATTTTATAACCGATTGAAATCGATTATTATTAGTAACTAATTTTATAATCAATTTTAATTTTTTTTAAATAAAATAATTATTTGTAATCTTTTTTTTTTTTATTTATAACTGATTCGTGAACCAATTACTAACAACAATCCATTTTTAAAATCAATTTTACAATTGATTTTTTTTCTCCAAAAATTTTCACCCATTTTTTTATTTTATTTATTTATAATAGCAGCCGAGTATGAATTAATTGCAAAATTTTCACTACTATTCATTTTCTTTATTCAATACTCTTTTTTTTTTCACTTTATTTTTTCTGTTTACTCTCATTTTCTTAGATAACTTTTTCATTCTCATCTATTTTACTTATCACCTTTTCCTTTATAACATATATTTTTTCATCATTTTTTCTTTTTTTTTTTAATTTATTTTTTAACATAAAATAAAAATTTTTATACAAATATATTTTTTATTAATAAACTATTTGTAGTATTATATATATGGTAATTATATATATATTAAATTTTTTTTAGTAATTTGTCTTATAAATATTTTTTTATATTTAATTTTTTGTTAATATTTTTTATAATAGTTATTATTAGTAATTTTTTATAATACTTTTAAATTAATTTTTTAATATTATTTTTTCATTAATAATTTATTATTTTAGTAATTTTTAAAAATTTATTTATTAAAATTTTTTATTTATTATTTGAAAATTTATTTTTAAAAATTTTTAAATTAATAATTGACTTTTTTATTGCTAAATTAGTTATAAATAACAATAATTTATAAAATAATTACAAAATTATAAAATTAGAGACATTAAATTTTTTACAACCGATTATGTTTTGGGTGCTACTAGCAACCAATATTTTCTTACCAAAAGTTTTTTTTTAATTTAATTAATTTAATAATCGATTTGATTATCATTTGCTATTTGTAATAAGTTTTATTGTAACCAAATGAATTGGATTAGCAATAGATTTTAATGAATTAGCAATACATTTTAATGAATTAGCAACAGATTCAATTCTTGACTAATCTTTTTTTTTTTTTTTTATCAGGAGCTCCATATGAGTATTTTAAATTATTTATTTAAAAATAAATAAATTTATATATTATATGAAAATATTTTTATTATTCATCTAAAAAATATTTTTACCATTAATTTTATGCTATGTTTTATGTTATAGATTTGAATGTTAACCTAATAATTATCTACTAAAATTTTGCTTATTTCATGGGAATATTTACTCAATATGATCATATACTATAAATAGGATAATTATTTAATAAATAATATTTAAAAGCTATTGTCAACTACACAATGCCTTTGTATTTTTTTTTATATATATTAGAAATTTGATATATATAACATTTATTAAATAATTATATAAATTATATTAACAAAAATAAAATAACTATTGACCTGTGATAATTGTGAAGAAATGAATTTTATCAATTTTATCGACTTGTGACTTAGAATAATTAATTGAATAAATATATAAATTATTTTATTACTATGTTAACTTTATTTGTTAATTTTTTATTTTATAATTTTTTATATCATAAAAGTATAAAATTTTCTCCATTATGCTATAAATTTAATATATTAGAATTTATTTTTTTATTAATATAAATAAATTTATCAATAAGAATTTTATTCTAAATATTTCTTTTATTACAAAATATTATTAGTTAAAATATAAAATTATTATATTAAAAGTTTTAAAATATTTTCCAAAATATTATATATTAAAATATAATTAGATTTATTTAATAATTATTCATAAAATATATTAAACTACTAATTAAAAAAATTATTAGTTTTATAATGCAATTACAATTTGATTTGAATTCAATTCCATCTCATTTTTTTATATTTTTTTTAAATTAATTTTTTACATTAAAAGAAGTGAATTTTAGAATTGATAAAAAATAAATAAATTTAATTTTCAACCTGGAATAGAATTCCACAAGAGATTGTGCGCATATACATCTCTTTCATTGAATATACACATTGTTCTTGACAAGCAAAACACAATCTAATCTCTACAAATGGCCAACCCATCTCCTATGTACTTAGCGCTTTAAGAACATTAGTCTTCATGGCGCCCTCTTGTTCAATTCGGGGAAGTGATACCATCTATTTGAAACATTTGTAATCCGTCTTGAACTTCCTGGCTCTGCGCATAATCACCAGTCATCACCCTCCTATAGACGACCACATGTTTCTGACACGCATTTCATCAAACAGTTTTCTCGCATAATATTGTAAACATGTAGTTTCAGCCTTAATGCTTCGCACCAAGATCCGATGTGCCTGGATTACATGTATTACAATACCAGGGGGAAAGACATTAACTGCAGACTCAAAATCAGGCTATTCCTCCTGCGAAATGATTTTGATCATTTCTAGCTATAATCTTCTTGGTATATTTCCTGTGTCGTCTCTTTCTTGCATAAACCATCCATAAGATGGAAGAACACATAACAGAAGCTGCAACCATTACCAACCCAACATAGGTCCTGTAACTATACCGCCTAAGGCCTGGGCAGTAATTCTCACTGATCGCACTGAAAGTTTTCAGAACAAAACTGCAGTCTCCGAGCTCAACAAGGAATTGCCCAGAGCTATACAATGAGTAGCTAACATTCACAGAAGCTGTCATCTGGTCATATGCAGTGGGGGTCAAGCGGCCTGTGGTATTGCAAATACCTTCTGCCGAAACTTCACACTCATATTTTCTCCATTCCTATGTGAAACAGAGGCCATTTAATTACCAAAAACTTGAAGGAGAACAAAATTTAGAGAAGGGATAAGTTTACTTACCTGAGCCACATTGCTAAAGTTCACTTCTGCATGAGTACAATCCCTTTCTGTCAAATCAGAATTGAAAGGATTGCAAAGGAGAGGCACCGGTGGACCTTTTTGATTGAGATAAAGAACTCCAGCTGTAGGTGGTAAGTCCCTGTTGGCAACCTCAATTATGTACTTGTTAACAACGTTAATCAAATAAGAGGATGTTTCTTTGGTTGCTTTCAAGGTTTCTTGTGCAGTTTTATTGTCCATACATGGCAGAAACTGAAGGCTCAGTGATGCATTAGCTGTGGGGTTTTGGAGCCAGTCATCCACTGCAACACAAGTGTCCGCCACCACACTGAAGTTTGACAGAATGGGTTTGTTTAGATGACAATTTTTCATTTCTTTTTCAGGGACAGGATTTATCAGAATGAGAGATTATTATCATTTTGAAAGATTTCAAAGATGTTAAACAAGATTTTCTTTAGAATCAAATGAAGTGCATTGCTTACTTGTGAAAATCTAAATTCATGTAATTCAATGGAGCTTACTTGTGAAAAATGAGAAATATCCCACATAGAATGAATGCTAATGTGACAAGAATCCATCCCAGTATAACCAATCTGCAAATATTTGATAAAAGATACCAAAGAAGAATTTATATATATAGGAAAGACAAAACAAGCAATGAAAGAAACACCACACAATACTCACACATAAATGCAGCATTGTATGCCGAGAAATGAAAATACTGGAATCAATCATTACAACAACATAGTGAGGCACAATCATTAATATTCTTAGGTGACTGGAAATGGAAATATTCAGCATGAATTTTTCAAGGAACAAATTAATTAAAAAGCTTACAGAAACCAAGAAATGCCAAGAATAGCATCACAGCAGCAACTATGTTGAGGGCCAGCCTCCTTCAGGGAAGAACAAGAGATTTCTTAGATCAGTGCGCAACTGATTTCTCGAAAACAAAAGTACAACATATTGAAAGAAAATGAAATGATTTACTAACGCAGGGTTTAAAACTTGTTGAATGTTTTTTGCGTTTGCTACTGATTGGAGTTGAGGAACATTAGCTGTAGCATTAATCATTTCATCCACAACATCAATTTCATTCTTGAGATCAGGAGGAAGAGGAAGATGATCTACTGAAACCTTGGAAACTGAAGCAAGTGCTTTCATTATGTTCATAAAATTTTCAAATATGGATAAGGCTTTCTGCAGAATGAATTCCAGCATATGTGATATGCTATTGCTGAAGTTTTCCTGGTTTATGTGTAGAACAATACATCCAGCGCTGGAATCAAAAGCCGAATCAACTTAGAAACTTGCAAAGACATAGTTAATAAAGCTTCATATTGCAGCTCTTTTTTGTTTCTTTTTTTTAAATATTAATTAACCGATGAAGCCTATAGTCTAATAAACATAGAAATAGAGCTAGGAAGGTTGACACCTACGTCACTGCAGTGGTGGAAAGTGTGAGGAAGATAAGTGAAAGTGCATAAGCAATAGGAGAATAGCCGTAGCTCTTTCTTTTCCTGCAGCAGCAGCAGCAGCAGCATAGGCAAGCAAGACAAAGGAAAAGGCCTAATAGCAGAAACCAGACCACAGCAGTGATGAATAAAGGAGCAGCAGAGAAAGAAACAGACTGCATTCAGAACATATATCTGTTAATAAGAAAATGACAATTTCAAGTAACTTGCAATTTAGGAACCAAAATAATATCAAAATGAGAGGGAAAAAAACTCATATAAAATCATGTGATATGAACAATTTAGATAAGCAATAATAATATAAATTAAAAGAAAATCAACCAACTTGGAATCTCGAGCCTAATTTTGACAAGCTTGATCATACTCATCTCTATTGCCTAAAACTGCACTATTTTTCTGTCATCACACGCATTAGATAATAAGCAGTTTTCTTATTGTCTAATTTACGTATATATTAAAAAAGCACGCAAAAAAAAAAAGTTGATACGCTAAAAAGAGAGTCAGTAAAAATGTTTTCAACTTTCATTAGCATTGACAAATAGGCTAATAAAAGATAAAGAAAAGTCACAATCTTGAAATAGAAATGATGAAAAACCAAAGCAAATTAAATTGCATGGTAAAGATCTAATTCTGGAAATTAAAATAAAGATACAAGAATTGCAGAAAGGAAATTTACAGCCCAGTAATGAGAATTTCTGTAATCCCATCCGCCCGTATAATAATTGAAATTTTGAAGAGGGTCTCTTCTATGTGTCTTTTCTGCAGCTAATATCAAAGTTGAGTTGTTATTAGCACTCTCATTTTTTCCCTCAATAAACGACCTTCCCTTCCCTGGTATCAAAATATGATGATACTGCTCATTATTCTTCATCCCTGCAAAATTTCGAATCCATTTTCAAAAACCAAACCACAAAGATTAATTCTTTGCAATAAAAAAGGATTTCTTGATGACCAAAATATATTGTAAAAACAAATAAATAGAGAGCAATATATTGTAAAAGCAAATAAATAGAGAGCACATTTAGAGAAAGATACCTTCAAGTTGTTCGTATGGTATGTGGTGAAACTCAGAAGCTTCAAGCGAGAGTGACAAAAGGGTTGAAGAAGTGAGAAAGAAAATTTGAAAAAGAAGCAAAAAAGGGAGTGATTTGGTGGAATCCATGTTTTTGCTGTCTTTTTCTTGCTAGATTTATGAGAAAGAAAGGGTTCATCATTGCATGCACAAAATCTTGGTTTTTATAATACAAGGAAAAAGTGCTGTGGATGTTGAATGATTAAGACATGTTTTCTTCTTTAGGGTGAAATGAGTAGCTATTTTTAGGGTTTTGATTATCTATTAAGATGTTACACATGAGGTCTAGGATTAAACTGCAATCTGTACAGCTTTAAATAAACCATGTTGAACACGGTTATATATTTGCCATTTTTGTTAGTAAACTCAGGTTAATTAAAGAATAGATTATAAAGGCCATCTGCTTTGTTGGTTTACCATTTCTATTGTGTAATTATACAAATAGATTTAAAAAAATAATTAATTTAAATCTCATCTAGAGTTTTACTTTCCCACTTTGGTAAAAGCTATAGTTCATGATTTATGAAAGAGCTTATATTTATGTTAGCATAAGAATATAACGATCGGGAACTACTAGAGGAATTGTCCGCTTTGACTATAAATCTCACGGTTTTGTCCCATAAGTGGAATGAAGAACTTCCCAGGAGGTTACCCATCCTAGGATTTCTCTCAAGCGAGCACGCTTAACCCTGGAGTTTTTCCAACTCTCCAGGCCATTCCACCAAAAGGCGCCTCTAATGATTAGTTCCCCCATTTTATAAATCATTACTTTTTGAACCCAAGACCATCTCCGTGCTTTGCCGATGTGGGATTTGCCTAAGGGACCTTTCTCCCCTCCTTTTGGGACTCAACGTCCTTGCTGAGGTTTGCCCCACCATCGCCCAAGAGGACACGCGAGCGGCTCTGATACCAATTATAACGATCGGGCTCTAACCATTAGAGGAATTGTCCGCTTTGGCTATAAGCATCACGGTTTTATCCCATAAGTGGAATGAAGAACTTCCCAGGAGGTCACCCATCCTAGGATTTCTCTCAAGCGAGCACGCTTAACCCTGGAGTTCTTCCAACTCTCTAGGCCATTCCACCAAAAGGCGCCTCTAATGATTAGTTCCCCCATTTTATAAATCATTACTTTTTGAACCTAAGACCATCTCCGTGCTTTGCCGATGTGGGATTTGCCTAAGGGACCTTTCTTTGGAAGAACTCCAGGGTTAAGCGTGCTCGCTTGAGAGAAATCCTAGGATGGGTGACCTCCTGGGAAGTTCTCCATTCCACCTATGGGACAAAACCGTGCGGCTTATGGCCAAAGCGGACAATTCCTCTAGTGGTTGGTTCCCGATCGTTACAAAGAAGCATTAAAATTTAGTATTATGAATATATTCAATAATTTTCATAAATTTTAAGATTTAATTTCCTAATTATTTAAATGTAGAAAAAAATTATATCCCTTTAAAAGTAATAAAAAAACATATAATATTAGACAAGAAACATCCATTTAATCGCATTAAAGAAAAATAATATTATTAAAATAAAATTGAAAAAAATAATAATTATTAAAAAAAGCACTTCAAACAGTGGCGGAACTTGGTCATCAAGTTTGGGGTGCCAAACCTAAATTCATATTTAAAATTTTTTCTTATATTATATAAATAATATATAAATATAAATATAACACTTTATAGATAAATAATAATAAAATATAATATGTTCACTAAAAATATATAATGGATATTTTGATATTTTAAAATTAAAATAAGAAAAAAATTACACATCTTATTTTAAATGGTAAATGATGTTCATTAAAAGAAAATCATTCATAAAAATAGAATTTAAATTGAATGTTTGAGCAATCTCCTTGTCAATAAAATAAAAAAGTAATTAGAGTAATTGTAAATAAATAAAAATCTAAAAGTGATAGCTTTATCATTGTGAAAGTAATTATCAATTTAAATTAAGTTTTTAAATTTGAAATTTTTATTTACTTATTAAATAAATAAATAAATAATCATAAATTGATAAATTATAAATAAAAAAGAAAAACCAATGAATTTTAATTTATCAGAAGTAATTGAGATATCTTTCAATTTGTCCTGCAAAATTTTTTCACATTCTCAACTTTAATTTCTTCTCTTAATTGTTCTACATTTTTTTTCTTTTCTGTGAGTTATTTTGTTGATAAGAGTTCACTTTGTATTTTTAAACTATTTAGAGTCCTACTTTTCACTATACTTGGAAGTCTTACTTTAATAAAATAAAGGAAATCTTATTATAAAATAAGTTCTAGCTGCTTACCATGATAAAATTTTTGAAAGTTGGCCCCTCGGTCACCACAAGATTCGCCACTGACTTCAAAGTAAGCAAAGTCAAATGTTAATGCTAACCAAACCAAATATGCCTTTGTAGTTTTTGAACGAGCATGCAGAAAGTATGAATAAGGTAAAAATATTTCAACCTTTTACTTTGCAGATTTTTCAGAGAGAGAGTTTTTTTGAGAATTTCTTTTAGTTTCTGAGACAAAAGTCTCCGGTCTGCCTATTGTAGCAACCCTTCCCTGTCCTTTCCGGGCGGGGGGATCCTCCAGAATACGGGTCCCACATGATGAATATTTCAAGGCAGCTGTTCAAAACCAGTCTGATTATCAAACAACCCACCCATTGGTATCCAGTTTTTTCCAGACGTGGGTTTTCTTTCCCTTCTCTGTGTGGGGCTGTATATAGATGCTTTGGATTTGAAGTTTGTGACTTGCAGGTCGGTTGTTCATGGTGAAGGAATCTTACAACCCACCCAATATCTGTTTTTTGTTGCATGCAGGGTCAAGTTTGATTGAAGAGGAAGCTTCCCTTTTCTTTCAATCTGCGTTTGTGTGGTTCTAGTGTCTAGAGAAGCTTCGTCCTTTAGTAACTTAGACTCTTTGTTTTTAGCCCGTAGGGGGGTGTAGTTCAGATTTAGGATCTTCAGGCTCCAATAACCGGCTACTCTAGCCGCCTGACCCTTGAAAGCTTAGAAGCTATAGATGCTCTGACATTCAACTCTTTCGCAGATCATCAAAGATGGTGGATCTTTGTCTTAGGGGTTCTTACTCTGTCTCCTGGAAAGGATGTTTCTTTAGTGAGCGCTAATGGGTGCTGTTCATGTGTGAAAACTTGAGTGTTTTCTTCCAAGCAGAGGCTGGCGGAGTGGAAGACGAGCGGTGGGCGGTGCTATTCGAAGCAAAGCATCGTTTTCCTTCTTTGGTTTATGGGCCTCTGAACCGAATTCTTTAGTAGAGCTTGTTAGGCCCCCTTTTTTAACTCTGTGATCTTTGGGCTTTTGTTGGGTTGATTTTATGAGCCCATATCTGTATTGATGAGTGAAATAAACTCTTTTATCTTTTGACAAAAAAAAAAATTGTAGAAGGTTTGAATTGCATTGAAGATCATAAACAAAACTACAATACAAAGGTGTTTAGTTTAACTATCTATTTTTAACTTTGGATTTAAAAATATATTTTTAATTTATAAGTCAATTAAAAAACAGTAAGTGATGGTTTAGTAAAATTACTTGAAAGAAATTTTTGAGTAGTTTAAATATTTAATTAAAATGTGTTAAAAATAATTTTATTTATTAAAATGACTAAATGGATGTCTAATTGACTAAGTGGGTGGTGTGATTGTTAAAATAAAAATAATGTTGATATTTTAAAAATTATTAGGGTAATATATTTTTTTATTTAATAATTTTAAAATAAATAAATAAATAATAATCGACTTGATTTATATTTTATTTTAGTAATTTTTTAATTTATAAATTAAATTAAAAATTAATCTATTTATAATTTTTTTTATTTATAAGTAAATTTGACTAATTTATGAACCAGATCAAATACTTTTTAAATATCAAAAACTCCCATTAATTGTATACACAATCTTTCATATATTTTGCAGTTTTTACCTTTTAATAAATTCTTACTTAGATTTCATTTATCATATACTCAAAATACAAATATGTAATATCCATATATTTAATAGGTGAATCTCACTATATATATTGTATCATGAGTTTATAATAAAACGAGCCTAAATAAGAAAAATCCCTTCCTTTCATTATCCATTATAATACTAATTAATTATCATCTTTTATCAGATTTTCCGGCAAATGAATTAATCTTGGTTAGTCTAATAGACACAGTCATCCCATTTCGCAGACTGCAACATCTTTGTCGCTCCTCAGGCAGGGGAAGAATTTTCCATCGGATCTTGGCATTTCCCATGGAAGCTGCTTGGTGGGGAAGGAAAAGAGGAAGAAATTGCTTCGCAAAGTGAGAAGAGATTATATGATAACATGGCGATTCTATGTAAATAATCCTGCATGAAATGATAAATAAACTCGAAGGATATGAGACTTTAATAAATCTTATAAATGATAATCATATAGTAAATAAAAATTAAAAAATTTTATACAAAGATATTAGAAACTTAAATTTTGATACTATATTTATATTTAAATATTTTTAAAAATCATAAAAACTCTAGAAAATAAAATTTCTACAATAAAATCTCTGGTTTGTTTCTATTATGACCTGATCTTTAGATCGTAGATTTGTATAGTTAGACAGGACATCCTTTTCTTGTTATGACATACATACATAGAATTAGATTACTTAAAGAAATTATAGTTAAAACCCCAAATGATTACTAACTACGCGTCTCGGAGCATCTTCTGCAAATTAAAACCAATAAAATCAATACAAATATTTCAATTAAAGTCGCTTATTACTTTAAGTGGAGAGCATGAAAGTGGTCAAGAAGTTGTTTATAAGATATGTTTGTTTATAATAATTTTTAAATTTATAAATTGAGTTTATAAATTAAAATAAAAATAATTAAAAATTTAATTTTTCATTTTAATACTTATAAACCTTGTGTTTATAAGCTAATTTAATAAAATATTTTTATTATATTTTCTTATTTAAAGATAAATATCATACGCAGTCTCTCAATTTTTAAAGTATTTTTAAAAAAGTTACTGAATTTTATTTTATTTTTATAAAATTCATTAAATTTTTATTTGATTTCATAAAAGTGACTGTAATAAAAATTAAAGATTTTTAGGTTAATATACTGACTTATTAATTATTTTATAAATAAAATTATCTTATTTTATTATTTTTTTTAAATGGTGTATAAAACGCATCCAGCTATCTCTTCGCTATTAAATCCCTTTCCTTTCTCCATTTTTTCTCCATTAGCAACTACTAATTTAGTAATTTTTGTAACAACCTAATTTTTTTTTACATATAAAATATTTTTAATTAGACTATTAATTTATTACTATTTTATTCATGGTGTTAAATTAGTATTTTCATAATAATAATAATATATTTTTTTAATTTTATGAATATTATTTTACATGTATTATTACTATTATTATTTTAAATTATTATTTGTAATATTGTTATTATTAAATTCAATTAGAGTTGTTTAAGGTTAAATTATATTATATGTAAAAATAATTAAATTTTTTAGAGTATTATTATTATTATTATTATTATTATTATGACCAAAGTTTTATTTAATTTAAATAATAAAAGTAGTTTGGACCTATTTGAAGAGAGAAAAAGGACCTAGGTAGATAAGCTATAAAAGTTCAGGAACCTATGATGTAATTAAAAGTTAAAAAAAAAAAAAAACCCTAGCTGCTCTCTCTCTCCCTTCCACGTTCTCTCTCCTCTCCCTCTCATCACTCTCTTTTCTCCCTCTTGGTAGCCACCATTATTTCCGGTGGCTTGCCCATTCGTCGACGGCAGTTTAGGTTCTTGTGTGGGGTTCAAACTTCTCCAGCAATTCTGGCATCTCTTTGGTGTATGATTATCGGTGCTAGAATCCTTGAGCCATGAGTGTTCTTTTGGGATCTCCCTTGCCCTTTTTCATGGAGTTTTCCACCGATGGAGAGTAGAGAGAAATAGTACCTTTCCGATAAGATTTTAGGCGATTTGACCGTCAGATCAGAGATTCGAAACCACCGTTGAACTCAAAGAGATGAAACCTTCGAGATGGGACCAAGCCTGCTCTGATCGGACATTGTTTGGAAAAGGCGATCATCGGACGGCTCAGATCATATAGTGAGATTTTGAAGTTTTTTTATGCTCATAAATTGAATACAATTATATGATAATTATTAATAATTTATGAACTTCGTTTAAGTACAATCAGATCGACAATAGCTCACCAGCACTAGATAATGAGTTTTCGGGCCAGTTTAGGCGCCTGGTGGGCTGTCCAGAAAGGTGGTCGTGTTTGCGATCATTTCCAGTGTTTTTAGACATTCTATACATGTTCCAAGTAGCAGAATTTACAAAGGTAGTCTCTAACTCAAGTTATGTAGTTTTTGCTTTACTTAAGCTAGCTGGTCAAATCTGTCAAATATTCTTGATTTAGTGAAATTAAATAAAATGAGTTTAATTAATATAAGAGTGATGTGACCTTCAGAAATATTTTTATAATTTTTGAAGTGTTGAAAATAATTATTTGGGCTATAGAGAAGTTAGAAACCTGAGCTAAAGTTTGGATAATTAGATTTTGATTAGGTTTCTTATAGACCCCAGATGGGTATTATAATTATTGTTCTGGGCCTGAGGCCCTGTGTATTACTATTGTTGTGTTTTTTTACAGGAGTTTAGGTCCAGTTATAGGGGAGACTTTGTCAAAATTTTGACATGATGTTAGGAATTATTCTTATTTCTTTAATTAAATTAATTGGTTAATTTTGTCAATAATTTTATTGAGGTCGGTGTGTCTAACAGGTGATTGGGCTGGCCATCTCTCCTTTTGGTCGGACCAGCTGCAATCGAGTCAATCAATATGTGAGTTAGATATTGATTATTTTTGTAATTTCAATATTAATTATATATATATCAGGCATGCTCATGCATTTTATAAATACTCAATTATACACATAAATAGTTATGTATTAGGGGCATTTTGATTACTGCATATTTAATTATTGTCATTTGTTTGTGATTGCTGCCTTGAGGATAATTTGGAGCTTGGTGTATTATTTATATATAGTATATATGGATATGAATTAGACCGGTAGTCGTGGCTTAAGCTAGTCTCATTGAAAATCGACCCTCATGGATATGGAAAGTCACGGTAACGCACGGCCTTGAGTTAATCTCGCTAGCCCCCATACTTGAATTTAAGTGAAAAGTCCGGCTTAAATTGAGCTCGCTGGCGAAATTTGAATTGAGAGAGCTGTATAGAGGATTAGCTCTCATATTTATGTATTGATGTGATACACTGGGTGCATGAGCAGTTCCAAATTATGCTCTCATGTGAATATTAATTGAATTATTTATTATATGTATTGGATGTGCATTTCGTGATATGATTGTACTAGTTGTAGGTAGTTACAAAAATTACATTTATAATCAATATCTAAACTCATTGAGTCGAACGCTTACTTTTGTTCCAAAATTTTTTCCCAGATATAGGAGAAGTAATTTTCTTGAGAGTCTAACCTGCTCTTTTTCTCGCAGGGTATAACCTTATTAATTAGAAATTTTTATTTATTCATTAGCTTATTTAATTATTTGTTTTATCTTTAGAACTCTGTTGTGACACTATTTTAATTAAATTATTATATTATTAATGAATATTAATGGTATTAAATGGCTTATGCATGTTTAGTTATCAGAGTTGAACTGGGCTCTCCTAATTATAGATTTTTAGTAGTTAGCGAATTAAATTAGCCCAAATAAATTTATAATATTTTATTTTATTTTATTTTGTTTGAAAGTTGAACCTTGAATTTGGGTCTAGCCATGGGTTTGTGAGTAGTAAGGTTTACTACAAGTTTCAGAGACTTTATACTGACCTAAGTTCTAGTGTCGGTCCAGCCCGTAAAATCGAGTCGTGACAATTTTATTCGTAAAATAGTTAACAGGTAAGTAGGTTAATCTGAAAACTTTTAATTTTCAATGACAGTAACTTTTATAAAATAGAATTAAAGTTCAGCGAGTTTTATTAAAAATATTAAAATTTAGAGATTTTTATAAAAATATTCATAAAGTTAAGTGACCACATGCGATAATTATTCCTTTATTTAATTTTTAAAATTTTATCATAAATTTTATTTAATATCCTTTTTAACCATTTTTATAATATATGTACTTATAAATTTTTTTTTACCAAATATATTAATCACTTATTAGTTACTTATAAACATTTTAACTAAATATATAATTGTTTAAAATTTTAAATATTTATAAATTTAAATTAGTTTATAAACATTATAGGCTAATTTATAAGTTAAACAACAGTAATCACCCATTAATTGTTATATCCATTAAAGGAGAGTCAATACAATCCTGCTATCATCATCACAATCAAATATTCACTTAGACCATGGAACAGCCCACCAATTCTTTGCTTTTTTTTTTCTTCTTTCTTTATTTTTAATCTCCCTTAAGAAATATTTCAAAATAAATAAAGCTTTCAAAATGATGGATTTATATTTAAACACCACTGAAAAAAAATGAAACGAAGAAAAGAATTAAAAGGATTACCGCTAAGTGGTGTTATTAATGTGAAGTAATTAAAAGGATTACCGCTAAGTGGAGTAATTAATGTGAAGTAAGCGATCGCAGCTATAGACTGAGCAATAGGCTTGTAATGTCATCAAGAGCAAGAGAAATATTGCAGCAAGTAATGTAAGAAACTGCCAAGAACCAAACACATAACGCTTCATGAAATTCTCAACTTTTATCTTCCACCTTCCATTGTAGTACTTGTTAACGTCCTCAATCGCCTTGTCCAAGATTGGCACTTTGGTTAGTCTAATTGACTTGCTCATTCCATTCCAGAGATCTGCTACTTCTCCATCACTCTTTAAGTGGTTCAGAATGATACCTTTTTCTCTGAGCAACTTCACATCCTCTTCTGTATCAATAATCCCATTCATCAATTCTGTATAACGTGTAAAAACCAACGGTCCTGATGCATTTGATGCTTCATATGCTACTAAGTTTCTTAACACCACCTCTGTGTTCACATCTAAGCTGACTATGGGAAGGTAGAATGTAACTGTCTTAGCATCAAAACTAATGCTTGAGATGTTACTAGTGGTGGGTAAGAAACGTACCCCGCATTTGGAAAGCTCAGCGACACAAGGAATTGTGATCTGCTCCACCAATGGTGGCTTGTTAACTTCATTGTTGGAGCCGCCCTCATTCTCTGCTTTCACTTCTTGTTTTTCTTGGTCAAAGAACAGGTATTGAACAGGTTTTTTCAAGATGGAAAACCCAGGAAGGTTGGAGAGGATTGTCCATGGCAATTTCAGTGCGAGTTTAACAGGTCTAGAAAATAGTATTCTTTTGAGAAGCTGTATTGGTCCTTTGTTTAGCTTTGAAATTAGTTTCCATATCTCACTGAAGAGATCTTTTATGTAATTTGAATTCCCAGATGATCCTTCTTTCCCTTGCATGACCTCTCCCTGATCCTCCGCCTCAGTTATCTCTGGCCCGGCCGCAGATTCCACTTTCGGCACAATCATGTCGTACAAGTAGTCTAGCAAGTGTGAACACTGCGAAACAGGGATTTTTCGCATCTCCATCATCTTGAAAGGGGAAAGCTCTTTGTAAAATCCTACTAGCATCGTATGCAGCATTTCATCGGCCAATTCTAATGTTGAGAATTGAACTTCCAGGATCTTTCTCAAAACAAATAGTGGAATTTGATTCTCAAGCATCACCATATCTCTAAGAATAGCATTGTGAGCTGATTTTCTCCCTGCAAAATCAACCAAATGAGACATTCTTGAGGAAAGTCTCGTAATCGTCAAACCTTCTTTGATAGGGTAAATTTGAAGGAACTCCAGCAAGAACGATGCATCAATAGCCATCATCCAAGCTAAAGTTTCAGCACTAAAATCCAAGAACTTGTGGTAACAAGCTCGAATCTTCGGCTCAAGCTTCATCAAGTGATCAACAATGTGTTGAAACTTGAGGTTCTGGAGTTGTTTCTGGGTTCTTTTCGCCGCGGCGAGTTTGTACCGCTCCATCTCATAGACCTCCGGTCGCCAATAATGGTAAGGACCGATAGCAACCTGTTGTGGAGTGTAGGAATTAGGATCGGAAGCCATCAGGATTTTGGGGACATTGAAAATGGAAGCAGGAACTTCAGAATCACTTTCGAGCTCTTCCTCAAGTGATCTACGAATGCTGATGATCCACAGATGCTCATCAAAGTTTGGATTTGGGTTGGAGGACACGAAGGAATATTGGAGAGAAGACATGTTCTTGCTCTATGGAGATCAACTTAATTATAATATTGGCAGTTTTTGCTGTGTATATTTACTGATGGTGGAGTTTTAGAGTACTTCAAGTATTTATTGGCTCAAAGCGGTCACTTTTGCTAATGTTACGTTCCCCTTGTTGAAATTAAGCAATAGGAAAATTGCTTTTCTCATGTTTTATAATTGGACAATGATTTTGCGTAAGAAATACGAAAGGTTAATTTTTATCTATTGTATTAAAATTTGTTTTTTAATTTCAACATAAATAAATTAGATTATTTTAATCTACTAATTAAAAACATATAATTTACCTAATATATGCCATATTCGAGTTCATACCCCTCAAATTTTTTTTTTAAATTATAATATAATTTTAGAATTTAATTTTTTATAAGTACGCTTTACCGTTTATTATTCGGTTATTGACTCTGAAAGTATTATTGACTCTGCACTTATTTGTATTAATTTATTAAAAAAAAAAAAACATGTAACACGAGATGACTTTTAATTGAACAAAGGAAATTAGGATGAAGTAGTTTGGCATATGGATATGCATGGCCGCAGGAAAATTCAATGAATAGTGAAAAAGAAAATGAAATGATTTAGTTCAACACGGTAACATATTCTTGTTTTCTTTCACGTGGTTTGGGTATTAAAAATATATCAATGGAAAGTACCATCTCGCTATGGGGTCAATTTTTCCTTGGACAAAATTATGAAGGAAAATTATTGTACCCACTCTGTTCATATATATTTAATTAACAAAAATTTAATAAATTTTAATTTTAGATAAGTTTTATCATAACTTTAAATAAGTTTTATTGTAATATATATATATAAGGGAAGGGCATTGGGATTGTTCAAAATGTTTTTAATTATTTATATTATTTACAATTATTTTGTTTTAATTATTTAAAATAATTTTAATTTTTATATAAATTTAAATTTTTAATCATAATTATACTTAACTTTCACTTAATTTATATTTTGTATAAAAAATATTAATTAATATAAATACTAAAAAAATAATTCTAATGGGATCCAAAAAAAATATTGTAGGAATAGTTTTTTTTATATTTTATTCTAATTTAATTATACACATAATTTTAAAATTTATATAAATTTAAAATTTTTAATTTTAGAGTTCATATAAATTTAAAATTCTTGATATTATTGTTATATAAAATTTTATAAAAAGTAATTAATTAAAATAAAAAAATTAATAAATAAAAAATTATAAATTTATAATAAAATAATGATAAAAACCTGCCGCTATTGAACTTTAGCAACAATTATATTAGTAGCTAATAAAAGCTATTTTATTTAAATTCATCGTTAATACTTTATTCAATATAAATTTATCGCTATCCATTATTAAATATTTAAATAATTTTAATTTTTAATATTACTATAATTTATATAAATTAAAATTTTAATATTATTTCACTTATTACTTTATTACTTGATACGTCTCGTATACTTCCAGATAACCAACATCAATAATTTTATATCAAAATACTAAACTTTTTATAAAAAAATTTATTCATTTAATTTTTGAATTAAAATTCAAATTGATTAGGTTATTCAAATGAATCCATTTTAGATCAAATCGTTTGATTGATCTTTAATTTTTCAAGTCAACTGAATTCAAATTATTTTAAATTTTATATAAATTAAAATAAATTACAGATATTATGAGTATACCTTAAAAATTGCTGTACAAGAATATACCACCTATATTAAGAAGAGTGCTTAAAAAATTATATAAGTGACAAAGCCCTCATTTTTTTTTATCATTCTTTTATATTTTTTATATAAAATAATTAAATTATTATATTAAATATTTATAAATTTTAAGTATTAAAATCTTATCTTATAAAACTATAATTATTTATTTTTTTTTAAAAAAAAAATTTTAAATCTTTAAGTTTACAATTTCATATATTATTAAAACTTTATATATATATATATATATATATATATATATATATATATATATATATAGTCATCTTTAACAAAATTAGTCTAATTAGAGAAATTAGGCCAAACCGTTAAAAAAAATTGAAAAAATCAAAATTTTATGCGAATTATTAATTTTACTCAATTTTTTTATTAATTTAACCTAATTTTAAATTTTAGTGATTATTTTAGCTATGATTCAAATATGGATGTGGTAGTTCAATTAGCAAAGTTTATTGAAAATATATCGTCTTATTAGGTAGATCTCTTAATTAAAATATAATAAATTTAGATGATCGGACTACCTCATATGCACTAGAGTTCTCCAATTTTGAAGTTGGATAAAATAAATATTAAAATTTAAAATTGAACTAAAATTATTAAAAAAAAATTTGATCAAAATTGACAATTGGACTAAAATTTTGACTTTTTTTAACAGTTTGGCCTAATATTTATAATACTATAAATGAATGAATAAATTTGTGAATAGATAAAAATATCATGAATATAATTATAAAATTACTGTTTAATATTCTTAAGCAATTCTATTTAAATTAGTAAAAAAATTTATAATTCTAATCCTAATAAAAACGAAATTTCAATGTCATAAAACTTCCCAGTAACCTAAGAATCTTAATCGGGACAATTTTATTGCCAGCGCCACAGCCTCGCCATCTTGGAAACTATGGGTGATATTGCTAAAAATATTACAAGTTGATGCTGCTATTGTTCCGATAACGAAGATAAGAAAAGTACAAAGTCACACAATTCTGATTGCTGAACTCCCAACAGGTAAGTGTATTCCATATTTTGTACAATTTCATATATTCATTCAAATTATTAGAATTGAATCAAATTAAAATAATGGTTTTGATGAAGATTTTGTATCTTATATTCAATAGCTTAAGCTTCCTATCAAGCCAGCTGATTTTAAGTAGGACATAAATGGATTGAATCGAGCTGAATTTTGAAAGGCTCAAACTTAAAAATTTTTTCAAGCTCGAGCCGCACTCAAGTTCAGCCCATATCAAACTCAAGCTGAATATTAATAAATTCAAGTTTGATTCATTTAAAAAAGAGCTCGAAACATGCTAAGTTAGGCCAAGCTTTTATCGAACTAAGTTTCAAGATCAACTCATTTACAATCCTGGTGAATTTTAGGTTTAAAATTATGACTTTCAAACTATATTGTTTTTATTAGCTCTCATATAAAAATAACTTAATTTTTATTAAAAAAAAAATAAATTACAAATAACTATATTTTATAAACACATTTTATATATTAATTATTTCATAGATTTAAATAATATATAAATATATATATATATATTAAATCATTTATAAATAAATAATAAATATTTATAATATAATAAAATATAATAATTAATATAAATATTTTTACAAATAAACCTATTTAATCAGCATATATACTCACGAGCTGATTTGTGAGCCTAACAAAATGGCTTATGCGTCTTCACTAATTAAATATTATCGAGATCAAGTTCAACTCATTTCCTATACATGCAAATGTATAAAATTTTTATTAAACTGAGTCTTGAGCAGTAACCCTTATTTAAAGAAAAGGATAGAGGGCATAGTAAAATGAAAAATAGTGAGCGAGAGAAGAGCAACCCTCCCGTGATGAATGACATAGATAATTATAAATTTTTCTTAAATTAAAGGTAACAGTTAGCTAAAAGTAAATTGTTGGATATATATGCATTCGGTAATATTAACCTTTTCTTCTCTCCATGATATTGACATTTTTGTCTGATTTTATATCAATAATTTTCAAAATTTTCTTGGGAATTCATGTTCATACTAGACTGCGATGCCTGTAGAGGTTTTGGCTTGAATTGTGAACTGTATTTCTCTCTTTTATGTAAACAGTATACAAGTACAAAGTATATATAAGCTAGTTATAGATAAGAAAGATAAGAAAGTATATAATTAAATTTTAAATCTGATATGATATCTAAACCACTTGAGAGAAGTATATGGTAATATCCAAACTAATACTCGAATACCCTCCCTCAAGCTGATGGCGGCAAAACTTGGAGCCGAAGCTTGTCACGGTGCTTGTCAAACAAAGGTTGGCCTAAAGGCTTGGTTAAGATATCTGCTACCTGATCTTCAGAAGCAAGAAATCGAACTTGGATTGTACCATTGGCTACTTGCTCTAGCACAAAGTGGTAGTTTAATTCGATATGTTTGGTGCAAGCATGGAATACCGAGTTGGCACTGAGATAAATAGCTCCAATATTGTCACACCATAGGACAACAAGCTGTGGAAGAGGATAACCAAGTTCAAGTAAAAGAGATTGAACCCACATAACTTCAGCAGTGGCATTGGCTAAAGCTTTATATTCACTTTCTGTAGAGGAGCGAGCTATTGTATGCTGCTTCTTGGACATCCAACAAATCAAGTTGCGACCGAGGGAGAGAGCATACCCATTGGTGGACTGACGATCATCTATATCACTGCCCCAGTCACTATCCGAAAAACATTGCAAGTCCAAAGGTGAGTCTTTAGCAAAGAATAGGCCACATGATTTAGTGTGCTGAAGATAACGCAACAATCTCTTAACGGCTTTCCAATGATCATCTGTTGGATTATGCATAAATTGATACAATTTATTGACTGCAAAAGAGATATCTGGTCAGGTTAAGGTCACATATTGTAATCCACCAACTATTTGCCGATAGAGAACACCATCATCAAAAGAGACTCCATTGAATTTGCTAAGTTAGGGGGTGGTGGCCATAGGAGTTTGACAGGGCTTGCAATTCAGCATTGATGCTTGAGAAAGAAGATCCACAATATATTTATGTTGATTGAGCAATAAGCCAGCAGAAGTGTGATGTACCTCTAAGCCGAGGAAATAATGTAATGCTCCAATATCTCTAATCGGAAAAGTCTCCTTGATCTTAGACATGAACCACTGTAAGTAAGTATTGTCAGTACAAGTAACCAAGATGTCATCAATGTATATAAGGATGAATAAAGAGACACCACCATTGCTATAGATAATGCCCACTTTTGAAAATAAAGGGAAAAATTACAACACACTTTGATGAGAAAATATTGACGGATTCATAATTCAAGTGTTTAGATTTTAATCAATTCTTTTAAATTTTGTTTACATAAATGAAAGGATATTAATTTAACATTAGTTTAATTTTAATTTTTTTTTATTTTAGTTCTAAAAATTTATTTTAATGCACATTTTTCTAAATAAATCTTACACTATATAATACATGTTTTGTTCTTAAAATGGATTTTTTTTATTGCAAAATTTTTTTAAATAAAAAAATCATATAATTTGTAAATTTTAAAATATAACATGTCATATAGTCATAACCCTCCATAAATCATCAAACCCTAATAATTTATTTTATTTTATTTAACTAATGTAATGTTTGAATCTCTAATAATTATTAAAGTGTTAATCGCTAATTAATTCAAATAAGGATCTATAAAATATTTCCATTTATTAGAAATTTAATATACCTTTATTCATCCCTTAACTCGCATCTATCCTATTTCAATAAAATTTTAGCACTATCTATTTTAAATTATTTAAAAAAAATTCTCCAATTTAATTCTAATATTCTTTTATCTCTCAATTTTCAACTGTGCCAACTAAATATATTTATACTCATTCTAACTTTCCATAATATTCATAAATTTTTTTATTGCTATTGATATTATTAAAATTTAATAGAAGATTCATCTCATTTTAAAATAAAACATATAATCAAAAAATAATTCAAGAACTCCATAAAAAAGAAAATTCTGATTTCCACAGATATGTGTGCTCCAATATAAACATTTTAACTCAAACATCTATTTAGACATTTGTACACCTCAAACATCCAAGAATATATTTTGAATTTATTAAACATTAATAAAACAAAAAAATATTTACATAAAAAATTATGCTAATTAATTTTAAAAATTTATAAAAATTAATATGTACCTTATTTGAGAATGCTCCACAATCAAAAGATGCTATAATCTAAGAAAAATACTAAAAATTTGGACTTGAAGTCCACTTCTACCTCTAAACAATACTATTTACTTCTCTCACTAAAATTTACCATTGTTCACCATAAACTCTCATTTTCAGCCTAAAAGTTGTTGATCCTACGTGAAAAAGAAAATTAAGACTTCACTTTTCTTCTTTCTCTTCCTCATTTTCTCTCTCTTTTTCTTTCTTCTTCCTCTCTCTCTCTCTCTCTCTCTCTCTCTCTGCTGAAAACGTTAAAAAAGTCCACCCATGTGCTGAAAATGAGTGATAGGGACGATGCCAACTGTCACAAATTTACAATTTAGTCCTTCAATTTTGAAATTTATGTTTTCTCCCCAAAACTTTAAAGAGTTTCTTTTAAGTCCAATAGTAAATTATACTTTCCTCCGATATACTTTTTTAATATCATTTTCAAATCAAAACATTTTAATAATAATAATAATAATAATAATAATAATAATAATAATAATAATAATAATAATAATAATAATATGTGTCCTTTTTATTCTTAAACGCCAAATAAAGCTAATTATGTATAATTTGTATGAAATAACAATTAAATAATTTTATTAACTTAAAAAACAATATCACCTGAAAGTAATAAAATAAATCATAAAATGACTAAAAGTCACATTTATACGTACAAATAATTATTTAATTTAATTAATTTCTTTAAGATTTATTTAAATTCTCAAAAACAAAATATATTTATATTTATGAATTCAAAATACCATGAGAATATTTATTCATTTTTCATGTCAAAATTCTTTAAATTATCGTTTAAATCACGTACCTAAAATTATAACTTTCATCAAGCATTTCAAAAATTACAAAAAAAAAGTTTGAAAAACAAGTCAAAGGTTTTGTCTTCAAAATTTTTATAATATATAAATATAAATAGGAAAAAAAATATTAATTTTTTTATAGGTTCACTAATTTATAATTTCCTTCAAAAAAAATTATCATTCAATGTATTATTTATTATTAATTTTTTACATAATATTTATTATTTCCTTGCTTAGAATTTTTATCCTCCTTTTTTGTCCATTTTTTTTATTCATAGTTTAGTTTGAATTATTTAATAGTCTCATTAAATTAATGGATCAATTTTGAGGAATTGTATATATTTTCTAGTTAAAATTTTGGTGGATTATATTTATATTCTAAATTAAAAAGAGAAAGCTAATTATATATGTAATTCAACAAATTCTAAGAGAAATTAGTCATGTGATTACTGCACTTTTTTTTTTTTAATATTTTGTTTACTGCACAAATTGTATGCCAAAGTACATATCATGCAAATTACTGCATTCAAAACTTGTGATTGACTAACAAACTGAACGTAATATACTTTATACATACAAAATCATGCACAATGAACCAAATTATTCCCAACATGGGTACCTAAGCCTCAATTGGAGGTTAGGGGAGGGTTTTATGGCAGTTGACGTGAGGACAGAAAGGGCTAACCAAAGTTGGAAATGCCATGGGTATCGAGGAGACTGCCGCTAACCATTTTTTCCTCTCATTTGATTACAGGTTTAAAGCGCAACAGCCTAGCTTCTTTGAAGCAAGGAACTTATGTAAGGTGAAAAAAGCCGGTGAGGGTGATTTCTTGGCCAGAAAATATGCTAGAATCAGCTTGGTTTAGTGGCGCAGCTGTAATTCGTCTCTGATAAACTCATTTTATATAGGCATTTTAGGGTAATTTTGCATCTATTTTACCTTTTTAGTTTAGTAATTTCATGTTTTTAGTGTTTATTTTAGTTAATTTATTAATTTTAGATTCATTATATTTGATTTTTGAAATTTTAATGTTTTTGATAGGTTTTAATAAGGTTTAAAGGCAAAAAAGTCCATGTAGAAGAAATTCAAAGTGATTTGGAAGCTTAAAGTAGTGTGAAAAATAAAGAAAATTTGCCTAAGAAAGAAAACCAGTCGAGATTTTCAAGGGTTTCAACATGCCCCGTGTTAAAGGTTGTGCGAAGATAAGAGTCGGCTACCAGGAATCCACGTGAGGCATATAGATTCAACACTGGGTCGTGCAGACAGAGATTTTGAAACAAAACTTACCAAAAGTTTCAAGGACTTCAACATGCCCCGTGTAGCTAGTTGTGCAGAATCTAAAGGCTCTTCCTTCGAATCAACACGAGGTATGTTAAAAATAACTTAAATCAACATGAGACATGTGGGATGAAACTGTTAGATTTGCTGACATGGAAAAATTTTCTCTTTTCACACCTTTTACACCTTTTGTCTTTATCCCTTTAGAGACCATTTTTTAGGACAAAACTTGAGGGGATATATAATAATCATATTCTCATTTTTACCATAAGAAGAAAAAGAGAGAAAAATCAAAAGAAGAAGGAAAGAAGAAATCACGCCATTTCTGGAGGAAAAACACCTGCAGAGTGACGTTTCCAGCTTCCATTTTCAGAGATCTAGATTCTCTTCTTCTGGGTTATTTTATTTTTAATCTTATTTTCATGTTTTCTTACTCTATTTCATATTTTCTACCTAAATACAAGCATGAGTAAGTAGATACTTAAGATTTCAGAGTTTGGTGTAATGATTTAAGTTTTATTTGTAGATTTGGATTGGTTTTAACCAGATTTTAATATATATAAGTTTTGATTCTTATGTTGTGTGCTTATTTATATACCCATTGTTGATACCCTTTGGGTTTTGTTCTTAACCTTAGATTGAAGGACCGAGAGGTAAAAATCTATGATAGATAATCAAGATAATGAACTTAATCATCTAGTGTTAGAAATAAGCTAGTAGGATTAAGAGGAACTTCAAGTTGATTAAAGAGCTTAAAGAGTTTTGGGTAATTAAACATCGCATAAGAATGGGGTTTAGTTTCTTTTAAAATACTCTTTAGTTTGCTCGAAAGAGAAATTAAAGGAAATCAGAATCAACTTCCTTCAAACTTTTATTTCCCTTAATCTTAGTTTTGCCTATCCAAATCCCAATGAAATTTACTTCATGAACCTCAACTCTGAAATCAATTTTTGCCATTAATTAATTAAATCTTTAATTACTTGTTGAAATTTAGTAAATTAGTATAGTACTCGGAAATTTAATTGCTTATTTCATTACAATTTCCTTATTTTCCCAATTTAATTTGCTGCATCTCTTATTTTACTTTTTGGCACACATTATCTATAGCCTAAATAATCGTGACTTTTATAATTTGATACTCAAACAACAAATCTCTATGGGACGATATCTTTTCTTTACTACTTGAACGATCCGTATACTTGCGGAGTACGCATCAGTCTCCCCTTAGTTTCAATCCCCCAATGCTGCTGCTCTCTGCTCTCTGTTCTCTTAGTTTCAGAAAATATGGATACGGGTTTATACTTGTGCTCCTCTCGGCTTTGGTTGATGCTTGTGCACCATGAGCAAGGTTTGAATTTAAGTGGAGCCGAGATTGATGCTTGTCATGCGATTGTTCCATACTTTGAGCAAGGCACACATGTTTGTAGCAGGCTGATGGGAGAATGTTTAATGATCCTAAAAACTCTTCGAGCTCTTTAACAATCGTTGTACATTATAATCATTATATGTATAATAAATAAATTATAATCATTAATTATATATTATAAGACTTACATGAAATACGCTATAATCATAATACAATCATACAACGGTTGTATATTAAAAGTTGGACATTAGATGTATACAAGTATATATATTAGAAATATATGTGTTATAACATGTTTGCCATTTTTTAGGGTTATTACGAAATTTAAACTGTTATATGTTAGCCTAAATTTTACTATTGATCATGGCCTCCTGATGACATTATAAGTAAATGATTTCAAGTCAAATTTAGGTTTATTTGCGGGTTGTGGCTATCAAACTGTTAATTTTCTATTAAAAAATTATTCATTTAATTTTTCAGTCAAAATTTAAATTGATTGGATTAATTCAAATAAATCAGTTTTAAATTAAATTATTATTTTGTATTGGACGAATTTAAATCAAATTAATGGACAGGATAAAAAAACCATCTATAATATTTTTTTTTTTTTAAAAAAACCTCTATAATTAATTGTCTTCTCTTGAATAACTGAATTAAAGTGCATATAACAATCAGTTCATTATCTCCTATTATATGGAGTAAGCATTTAATCAATTAGTTAAATTGTTTCTTTAATTAAAGTACTATTTTTTTATTTTGTAGTCTACATCATTGTATGATCAATTCGCATTCGGTTCGAATTCAACCGAACCGAATCGAACTGAATTAAATTATAAAAATCGAATTTTAAATTTTAGAAACCGAACCGAACCGAAATGGATGAAAAATCAAATCGAATCGAACCACTCAATTTTGGTTCGGTTTGGTTTAAACCGATTGATTTTGATTTTTGATTGATTTTTTAATTTAGACTTAATTTTCAAGTTATTTTGTCTAATTTTGACTTTGGTTTGAACCTAATAACCATTAATCAATGAAATTAAACAATTAATATATATATATAATTAAATATAATTCATAAATTTTCCATAAAAATAAATCAATTCAAAAATTGAATCTATTTGATTTAGTTCGATTTGAATATATAAATTACTATTTGGTTCTGTTCGGTTCGGTTTAACTGATTTTTTTCTCTTCAAAACCGAACAGAACCGAACTGAAATAATTGAAAATTTTATAATATAAAACCGAACCGAACTGAACTGATTGAATTTTAAAACCGAACCGATTGAACTGAATTGACTCGATTTGATTCGATTTTTTGGTTTAAATCAAATTCTGCTCAGCCCTAATCAATTCAGCCTCTCCTTAAAATAAAACGAAAATGATGTAAATAATAACATAAAATAATATCAGTCATATATATATATATATATATATATATATATAAAAGAAATCTCTTATTTTCCTCTATTTTTTTCCATTTTTCCTTTTTCTTATTATTTTTCTCCTTTGCTTCCTTTGATCTCTTTTCTACCAGAAAATATTTTCATTTGCAGTAATCCTTCCTCCTATTTTTTTCTCTTATAACTCTTAAATTTATATCCGTTTGAAATAAATTTTAAACATATCTCCTTATATCTATCATTGTCGATAGATTTTAAATGAAAAAATCTTTAAATTTATCATTGTTAGTAGACCTTAAAATTTTATGGTGTTTTTTTTCCTCTAATGGAATTTTTTTATTTTTTTTTTTGTTATTAAGATATTTTATTTTTATCGGCAAAGAGTAGTCTATAAGGTGTAATAAAATATCTAAATTTTTTGAGATTATTTGATGAGCTCAGAAAAAGATTATAGAATCAGAGCATACAATGTCCGTTTAATGGCCGATCTACATACTTTATCGATATGTCCTTTAAATTCTTTATATTATTTTCTGTATGTATTATTACTTCCATTTATGAAAAATATAATGTGTTAACTTTTTTTGACACAATCAATTAAAACTTTTAGCTTATGAAAAAAAAAAAAAACTTTTAGATCAACATTAATAATCTCAAAATCCGTAGGAAAAGACACAAAGAAGATAAACGATTTTATCCTTAAAGAATCCATCGTATACTAAGCATCAAAGACTCTTAATATGAAATATGCGAGAACAATTATAAACGGAGCAGAAAGCTTGCAGTGTCAACAAGAGCAAGAGGAAAATGGCAGCTAAAAATGTGATAATTTCCCAGGAACCAAACACATACTTCTTCATGAATTTTCCAGCCTTCACCTTCCATCTGCTGTTGTGATACTTGTTAACATCATCAATTACCTTATCTATGAATGGAACTTTTGTCAACCTAATAGATGTGTTCATTCCATTCCACATATTGGCAACTTCTTCATCGTTCTTCAAATGGTTCAAGATAATGCCTCTTTCTCTGAGCAATTGCACGTCCTCCTTGGTATTAATTATTCCGTTCATAAATTCAGTGTACCGTGTAAAAACCACTCCATCTGAGACTATTGATGCTTCATATGCTACCAAGTTTCTCAAGATAACCTCTGTATTTATGTCCAAGATAATTGTGGGGATGTAAAGAGTTGATGTTTCTGTGTTGAAAGTAATGGTAGAGAGGTTGCCTTTGGTGGGTCGGAATCGGACACCAGATTTAGAGAGCTGAGTGACAGAAGGAATCATGATCTCTTCTACTAATGGTGGCCTGTTAATGCTACAGAGGACATTTTCTTGTGTAACTTCAATTGGCTTTCTTAGGAATGCAAACCCAGTGAGGTTAGACAGGATTCTCCAAGGCAGTTTAAGTAAGACGATAAGAGGTTTTGACAGGAGAATTTTTTGGATAAAACGCACTGGCCCTCCGTGTAGTTTTAAAAGCAGTTTCCAAATCTCATTCAGGAGCTGTTTTATGATACTTGGGTCAACTGAATACTCTTCTGTGTCTTCCTTGGCCAGAGAATGATCTTCTACTTCTTCAATTATCTCAAGAGATTCTTCCATTTTGGGCACGATAATGTGGTACAAGAAATCTAGCAAATGGGCATACTCAGAAACCTTCGGCGCCAATGGAAACTCTTCATCTGTCTTGAAAGGATAGACCTCTTTATACAATCCCATCAACATAGAAACCAGCATAGAATCAGCCAATTCTGTCGATGAGAATTGAAATTCGAGAACCTTCCTTAATATAAACAATGGGATTTGATTCTCGAGCATAATTATATCTCTGAGAATTGAATTATGACCAGATTTCCTCTTTCCATAATCAAGCAAACGAGACATTCTTGAAGGAACTCTGGATAACATTCCACCTTCTTCTTTGTGGACATAGATTTGGAGGAATTCAATCAAGAAACAAGCGTCTAGGGCCATCATCCAAGCTAGTGTTTCGCCATTCAAATTCAAGTACCTGTGGTAACATGTTCGAATCTTTTGTTCCAGGTTTATCAACTGCTCAACAAGATTATGAAACTCTAGCTTCTGAAGATGTTCCCGAACCCTTTTTGCTGCAGATATTTTATACCTTTCCATCTCAAAGAGTTCAGGACGCCAGTAATGGTAAGGACCAAGGGCAAGTTGCTGTGGGGTGTAAGAACTGGGGTTGTTATGCATTAAGAGTTTGGGGACATTGAAAATACACACAGGGTGTTCATCACCATCTTCAATCTCTTCTTCCAGAGTTTGACGGATGGTGAGTACCCATTGAATCTCTTGAAAACGTGAATTCGAAATAGATGACATTGTAGGTTGAAAAGAAAACAAACTAATTTGGTAGTTTTTAGGATAAGTATATTAGCCTAAAAAGGTGTATAATTGTCTGAAATGTGTGGTGGAGGTCCTGGAGGAGAACTATTAGACTGGGAATTCTGATTTATATGGTAAAAAGGTACAACTCTACTCTATCATCAACATTTCTTTATTTATTTGGCAGCAAAACAACGATAAAAGCATTTTCCATAATCTAATTATAAGTTTTTTTTTTATATTAATTTTGAAGCATCTTGAGGTTTCCACTTGAATATGTAGATTCTTTAATCTTAATGTTAAGTCATTTTGGTAAGGTCATCTTAAACTTATTTTAAGTCATTTCGATTGTCTTGGCTAAATAAAAAGTTAATTTGATTGTATACTCTAAGCTATTATACTATATTATATAACACATTAGGAAATTCTTACTTAAATTCGATTCATTATAAATTTAAAATATATATATAAATTTTATATATTTAATAGATGAATCTCATCATACATTTTATATTTTGATACGTGCTAAAACAAGTTTAGATAAGAAAATTTTTTTATATTTTTATTTATTTTTTTATAAAGAAGGCACTCTTTGAAAAACTGCTACAAAATTTATCATTTATCATTTCACGTATGCAAATCTATATATGTGTCCCGTTTAATTCAACTTTTGGCTATTGAAATCCCAATATCTTAATCATAAGTTTTGATAAAAAAAAAATGATTGAAATCTAAAAAGCTGGTTTTTGATTTTTAAAATCAGAAGCTGCAAAAACAATATAAGCTAGGAATTCTATCTTTTGAATCTAGAAATTGACCTTTATAAAAATTATGCCATTAAATTTTAAAATAATTATAAAAATATTTGCCAATAATTTAACATAAATAATACCATAACCTAATTTTTGCTCTGAAAAATCATATATAACTATGAATATTTCCTTATAATATTTGACGAAAATAAATAATACCGAAATGATGCTTAAAAATTAAATTTAAGTGAATATTTTTTATAGGGATACAAGGCTGGATGAGCACATTAGACTTACACATTATACTGTTATTTTAGCATAATATAAACGAATCAAACAAAAAGAATTCTAGTTTCATAATGACTTCATTTGGAAAAAAAAAATATTTAAAAAAAAAAGAATTTAATATAATTACCACATAGCCGTATTATTTTTAATTTAATTTTTATTTTTTTAAAATAGAATTGTTTTAAATTAAAAAAAAATAAATTCTTTCACTATTTTTATTTAAAAACTTGTGAATTGATAAAAAAAAATAAATTGAATTAAAGTTTTATAAAATTCTTTTTTGGGGAATGAGTGAATGAAATCTAGTGACTTAAATAATACATTTATTTTAAATAATTAAGTTTAACAAACTTTATTATCCCAAAACAAAGTTTAATGAATGAATTTAAAGATTTAAATTTCGAATAATTATAATTTACAGAAATTTGTACTAAAAAATAACAAATATTTCATAAATAAATAAAAAAAAATGGCCTCACTTAGGGGATGCCACGGTCCGGTTTCGAACCGGAACCGGTTGGGTCAAAACCGGACCGAAACCGGTCAAAACCGGAACCGGTTTCAAACCGGACCGAAACCGTCCTTCTACGGTTTGGTTCAGGTTCATAATTTTTAGAAACCGTGAACCGGCGGTTCCGAACCGGATTGAACCGACAGTTTCAAACCGGACCAAACCGGCGATTTAAATACAAAAAAATTTAATAAAGACTTCACTCTACTCCTAATTCATATATATATATATATATATATATATATATATATATATATATATATATATATATATATATCATTAATTCTCTACACAATTATTCTCTACACTCTCTTTAATTCTTAATACTCTTTCGATTTCTCTCAAATTTTCTAAATAATTATTTTCTACACTGCTTTTAATTCTCAGTACTTTCACAATTCCCCTACTTTATTATTTTTATGCTCACTGAAATTTTTAATATTATCTCAATTACTCTGTTATTATTTTATATCTTCAATAAAATTTTCAATACCCTCTATTTTGATTTTTTTTCTTTTATGTTTTTTTAATTATCAATTAGCATATAATTTTTTTAAAAATGGCAAGTAATACGCAATTTAACTCAATTCAACTAAGCTTTTATCCCAAAAATTTATTGGGATCTGCTATATAGATTATCTTTCTCCACTCTAAACGATTTTGGGTTAAATCCTCGGAAATGTGTAATGCTTCTAAGTCATGTTGTACTATTCTCCTCCAAGTCAATTTAGGTCTACCTATTATTTTCTTTCTATCCTTAACCCAATATGCTCTACTTGTCTAATTGGAGCTTTCCTATGTCTATACTTCACATGACTAAACTACCTCAATCTCCTTTTTCTCAAATTATAATTGAAAATTTTGATTACTCTAAATCCTAAAGGGATACATAGGCAAAATTAAGTTCATGCATATTTTTCTAATTTTTTTTTAAATTAATTTTATCTCTAATTTTTTAATAAGTTCAAGTCTTTGCTTATTAAATTTTTCTTAAAAATAAGTTATTTTATTTTGATTGAAAGATTTTTAAGAAAAATTAAAATATTTTTTTACAAATATAACTTAAATTCTAAATCAATAAAATTTTCCTCTAATTTTTTCCTTTAAGTTGTTCTTAAACCGCTTTCAAACTGTCTTGAATTGTCATTTTTCGAACCGTCCTTTAAACCGGGGCTCGAACCGGAACCGGCGGTTCAAGAACCGTCTTTCAAACCGTCCCATGACGGTTTGGTTCAGGTTCATGATTTCATTGAACCTGAACCGGCGGTTCAGGAACCGTAACCGGCGGTTCCTGAACCGTGGCCACCCCTAGCCTCACTTATCAAAATTCCTGGGTCCGCAATGGAACCTCTTAGTTTCAATTGTTTTAAATCATTTGCCACTATATCTAGAACGAAGTTTTATCAAATGGATTTATAAGATTTCTTGCAACTTCCTTCATCTAGAATATTTAGGAATTAAAATTTTATAAGAATTTAATTTAATGAATTTCTATTAATTTTTATATTTGTAATAAAAAATTTTAATTTTTTTAATTTAAAAAATTATTTTTTAAAAAATAAATATTAAATAAAATTCAATTCAATTCTTTTTTTTATAAATAATTTATTTTATAAAAAAACTTAATAGTAATAATAAATTGGTTTTTTTTTTTTAATTATTGAAGAGAGGTTATATTTGATGAAATTTAATTAAATCTCGATGCATTTTAAATTAACAGATCAAAATTAATTGTACATGGACTCATCATATTATTAAGAATTTTTTTTATTAATTAAACTAAGCTCCTTCGACTGAAACTACATAGAGGAATTATAGTAAATAAAATGAGAAAGAGATCACATTTTTCTTGTTTTTTTATAGACAAGAAAAAAAAATATATTAATTTGAACATTAAATTTTGGAAACGTAACTGTACTCAGACTAGTTCAACAGTAACATCAATTGCCTAAGAAGATAATATAAATTAATAAATGAAGCACAAATAATAACACTTAACTCTTAACCCACGTAAAGTTATTTTATTGGGTGAGCATTAATTTGATTAAATGTGGTAAACATGCCACGATTAACCAAGGAATTAGGGTCAAACTCAATTTCTTACTTGTATATATATTTTTTTAAATATGCATTTGTTAATATTTATTTTTATTTAATAGATATATGCATTTTCTAATTCATTATATTAGATTTAATTTTGTTCACGTTGAAAAGGTCTATTTTGAAATAAAATACTCTTAATAAATTTTTTTCTAGGTACAAGAATTAAACATTTAACTTTATACGTGCTTCACTTTTTCTCCATAAAAAATTTAGTCTCTGATACCACTTAAACCTTTGAGCATAATTCAAAAGTCGCCTTGTGAGCTAAAAATATTTAGTTAGTATATAAGCCAGACTAGCATCAAGTATTCAAGCAATATAAAATATTTATCCTGATAATTTGTTAATATTGATTTAATATGTTTTTTTGTGTTTATTAAAATTTATTTAATATATTTTATTATTATAAAAAATTATAATTTTAATAATAAATTTAAAATTAATAGAGTACATTTATTATTAAAATTATAATTTTTTATACTAATGAAATATATTAAATAAATTTAATAAATGTATATTTCCACACATTAGAAAATTCGTTTCAACATTTGACTACTCGCAAGGAAAAGATCATCAATTAGGTTTGTGCTAATCACTCATCAGCTGACACACGTCCTATGTGTAAATCCATCATAATCAAATATAAAATCCACTTCATTCTTATCTTCTCCCTAAGGTGGAAATTTCTTTGCACCCACAACAACTCCATCAACTCAATTTCATTTTCCTGTTACTTTTTAAGCAAAGAGACAAAAACAAAGACCTACTTAGTTATACGAGCAGTAGAAAACCCCTCATATTTAAATAGGGTCAAATGTTTATTTTTGTAAATGAAAAAAATTTTAATTAAGAGTGTTTTATTTTATAATTGGTTTTCCTAATGTGTAAGATTAAGTCTAACTCAATGAGTTAAGAGATATTTATAATTTATTAAAAAAAGAGAATATTAGATTTTTTTTCCTCTATTACAATAAATAAATATATTATATATAAATTAATTTTTATTGTCATATTAATTTTATTTTTTAATAAATTAGAGATACACCATCTACATCAACATGCATAAAATGACTTGATTTAATAATAAAAAAAAAAGTCTTTCATTACCTTTTACTTACCTATTTATATAGACGGATGTTAAATTCAGAAAAAACTAATGAACAAATTACACGTTAATTTATTTTATTACGAACTTGTATAAATGATTGAGTCACTTTATATATTAAAATAATTAATTAAATTAATATTACAATCAAATCACTTATCACCCTTTTATTTGTATTCATTTCCAATGTGATATTTGTAACAGATGTATTTTATGAGATTAAAATAAATATATTAATATAATAGTTGAAGTTAAAAATGACCTTTAAGTTAACATAGTGCTATCCATTTTTCGTGAGTGTGTGCCTCTGCAACAATTTTATTTGCCTAAATCAAGCTGGATTTTTTTTCGTTTTGTTCTGAAAAGTCAAGTCTAAACCAAAGATTAGGTGAATAATTATAAATTTACGTTGAAACGTATCAGTTAACTAATAGTAAATTGACAGAAATATTTCATTTTTACTGTGTCATTTTTTGAAAACGTATCAGTCAATTCTTTTAAATTTTGTCTACGTAAATGAGGATTTGAATTAAAATTGCATTATGATTCTAATTAATCAAGATAATTTAGTGACGTAACATTTTCGTCTGTGTTTGTCTTTCACTTTTTTTTTTCATTTATAATAATTGATATATATAATTTATCCCCAATTACTGACATCAGCTATTTTGTTTATAATTCATGACGAAATATTTTTGTTGTCATAGAAATTAAAAGTGAAAATAGTCTGTGGATAACATATTAATTGCTATATATCATTGTCACTAATTCTATCGCTGTATTTGTTTACATCATTTGTCCCCACATTTAGCGACGGATAATTTTCATCGGTAATATACCAAGATAAGCCGGGAGCCCTTACCACACATATAATGAACTCATGCTATGCCTCTTCCCTCTCCATAGGTACTCTCTGGCTGTGCCCTTTTGTTCATTATACATGTGATAACGGGACCGTCGCACCTTAATGTCAAAACAAAGATATTTCTGATACACAGGATCCTCTTAAAGAGGCAAGTGTAGAGCATACGTATCTCTGATTATAAGAGTATGATACACATTCAAAGGTTTTCGGAGAGAAGGAGAAGAATTTAGAAAGCCATAGAAGAAAACTTCAGAGGATATTATTAAAAGGAAACTAAGTCTGATTACAACTGAAGAGAGCAACTCCTTATATAGGCGAGGAGGCTCTTGACATTACAGGCAACCGGCTAGAAACTGGCTACCGACACTCTCAAAGCAACATAAATAAAGACAAACACACATTATTACATTATTGACAAACTTTTGCTTTTATCATGGAGTGGTGGACAGATTGAGGGTGTCAAAGTCAGAGTCATCAGAGTCGATTCCAAAAAAGTCCTTTGGCCACTGTTGGTGAACAGGAGATGGTGGGTCCGCACTCTGAATGGCATCTCGTGACTCTGTGTCCATTGGATCACAGAATCTTGCCACATGGGATGGGTCCATCAATAGGCTCATCATTGAGGGAACGGATGGGACCGAGTGATGTACAACTCACATGGGGAGGCACTAGACAAAAATAACTATTGATTTCACAAAGGTACTCAGCTAGTTGTCTTCTCAAGGGTCCCATGGCATCTTTATCAATAATTGATCCTTCGTAGGTCCTCCATTCGTATTCAGATGTTCAGGTCCAGAGGAGTCCATCGGGCCTTCTAGAGAAAGGCACGTGAAAAATGAACAAGGTCCCGATGTTGAAATGAGTAGCGATGGGCTGTCTTCTATTCCATGGGTGTCTATGATGCGCTTGGTCAGTAGCGCCATCTTTGAAATGGGCTTGAACCATTCTAGAAATGCAGACAGAGAGTCCTGTTAGTATTGTTCATAACATACGTCTGAGGCCATGAGAAATTCAGTCTGTGGAATAGAGTGTAACCATGCACCGGAGGAGCCATAGTTCTTCTAGGATGAGTTCTCTGCGGGTTGGATCTTGAACAGTGAGAAAGGGTTATCGGGGATAAAGATACGATCGAGGAGGAGTAATCCCCTTAGGGTGTATCTTGCACTCAGGTAGAGGAACAGATGATCCCTTGCGAACTTAGCCATTATTGAGATAAATTTGGTTTGGTGAACATCCGAGGAAAAGCATGCAGAGTAGGAACCAGAAGCGTGCATTGGAGCTGGAGTATGTGGAGAGGATGAGGATGATGCCATGAGGATCAAGGGGAGTGAAGAGGAAGCTTGGATTAGGTGAAGGATTTTTGGCCTGGATAGGAGGTCAGGAACCAAGTTGTGCTTCCCTTTGATATGCTGGACTGTGAATTTATACTTGGCGAACCAGTCCTTAAGCCTCAGTAATTGTGGTTCAGGAAGAGACTTGTTTTTGAAGTCTAGAACCTTTGGGAAGGATGAGCTGTCCATGACCACAGTGAAGTGGTGGCCAATCAGATGAAATTCGAATCTCTTGATCCCATTTTTGACAGCCAATATCTCTTTATAGACTGAATGATAATGTTTTTGAGGTTCTGGGAACTCTCCACTAGCATGTCCGCAGATATGCTTTTCTCCTTGAATTTCTTCGATGAGGACTGCACTTGATGGGTGTCACTAGCATCAGTCTGAAGGATGCGGCATCCAATGCTGGGAATCTTTAGTGGTGGCGGGTTTAAGGCCACTTCTTTTAATTTTTTGACTGCACATGTCTGTTCTTCCCTCCATGGTGGGGGATCCCTTTTAAGCATCTTTGACAGCTGGCAAGTGTGGGCGGCCACATGCGGGATAAACTTCCTGATGTAATTGATGATACCAAGGAACTGTTGTATTTGTTTCTTATCACAAGTCCTTATCAGAAACTTGAGAATTCTTACGCAATGTGAGGTCGGTTGGTAATTTCCATCCTTGAATTTCAATCAAAGGAAGTCAATGTCAGTTTGGGCCACTGAGCTATTATATTATGATAGCATAATTCCATAGGAATCCACCAGTTGTTGGAATGTGGAGAGGAGTGTCCTATGGGCCATAACATCTTTGGAGAAGAGAAGGATATCGTCTATGTAGATAAGAGCACTGTGTAGTATGGGCTCAAATATCCTTGTCATGGCCTTTTGGAAAACTGATGGGGCCGTCTTAAGGCCAAATGGAAGGACTGTCCATTGGTATTGGGCCGTAGGAATGCGTAAGCGATCTTGGGCCTATCGAGAGGTTAATACCCAATTGCCAAAAACCAGCTTTGAGATCAAACTTTGAGAAGATATGGGCTTCGTGCGATTGAGTGAACAAGGCCTCGTGCTTTGTAACGGGAATTTGTCATCTTGAAGGAAGTGGTTGAGGGGCTTGTAGTCAATGACAAGCCGCTTCTTTCCTCTTAATCGCTCAGATCTTTTTTCAACATAAAAGGCCTGGCAGGCCCACTGAGAAGATGTGGGTTCTATGAGACCTTGCTGGAGGAGCTGTTTGCACTCTTCTTGGGCTAGAGCCAAGTCTGTAGGGTTCATCCCCGGGTGTGATGCCTTTGTCGGATTGATATCTTCATTAAGCTTGAACGGGAGATTGACAAAGAAATCTGGATTCTGCCACAGGGGGTGGCGATGATGAAAATGTGCATGGGAATCACGAGGACAAGAGCGACTCCTTGTGTTCTTGGAACTCAGCCGAGGCATCAGCCAGAGAATATAACCTTGGGACAGAAGTAAATGGCTGAAAGCTCCTCTTATACTTCAATCCTGTAGGGAGGATCTTTAAATGCTTCGCCTGTTGGTACAAGTCAAAGCCTATCAATAGATCCTTGTCGGGAAGATCAGGCAGATGACCCTAGTCCGGAGGATACAAGTGGGAAGAAGCTGGATTCCAATCGGGTGCTTAGTGATAAGGCTAGTTTTGAAAACATTTCCATCTGCGACCTTAAAGTATTCTTCATGAGGACCCGATTACGAGGTAAGATGGTTGGGTTCATCATGCTTTTGTGAGCCCCGGTATCCAGGAAGCCAATGACACTAATGGGCCGTTCATACTTACTGGGAAGAATATGGATCGGGACTAAAGGAATTGGAATAGTATCTGGGCCATAGGTGGATTGGGAGGATTGGATATGTTGGGCGGGTAAGGCGGGTAATGGGCTTGATTATGCAGGCTGGATTCTTACAAGTGAATGAGTAATCTTCTTACGATCCGATGTCTACTCCAAGGGCAAAGAGCGTGTCTTCATCGAGCTCATCCTGTTGAGAACGAGGATTCGACATCATCATGTTCCAGGGAGATGTGAGAGGCCTGCTGTATGTGTTGTAATAGCTTAACTGCCTTATTAGGGTTTCTTGGGCAGTTCTTGGCATAATGACCTCGATTGCCACAGATATAACACCTTTCAGACTTCTTTGTACCCGTTCTTTTCTTTCGAAAGTATCTGACTGACCTTCTTCCTTTCTTTTGCTTGAAAGGGGTTTGAACCAGAGGATGCTTCTTGTAATGTGCTTTCTTCTTTGTCTTGCATTCACAATTCTTTTCCTTGCATTTAATGGCAAGGTGAGACTTCTGGCATACATTCTTCAAAGCTTTACTGTTGTCAATGATATCTTTGAACAGCTTCTGTTGTTCGCACATTTTATCCAGACAAGCCAGAGTCATTTGATGGATTTCTCCTATGGTGATAGCATTCATCGCTCTTACCGTAGCGAGAATACTTCTATGGAGTTAGTTGCAATGCTTCGGCGGGAGGCAATATAGGTATGCTGAGGTTGACATCATTGTAACCATTAAGCAGATAATAACGTTGAGTCATGCGCTGATAGTGTTTCTCAATATCTGATCTTTTCAAAGAACAGCAGCGCATATCAAAGAACTCTTGTCTTAACTGTTTGCTGTATAAGGATGCATCTCCCAGAAACTCAGCAAAGAGAGCGTTGATTGCTTGTAAGGGAATCAGGTGGCAAAATTGAGCTTTTTGATATTCTCCAATGGAGGAAAACCAGTCTTGTAGTGTGCCAACTGTTCTAGAGATGAATTCTCTGAGTATAGCATGGGAGTCAGCACCTTCCCGGAGCATTTGGACATCAAGCCAAGCTTTAAATTCTGCAAGACGGTCTCTCCATCTTGATGGGGGAACATCATCCAAGGTGAACCATGGGCTGACTGGGCCTGGCACTGTTGTGGAGCGCTGGTAGCTCAAAGTCTAGAATTGGTTCATCATCGGGAATTTCAACATGGGGTCTTGAGGAGGCCTGTAGGGCTGTAGTGCCACCGTAGAATCGTGGTTGGTGAAGGACTGTTTGGGAGGTGTTGGTGAGGATCGACCATGAGCGATGTTGTGATATCCATTCGTCCGTCCTCACTATCATCGACGAGTCTTGAGAAGAATCTTCTTACAGTTACAGCTCGAGAGGGTATAGACACCATATCTTTGTGGAGGAGGATCAGGATACATTTTGTCCTTCCCTTTATCAATCTTCCTTTTTGAAGGATGGGATTCTTCTGAGGAAGATGGACTCTTTTGCTCATACCTGGCAGGTGTTGGAGTAGGTTTGAACAAAGGAGATGGGTGATAAGTTGGAGGTGGTTCATATGAATAGTTAAAAGGTCCAAAAGGGGAATAAGCAGGTTCAGGTGTAGGAAGGAAAGGGTTAGGAGTTGTTTGGGCAGTGAAAGGAAATTTGAATGGGCTGAAAGAGACTGGAGCTTCTGTGGGCTTGTGCAAGTCTGCTTCAACTTGGGCTAATTGTTTCTTCAGCCTTCTTATTTCCTGTTCCTTTTGATTGAATTCTACACCAAATCTCCGTTGTTGGATCAAAGCCTTCAAATCTCTATCAAGCTGGGTAATTCTGCTTTGGAGATCCTTATACATGTTTTGGGCAAAAGCAGTGAAGGAGTCAATCTTTTGATCAACATGCTGAGTCCTGGTGAGGACCTGGTCAATCTTGGAATCAATACGTTGTAGCGTCTTATTCTGGACAGCAGCATTCTTGGTTTGCCAGTTTAAAACTTCTTCAGCTTGAGTGATCGGGGTTGTCTGACCTTCACTATCAACCTTAGTTGAGTGAATGAAAGGTCTGGTGGAGATCTTGGTCTGCTGGTCGGTCTGTTGTGCCAATGGAGGAAAATCTGCTTCATAGGAGGCAGGTGAGAACATCATACAAGGTTGTACTAGGGGAAGTGCAGGAGGAGGAGAAGAAACTGGTTTAAGAGGCGGTAGTTTCTTTCCTTCCTTTCTGATGATCTCAAGGGCAAGCTCATAGATAGGAAGAGGCTTCTTCTGTTTGGTTTCCTCATGGATACCAATCCATGGGCTACTATCTGGATAGTCTCTGCTGAGAACTTGTTGTGGCTTGCAAGAGGCTCTTCTTGTTTGTTTGGTGAGCTTCCTCCAATTTCTATCAGACAGGGGATGGTCATATTCATTTTCCCAGTAATTGTCTTGACAATCACAATCTTCATCGCATGCTCCAGAACCTGGGAGATCCCAGGGGCAGTGACCATCTATTTTCTGAGGATAGATATAATGATTGTCTGGTGTTACTGCTCCAATGGGATAGTAGTCTTGCTCCTTTTCTAATGGCTGGACCATCATGGTCTGGAATACAGGCAAAGAGCCTGTAGAATGCCGAGGAGGTTGAAACGTGGTCTGCACCGTTCCATCAGGGTTTCTTCTGAAAGAAGACTCAGTAATCTGGATTGGCTGAGAGGTTGAATGAAGCCTTTCGTAATTGGTTAACCAATCCTTTGGAATGAGCTGTTCAAGCTCATTTCTAGGCAGTTGCCTAGGTATCTGAACAATTGTTGGGGTGGTTTCAGTATCAGCCAATACAAGCAGAGCATCATTGGAGACAGATGGCTGTGAAAGATCTCTGACATGATCTTGCAATCTGTAGATAATTTGATGGTGTAAGGTGGCCATCATCGAAGAGGTCACCTGAGCAGCGCCAGTGAGTTGAACCTGAACTTTAAGGGCAGTGCTAAGATGTGGATCTCTTAGCGAGAGATTATAGTTTGGGAAGAATGTCAACACCACGCTCCCAGCATGCAAAGTGGTGAGGCAGGTTCCTATAACCGCATGTTCATACTGCAAGAATCGTGTATCAAGGAGAGACACTCTAGCTGTAACTGGAAGACCTCGTCTCCCATGTAGACTGAGGATAAGTCGTACAGCTCCAAAGTGAAGATGAGAAAACCCTTCTTGTCTCCATCTGGGGATGAGCTGCGGAGGGATTTCTAGAGTCACATATTGTTCAGCAGATGAACTCTGGAGAGAGCATTGGTCCATTCTGGAGGCCTGAACATATTCTTTTGACAAAGATCTTCGGGATGAAATGAGAGATCTGATAGATCTGGTTAAAGATCCAGATCGTCTATAGATGTTGTATGGACTGAGAAGAGGAAGGAGGGATTCTCCAACCTGAGCATCTTCAGGTAAAGTGGATATTTCTACGAGATTATCAATTCTGGAGGATAGTGTTCGCCGAAGTGGTGAAGAAAAAGAAAGAGAAGAAGTAAGGTTAACAATCTCCGAGGGAGAAGGGGTCTGAAGATGAGTTTCAGAAACAGGGTTAGGTGTCTGACAAGCCATATTTGGTACGTGGCGTTGTGGCCAGAGATCGCTCTACCTTCTAAGAAGGAGTTAAGCAGTTACTGGTTTCCAGCTGATATACCAAGGTAAGAGAAGATGGCAGAAAAGCATATCTGAGAAATTAAGAGAAATACAAGAGTTTGAAGATTTCTCCCCTACTTACCAATGAAGTATGTATAATACAATCATAACCAGGCTCTGATACCAAGATAAGCCGGGAGCCCTTACCACACATATAATGAACTCATGCTATGCCTCTTCCCTCTCCATAGGTACTCTCTGGCTGTGCCCTTTTGTTCATTATACATGTGATAACGGGACCGTCGCACCTTAATGTCAAAACAAAGATATTTCTGATACACAGGATCCTCTTAAAGAGGCAAGTGTAGAGCATACGTATCTCTGATTATAAGAGTATGATACACATTCAAAGGTTTTCGGAGAGAAGGAGAAGAATTTAGAAAGCCTGGCAAAACCGTCATTTTGTTTTATTATTATTTTTCACCCCAATCCGTTGCCAGTCTCTAAAAAATATCTATGAATTAATTATATTAAAGCATAATATGGAATCATGCATAAATATGTACTCAATAATAATAACTTATAAATTTTTAAAAATTAATTTATACTATTTTAGTATATTGTAATCTAATATATATATTTAAAATATATTTTATTAGAAATTTTAATTTAATTATAAAATTTTATAATAAATCATGTACACATATTTTTCAAGACTATATTATTTAATAATTAAAATGCTATTTATGTGTTAAAATCTAACGACCTAGAAGCATTACATATTTTCGAGGATTTAATCTAAAATCGTTTAGAGTGGAGAAAATGGGTCTCAAACTTTGAATTCTCGTATCCGGTGATTCCGAAGTTTGATTGGAGTGATTCCAGTGGCTATGGACTCCTAAGAGAGAGCTCTTTCAAATGATACCAGTCTCGCTGGATTTGGTGGCCGTTTCTGGAGCTTGTGAGGAGAGAGAAAATTAGCTTTTTTTTTTTACTTTTCGATGAGATTTCCGACAATCCGACTGTTGGATTGATGATCCAAGACCACCTATTGACTCAGGAGGAAGAGAAGAACATTTTGGTGTAACAAGTTCTGACAGATGTCATCGGTGGCCGGTGGCTGGCCACCGTGCGCATTGGTTCTGGCAATGGCTCTGGCAAGCCTTGGGGATGATTTAACTTCTAGAGGTTTCCTCATAAATTTTTGCAATTTTTGAGACACATATAAACTTTGGATAAGATTATTTTCATTTTTTCTCAGTTTGTGGTGCTTAAATATAGTGTTTCTTAAACAGAAAAAATTAGAGAAAAATTCTAAAAAAAATATATGATGAAAGTAAAATTATTTGGAGATATGTTATGGTATTTGTTAAATTTTTAAGTGATTTGGAATATTTTTCAAAAATATATATGGGTTTTAGTTAGATTTTTAGCATCTGAGCCTATAAGATCATTTGGATTTATGATATTTAAATTTTATATGATTGGTTGAAGCTTGAGGATGGAGAGTTAAATGTGTGAATGTTGATTTGGGTTGAATTAGGAATATGTTAGCTGTTGGAAACTTATGGAATTGAGTAATATTCTTGAATAAAAATTTATAAAATATTCATGGGTGATTAGCAAAATTACAATTCCTTTTGCGATAGCTTTACAACCTTATTAAGGACCGCGAGGTAAAATTTTAAAATTTTTTTAGAGCTTGTTTGAGTAGATTTTTACAAAATATCAATTATAGGGACAAAAATGTAATTTTTCAAGTTTATGACTATTGTTTGATTTGGAGGGCCCAGGATGAGCAATATAATGTTGATGAGATGTGATTGTGAAAATTGAGAATTTAGAAGTGTTATTTGAATCTTTTTGCAAGTTGGATAGGTCTTAGATATAGGGGAAACTCTGCCGAGTTTTCGGCATAAATTAGGATTGCCTCTTTAAATTTATTTTTATTTAAATTAGCACTAATAAATTCACAATAAAATTATGTAGGTGGTCAGGGTCAACCATCTTCCTTTACCCAACTTCTACAGTCATCTCTGATGTACTGTGAGTAAAATATTAATTTTAATTATAATTTCATTATTATTATATGTTCAAGCATGCCTGTGCATTACTTATAAATATGTATCTATGTAGCTAGACCCTAGGCACGTTTTATATTGCATTCATAATCGATGAAGTGCCATGGATGTTGTTTATAATAATTTGGAGCAGTGTGCGTGCGTTGGCGTGCATGTGGTGTGTGGTATTGGATATGGATAGGACGGGGTAGACACGGCTTGAGAGACACTCGCTGGGACCCAGTCCTCTTATGGATAAGTCAGGGCAGGCACGGCTAAAAAGACACTAGCTGGTCTCCGCATTTGGTTCATTAAGCGAAAGTCTGGCTTGAGAGACACTTGCTGGCAGAGGTTGGATTAAGAGAGCTGTATAGGGGATCAGCTCCCGTATATGAATAGTTTGAATATTATTGGGTGTATGTGTGCTCCAAATTACCTTTTTGTTGTTATAATGTGACTTGTATGGATATGTATGATGGTGTTGCATTTCACTGTTAGGACGCATTAATTTTAGATAGTTATAGAAATTGTACTTAAAATTGGTATTTTACTCTTTGAGTCGAACGCTCACTCCTATTCACCCTATTTTTTTTCAGGCTATAAGAGGAGACCTTTTTCAGAATAACCTGCTCTTTTCTCGCAGGTTATCGATAATTACTTAGTTGTATTATTATTCTCTAAATTTGTAATTCAGAACTCCGCATATACTAGCAGTAGTATTGATATTGTCAAGGACTGTATGAATTTAAGTTTTTGTATTAATAAATGAAAAATTTTTATGATTTTTAAATAGTTTGTGAATGATGTAACAGAGTTGAGTTGGGCTCACCTAATTTTAATTTCTGATAATTATTGGATTAACTTGGCTCGAAATAAAATTATAATAGTTAATTTAAATTATTTTATATGCATGTTGGGCCTAAATTGTGGGCTTGGTCATAGGTTTAGGAACAGTAAGGCTTATCACGGGTCTCGGGAGCTTTATGCCGGCCCAGATCCTAATGTCGGTCCAGCCCATAGGTTGGGTCATGACAAGAGTGGTATTGATGTGGCCCAACCGCAAGTGCACGGGTCGTACAAGTAATACAGTAAAGATATCGTTCCCACGAGTAGTTGTGTTAATGATTGAATTTTTGATATAAAAAGTTGAGTAAATTGAAATATTTTTGAAATTAAAGTAATGAATTGATGGGTATTGAGAATGTGAAATCTATATGTGCAAAATTAATATTCTATTCAACAATGTATTAATTAAACTAAAATTGCATCAAATTGAAATGAGCAAGTTGAAATATGGCAAGATTAAAATGGCAAGCAATTAAATTCAATTAAAAATTGACAATGATAAAAAGGCGATTCCGGAGTTCGGGATTTCATATTCGAGCTATTTTGGGATTTTTAAATTGGTTATCCAATCTTGTGGGACTTACGGGTTTTAAGGAGATTAATTCTTAAATCCTTTGAATGCCCTTTCGAGTGAGACAAAGAGTGCCTTAATTAATCTAATCCTACTTTCGTGGAGTTAGAGTTAATTAAGACCCATTAGGTTCTTTAATTAATCTGTGAATCCTCTTAATCCTTAGCCTATTTCTAGGTCTAAGTTAATTAAGTCCAATTTCTTGATTATCTATCACAAGGCCTTCTCCTTTCGGTGCCTCAACCATGGATTAAGAACATTACTTAATGGGATCCTACACTAAGCATGTCATTAAGCACACAAGAAATGAATAAAACTCATTAAGACTACAAAATATGGATTATCCAATCAAAATCCACAAAATATCTCAAATATTACAACCCTTACTCCAGAATCAAAAGTAAACTACTCACTATCCATAATGCTTACAAGAAATTCTGAGTTTATATGAAAATCAAGCTTTAACCTAAGCTAAGAAACAAGAAATTAAACAATAGAAATGTAGGAAAAATGTAAGGAAGGAAAGAAATCTGCAAATCTTGGTTGAAAATGGTGTGGAAGGTGAAAATGACTCTTCAGCTGCTGCCTCTCCTCTTCCTTTCCTTTTCTACTCCTTGTCTTCCCTTCTAAAATGGGAAATGAGGTTATTTATAGCATTTTCTGCCATGGAGCCCTAAAATGGTGTGTTCTAGGAGGGGTTTTCTGAGGGAATCTTCTGCCAGCTCATTAATGAATTCTTTATGGGACTGCATAAGTCATGCAGTCCCTTATGCGATTCGGTGGTTTAGTTCACTTATGCGAAACTGCATGACTTGGTGCATAGGTTATGCACAATTCCGTGAGAGTGCATAAGGGAGGCGTGAATGTGCATAAGCTATGCAATCTCCTTATGCACATTTCAAGTGTATTGGAACAGTGATTTTTCTCCTTATGCGGTCTGCATAGCTTATGCGGCAAGTTATGCACAATTTGGTCAATGCATATTTCAAATTGAAAACTTGTTTTGACATCTTTGGTAGAAGTCACTCCTCAATGGCAAAACTTCTCTTGATCCTTCAAAACACCATTTTTCCTACAAAACAAAGTAAAAATTACAAATTAATCCAAAATTGACAATTATGAAAAACTAACTAAATAACTAATGAAATTAGCTAAAAATAACTAATAATAAAATAAAATGGCTATGAAATTAGACCTAAATGACTATGCAAAATGTATGCATCAGGTATCAGAGCTTAGGCTTTAGATTCATGGGACATAATGTAATTGGGAGTGTAAAAAGAAGTCTTGTTAGGAGGTCACATGCGGAGTATAGGATTCTGTTTCGTCTTCTTCTGTAATTCTTTGCTTCTAGATTCTGCGTTATTCCTCGATTAATATAAAAGTGCTTCAGTTTAGTACCTCAGTTTTGTGAAATACATAGTGATGTGAAATAGATTTAACAAACGTGTTGAGGTCTGCCATGGAAATACATACTCCAAGAAACACTATGTTTCTGTCAGTATGGATTTAAGTGTCGTGTCTATATGGTGCAAGGCACAAGGACATAAAGGTGATTTTTAGCAATATAATTGCTTCAGATGGGAGCAAGGGTACCACTGCTAGTAGTCATCAGTGGATAGCCCCGTCAAAGTAAGTGTATAGTATTAGTAAGTTCAAGAGAGATAAGAGATTCGGGAAATCTGGTATGTGGGACGTACCGTAGTAAATATGCAATGTTTTCGATGTTTGTGCTGTAAGCTGCAGATTACAGTACCGACATGAGATTATTGTGTAGAGCTGCGTGCTTCCCCGTGATGCTCATAGCGAGGATGTTTACAGACAGTCTCTGTTTTGATACAGTTATTCCAGAATAAAGTTCTATTTTTGCAAAATAGTTGAAACTCCTAGTTTGTGGTTTAAAACCTTTGAGCTAGAACATCAAAAGTTACAGTGAGCAGTAACTAAAGTCAATGACTTGATTACCCTAGCCTGGATGAGAGTTACATCAAGAATTGCTACAAGACTAGAGGTTCCAGTATAGTCATAAATTAAAGGTGACACTTATAGAGTGAGACCATCTGGTCTTTGGTATGAGACTTTGGATAGTTTTTGCGATACGATGGATGTTTTGCCTAGAGTGTAGTGAGAATAGTATCTCCTTTGCGTGGCAACAAGGTGTAGAATACAACTTTACTCCTAAAAGGAGACAAGATGCTATGAATGATGTTTGTAGCCTGTGAAACGATGCTTTAAGGGGTTTACAGTGTGATAAGAGAGCAGATAGCCTGACATGGTTGCAGCAAGGTGGTAGATGTAATACCTTTTTCGTAGTCAGTTATGATGTAAAGCCCTTGAATTGAATGACGAGTTTGGATGCCCAGTATCTTAAGTTTTAGCTAATTGAGTAAACATGGAAAAAAAATAATGATAATAATAAAATAAAATAAAATAAAATAAAATTACTACAGAATTAGTTCTCGAGGTAGTAAGGGTATTATGGAGGCTAAAGGATAAAAATAGAGATCACGCAATAAATATATGATTGCAATTTCTTGAGTTCCTTTCTAACTTCATATTATTCAAAATAATACAACTCAACTCAACTCAACTAAGCCTTTATCTCAAAAATTTGGGGTCGGCTATATGGATTCGCTTTTTCCACTCTGAACGATTTTGGGTTAAATCCTCAGAAATGTGTAATGCTTCTAAGTCATGCTGTACTACTCTCCTCCAAGTCAATTTAGGTCTACCCCTTTTTTTCTTTCTATCCTCTAGCCTAATGTGTTCTACTTGTCTAACTGGAGCCTCCGTATGTCTACGCTTCACATGAACAAACCACCTCAATCTCCCTTCTCTCAACTTATCTTCAATTGGCACCACTCCTACCTTTTCTCTAATACTTTCATTACGGACTTTATCTAGTCTAGTATGACCACTCATCCACCTTAACATTCTCATCTCTGCAACTCTTATCTTAGATGCATACGACTTTTTCAGTGCCCAACACTCACTACCATATAGTATAGCCGGTCGTATGGCTGTACGGTAAAATTTTCCTTTTAATTTATTGGGAATCTTACGATCACATAAAACTCCCGTGGCACGTCTCACTTCAACCATCAGCTTTAATCCTATGACTAACATCCTCCTCACATCCCCATCTACTTGAAGGATCGAGCCTAGATATTTAAAGTGATTACTTTGGGACAGTGCCACTCCATTCAAACTAACTCCTTCCCTATCACCGCTTGGCCTTCACTGAACTTGCAATGCATGTATTCTGTCTTCGTTCTACTTAACTTAAAACCCTTTGACTCTAGAGTACTTCTCCAAAGTTCTAGCTTCCTATTGACTCCTTCTCGTGTCTCATCTATCAGAACAATATCATCCCCAAACATCATGCACCAAGGAATACTCTCTTGTATATGTTTAGTCGTTCATCTAAAACTAATGTAAAAGGTAAGGGCTTTTGGGTGATCCTTGGTGTAATCCATTTGAGATCGGAAAATCTCTTGTGTCTCCTCCTACTGTGCGCACAATAGTAGTTGCTCCTTCATACATATCTTTCAATACTTGTATGTACCTAATAGATACCCTCTTTTGTTCTAACACATTCCATAAGACCTCTCTTGGAACACTATCATAAGCCTTCTCCAAATCAATAAAAACCATGTGTAGATCTTTCTTCCCATCTCTATATTTCTCCATCAAGCTTCTAATGAGAAAGATCGCTTCCATAGTTGAACGACCGGGCATGAAACCAAATTGATTGAGAGAGATAGAAGTATCATGACGTAGTCGATGCTCCACAACTCTCTCCCACAACTTCATAGTATGGCTCATGAGTTTAATTCCCTATAGTTTGAGCAACTCTGTATGTCTCCTTATTTTTAAAAATAGGTACTAAAATACTATTCCTCCATTCATCCGGCATTTTCTTTGAGTTTAGAATCTTATTAAATAATTTAGTTAACCATGCCACTCCCATATCTCCCAAATACTTCCACACTTCAATTGGTATTTCATCGGGTCCACAGGCTTTACCCACTTTCATTCTCTTAAGTGCTTCCTTTACTTCTAAAGATCTAATCCTTCTAGTATAATTTACATTCTTTTCTATTGTTCTATAATCTATATTCACGCTATTTCCATTTTGACTATTATTAAAGAGATCATTAAAATAATTTCTCCATCTTTCTTTAATGTCCTCATCTTTCACCAACACTTTTCCTTCTTTATCCTTAATGCACCTAACTTGATTGAGATCTTGACATTTCCTTTCTCTACTCCTTGCTAATCTATAAATATCTTTCTCCCCTTCTTTATTTCCAAGTTTCTCATATAACTTTTCAAAGGACTGTGCTATTGCTTGGCTAATCGCCTTTTTGCCTCTTTCTTTGCTATCTTGTCTGTTCATATGCCTCATTATTAACACATTTAGGTAATTTCTTATACCATTCCCTTTTTCTCTTCACTGCCTTTTGTACTTCCTCATTCCACCACCATCTCTCTTTTGAGGGTGGTCCATGTCCTTTAGACTCCCCAAGTACTTTTCTAGCTACTTCTCTAATCTTTGATGCCATCTGTATCCACATATCATTGGCCTCCATATCTAGCTTCCATACTTCAGACTCAAGAAGCTCATTTTTGAACTTCACTTGCTTTACTCCTTTGAACTCCCACCACTTTGTTCGAGCTACACTATTTCTTCTGACCTTACTTGAATTGTTCCTAAACTTGACATCCAAGACCACCAACCTATGTTGACTTGTTAAAGCCTCTCCTGGAATGACCTTGCAATCCTTGCATAGAGCTCTATTTGTCTTCCTGGTTAAGAGGAAGTCGATTTGGCTTCTAATTCAAAATAATAGTATAATCTAATTATAATAGCATTAAGAGTAATAAATTAGCGAAGACAAATCATAGAAGGCCAGTGAATAGAGAAAGTGCAAAATGAAAATTTGTATAATTGATTGCAGATGCAACATAATCTAAATGCCAGTGGAAGTACTAGCTAGAGTGGTCAAATGACCAAATCTGAGTAGCACAGATATGTGATAACCTGGTAGAGACTTTGAAAGATACAGTTAGCAAGTACAGTTGTCATGTTAGGAAGAAGAATGGAACCAGGGATAGAATAGTCAAGTTCTATTTTGGGTAAGATAAAAGAAATAAATGAAAGTACAACCTAAAGGGCGCAAAATAAAAGGAACAAAGTTAAGTTATAGGGTATGCTAAGTGTTATTCTTGGCAAGGTGAATGACAATGATGGAGAACCCAAAATGGGACTACATTAGTGAGAATAATGATGGAGGTATGGAATCTAATAATGTGATACTCATAGCATGATGTAGTTGAGGTAGTGCCAGGGGCTAGAATATAGAGCTTGGAGTTGCATGATTGGATCATACTCTATCTATTCCCTATTCCTAAAGTGAAGTGGATAGCAATGGGACAAGATTCCTTTAACTTGTTAACAGTATCAAGAAGATTAGATGAGGAATACAATAATAATGAGCAAAAGCTAGAAGGTGTGCGATGGTATTGCGAACTATTTAATTAGACAGAGAAAAGAAGTTAGTGAGTAGTAAATTGAATAAAAGTCAATCTAATGGATCAAATAGGTATGATGAGAGGAAAGAATAATAGATAATGACACATAGGCTATAGGTTAGACTTTCAAGATAGTGAGAAGGTAGTTAGAGGTTCATTATGAATGTCAGGCAAACATTTTTAGTGTGATCAACAGAATCACTTTGCAGTGAAGCAATAATGACAAAACAGCAATAGGGGTAGAATGAAAAGTAACAAGTATGGGTGGTTATAAATCAATAGAAAGTTCAAGGATCAAATTAATGACCATAGATAAGGGTGGAATTAGTGCTGGAAGAATCTATTAGTGAGAGAAATCTTTCAGGATTCAACAAAAGTCAAGGGCACAATATAAATGATGATAGATATGAATCATAGATTGAGTATAAGTAAAGTTAATAAATTATAAAATATTATTTTCAGAAAGGACAATGATATGGTAAAGGGTTCATGCAGATGATGCTTTAAAGGTATAGCACAATTGTGCTAGGAGATGATGAAATTTTGAAGAGAAAGACCATGAAACATAGGTAAACGTTATTATATGAACAATCGGGCGTAGTTGACTGAAGAGGATATTTTTCTTTCTCTTTAAGTTTAGTTCGTGCTTTTGGTTCTAGAGAGTTATATAAGCAACAAAAACTGAGTCAAGGAGACCTAGTTATTTGAGAGTTAGGTAGGCACCAATTCATACCCAATATCCTGATATGAGGATGACGGTAAGTGCATACCTAATGTTAAGTATGAAAGGACAATCAGAGAAGTGACAGGAGTAAATTGAGTTAGATACCAGGGCTTGCAATCTTTCTGAACTCTAAGTTGGAGGAAGTGCTATTGGCTAATGAGTTACAGTGAATGAAATTGTTACTAATGGGAAAAGTTGAGGCTGAAGTTTGGAAAGCTATGGACAGTATATGTGATTATATTAAGAAGAATGAACACGTGAAGTATCTTGTTCGGAATTAAGGCATGGCACATATTTTCCACAGCCGTGTTAGTTCAGATGGAACTTATAATTTATGGGGCTCCTATCCATCCAGGATGAGCAATTTCCCACTAAGGCTGGTAGGGAATGATAATGTTCTAATAGTTAAGTTGAGAAAGGGGATACAAAAAGAATTTTCTATGGTTAATTACAAGTGTTACATAATGTGAAGAATGTGCTGGTAGGAGTCAATCGTAAGGTTAGAATTCTCAAAGCAATAGAACTAGTAATCAAGATAAGACTAAGAAATAAAAAGAAAGTTAAAGTTGATGATGGGATGGACAGCCTTGAAGGAAAATGTGTAAGGGTGAGACAGGACTAAGATTAAGAAATAAGAACAGCAGGTTGAAAAGATATTAACAATAGTAGAAATAGGAAAAGAAAGTGGATAAGATCCAAAGGATAGAAAGAAAGCTCGGTAGAGCTAGTTATAATGATGAGGATAAGAAGGAATAGGTATGCTAGGAACACACTAAGAGATATTTGAAACAAGTTATTATGAGATGATAGATTAAAGGAGTAGTGGAGCCTCGATCTAAGTGTCAATGTGTCAGAAGTAGGCCACATACTAAGAAGCTTTAGGAAGAAGTCTAGATATTTCCATTCCAGAGAAGGAGTGGGAAATGATAAAGTTGCATTAACTGGGTTATCAGGGAATACAAATACATTTGTCCTATAAGAGTCACTTTCCAATATTGATAAATGGTGTAGGGTACACTTGACACTTGGATGGAGTTCTACATAACTAGTTACATAAGATGGATAGAAGTTGATCTGAGGACCTTAGTAATGACACAAAGTAAATTGGAAGCTTGTCGTATCATGAAGTTAAGACGGTGCGAACATTTTGAATATTGAAGGGATCTAGCTAAAGTTTTAAGGACCAACAAAATCAGTAATGATCTCGAGTAAGGTACGTGAAAAAGTAGTTATTTCAGATGAGCACTTCATGAGACTTGGTAAAGTAGGCAGAGTCACATATTTGCCCCAAGAATTGGTAATAGAAAGGAACCAAGACTAGTATTGCTACATACCACATCTGAGTGCAGTGGGAGCATTGTGGGTACTAGAGATATCAGGAAAAGATCAACGAGTACTCAAATATAGTGGCTTAGTTTCAGATGGAGGAGTAATGCTCGCACTTGTACTAATAAATCTTCTTTTCTTTATCCTCGGTTTATTTGAAAATGCGAGGACGAATTTTTCTTAAGGAGGAAATATTGTAATAACCTGAATTTTAAATTACAAATTTTATATTTTTTATATGGTATTAAAATATTAATTTAATAGTATCTACCTAATTTTGTAATTATTAAATTGTCTAATTTTAATTGAAATGGTTAGTTTTATACATTAATATTAAATCAATTATCATAATATAATTTGATTAAATTGTTATTAATTTTATAAATATTATAATAATTATCATTACTATATTTATTATTATTATTATTTTCTTTGTTGTCTAATTATACACAAAATTGTATTTAGAACCCAATTGAAAAGAATTTTGAACCTATTAAATTATACCCCAAAAGTATTATTTTTATATATTATTATTATCTATTATAAATATAATTTAAAAAAAAAAGAAGAAAAGAAGAAAAAAAAAAGAAATAAAAAAGGGGGATGGGACTTGGTGTGTGACAGTGGATTCCACTATCACTGCCAGTCACTTTATTAAAAAAAAATTGAATTTTTTCAAAAGAAAATCGAGAGGAGTCTCTCTCTCTCTCTCTCTCTCTCTCTCTCTCTCTCTCTCCCCCCCCCCCCGGGCATTTCCTCTCTCATCTCCTCCCCTCTTCTTCTTTTTCTTTTCTCCGGTGATCGGCCGACGATCTCCCTGGCAGCTCCACACTCACCGGCAAAATCACCAGCGGCAGCAGCAGTCCGAAATCCGGTTAGCAGTATAGAGAGAGAGAGAGAGAGAGAAAATGGGCCCCAAATTTTGAATTCTCGTATCCGGCGATCCCGACGTCATATTGGAGTGATTTCCAGCGGTTATGTACTCCTAAAAGAGAGCTCTTTTAGATGAGACCATCTTCGCCGGATTTGGTGGCCGTTTCTTACGCCGGCGATGAGAGAGAAAATAGACTTTTTTTTTACTTTCTGACGAGATTTCCAACAATTCAACCGTTGGATCGACGATCCAAGACTACCTATGAACTCAGGAGGAGGAGAGGAATATTTTGGTGTAACTAGTTTCGGCAAATGTCGTCGGCGACCGGCGGTCGACCAACGTGCGCGGTGGTTCCGGCGAACCTTGGGGATGATTTAACTTCCAGAGGCTTCCTCATAAATTTTTAGAATTTTTGAGACATAGATAAGCTTTGGGTAAGATTATTTTCATTATTTCTCAGTCTGTGATACTTAAATGCAGTGTTTCTTAAACAGAAAAAATTAGAGAAAAATTCTAAGAAAAATATATGATGAAAGTAAAATTATTTGGAGATATGTTATGGTATTTGTTAAATTTTTAAGTGATTGTAGAATATTTTTGAAAAATATATGTGGGTTTTAATTGGATTTTTAGCATCTGAGCCTATAAGATTATATGGATTTATGGTATTTAAATTTTATATGATTGGTTGAAGCTTGAGGATGGAGAGTTAAATGTGTGAATGTTGATTTGGGTTGAATTAGGAACATGTTAGCTGTTGGAAACTTATGGAATTTAGTAATATTTTTGAATAAAAATTCATAAAATATTCATGGGTGATTAGAAAATTACAATTCCTTTTGCGATAGCTTTACAATCTTATTAAGGATCGCAAGGTAAAATTTTAGAATTTTTTTAGAGCTTGTTTGAGTGGATTTTTACAAAATATCAATTATAGGGACAAAAACGTAATTTTTCAAGTTTGTAACTATTGTCTGATTTGGAGGGCCTAGGAGGGGCCATATAATGTTGATAAGATGTGATTGTGAAAATTGAGAATTTAGAAGTATTATTGAATCTTTTTACAGGTTGGGTAAGTTCTAGGTATAGGGGAAACTCTACCGAATTTTCGGCATAAATTAGGATTGCCTATTTAAATTTATTTTTATTTAAATTAGCACTAATAAATTCACAATAAAATTATATAGGTGATAAGGGTCAACCATCTTCCTTTACCCAACTTCTACAGTAGTCTCTGATGTACTGTGAGTAAAATATTAATTTTAATTATAATTTCAATATTATTATATGTTCAAGCATGCCCATGCATTACTTATAAATATGTATCTATGTAGTTAGACCCTAAACACATTTTACATTGCATTCTTAATTGATGAAGTGCCATAGATATTATTTATGGTAATTTGGAGCAGTGTACGTGCGTTGGCGTGCGTGTAGTGTGTGGTATTAGATATGGATAGGATGGGCAGACACGGCTTGAGAGACACTCACTGGGACTCGGTCCTCTTATGGATAAGTCGGGGTAAGCACAGCTCAGAGACACTCACTGGCCCCCGCATTTGGTTCATTAAGCGAAAGTTCGGCTTAAGAGACACTCGTTGGTAGAGGTTGAATTAAAATAGCTGTATAGGGGATCGGCTCTCGTATATGTACAGTTTGAATATTATTGGGTGTGTGTGCGCTCCAAATTACCTTTTTGCTGTTATGATGTGACTTGTATGGATATGTATGATGATGTTGCATTTCATTGTTAGGACACATTAGTTTTAGATAGCTATAGAAATTGCACTTAAAATTAGTAATTTACTCTCTGAGTCAAACGCTCATTCCTGTTCATCCTATTTTTTTCCAGGCTACAGGATGAGACCTTTTTCAGAATAACCTGCTCTTTTCTCGCAGGTTATCGATAATTACTTAATTGTATTATTATTCTCTAAATTTGTGATTTAGAACTCCGCATGTACTAGCATTAGTATTGATCTTATCATGAACTATATGAATTTAAATTTTTGTATTAATAAATGAAAATTTTTTATAATTTTTAAATAGTTTGTGAATGATGTAATAGGGTTGAGTTGGGCTCCCCTAATTTTAATTTTTTATAATTATTGGGTTAGGTTGGCCCGAAATAAAATTATAATAGTTAATTTAAATTATTTTATATACATATTGGGCCTAAATTGTGGGTTTGGTCCGCATGTACTAGCATTAGTATTGATCTTATCATGAACTATATGAATTTAAATTTTTGTATTAATAAATGAAAATTTTTTATAATTTTTAAATAGTTTGTGAATGATGTAATAGGGTTGAGTTGGACTCCCTTAATTTTAATTTTTTATAATTATTGGGTTAAGTTGGCCCGAAATAAAATTATAATAGTTAATTTAAATTATTTTATATACATGTTGGGCCTAAATTGTGGGTTTGGTCATGGGTTTAGGAACAGTAAGGCTTACTACAGGCCTCAGAGGCTTTATACCAGCTCAGGTAGTGCCGGTTCGGCCCATAGATTGGTTCGTTACACCAAATTTTTGAGATAAAGACTTAATTGAGTTGAGTTATGTTAAAATCTAACACTCATAATAGTTAATTACTTCATTCTTAAAAAAAAGAAATTATTAAACTCATTTCAGCCGAGAAAAGCTGATAGCATATGGTAAATTACAAAGCCAAGCAGCATTGAGACTTGATAGCATGATGAATAAATAATTATATAATTCATATTTTAATTTCTTTAAAATTTAAATTTAATTAACAATTTTATTTATTATTATTTATTTTTTCCTTCTAATTTTAGTGCATATATTTATTATTTAATATTTAAAATTATCATAGTTGAGCAAAATTTTTTCTTTAATTTTTTTATATTTACAGGACATATTATTATGATGAATATAATATATGTTAAAAATCAAAAAATTAGATATTTAAAGATAATGCTAGTAATTTTTCAATAATTTTGTGTACTCTTGTAATTGGTCTACATAAACAAATGGAAATAAATTTTAATAAATTTAAACTAATAATTTCACATGTAATAGGATATAGATCAATTATTAAGAGAATGTTATAGCACTTAAAAAAAAATATATTTATTGCATTCCCAAGAAAGTGTTAATGAAGTATTTGCAGCATTCTCTTTCTTATTTTTTATATATATACTTGAAAAATATAATAATTAAAATTAAGCTTTTATATATAATGATTAAAAGCATATATTAATTTTTTTACTAATTGAACTTTAAAAAATGTTAATTAGTATGATAATTACATTTGTATATTTATTTATAAATTATATAGAAGAACCACCTCACCTTGTATTAAAAAAAAAATACTATTCTAACAAAATTATTTAATAGTGCTAAAAAAATCATTATAGGTACTCTAAAAATACAAGAATGTCGATTAACTAAAAATTAAAATACTTATATGCTTAAAAAAAAATATTATTTGAAGTCAATCTAGGCTATAAAATCAAGTTTCTAAATTAAAAAGATTATTAAGATTTTTTAATTATCTATTTCTTGTTTTATTATTATTATTATTATTATTATTTGAAGGTTTTTCGATCTACTCGTAACTATTTATATTTCGAAATGCTAATTTCCTTTAGAAATAATTGCTAAAAATTTTTTGTTACTTTTCAAATGTTCATAATTTTATTCATTTATAAGAATTGTCGATTAAATTTTAAATTTTTTAATTTTTATCAATTTTATCACACCATTAATAAAACCATTATCTCATTAAAGAAGTTGTTACGTCAGATACCATAGAGACACTATGTTATGTGTCATGTCATTTTGCGATAGGGTATAATCGGTAACGGTTAGAAAGTATAAGCTTTAATTGATAATTTTTTTTTGTATGGGCATAATTGTAAAAATTTTATAAATAAAGGGTTTTTTTTTTGTTAATTTTTCCAATCCAATTTAATTTTTACAAAATTTTATATTACTTTTAAAATTGAGAGTTAGTTAACAATTTTAATTGTGTTGAAAATGCTTCAACACCACAATACAATAAAAGAAATGAGGATGAAAAATGAGATAACTAAAATGACATTAAAGGAAGTAATATAAAAAAATTTATAACATTTAAATATTGATATAAGAGTGGTTTTGAACATAATTAATAGCAAAAAAAAATTCATATAACCAATTTTAATTTGTTTTTGATATTTAATTATTATTATTATACATGATTTAATTAATTATACATAATTTTTATAGTAAATATTATGAAAAATTTGTTTTTTAGTCTTTAAATTATATTAGGGATGACAACATATAAAATAATCGTGAAAATTATCTATATAAAATTTATTTATAATTAATAATTTTTATTTTTAAATTTATTAATTTTTAGAAAAAATTGTTAAGGAAAACTTATATTTTTATTTTTTTTACAATTATACCATATATTAATTAAATTATTAATTAATCTATATATTTTCAATTATTACTAATTATACCCTATTATAAGTGTGATGTAATAGTTGACGTGATGTCTATATTAATAAAATAATGATTTTATTAACATCATGGTAAAATTGATAAAGATTAAAAAATTTAGGATTTAATTATAATTTTTATAATAGAGATAAAATAGTAAAAATTTGATGAAACAGTTTTTTTCTTTCACAATTATCCCTTTATTTTATTTAATGTTCCAAATAAATGATTTATAAGCATATATTGTTAGGGGTTATGTCAATTTCTATAGTTTGTGTGAACGCGATCTTGAGAAAATTAAGTAAATAGTAAATTTTGCGTCATTAAAGTTGCATTTATAAAATAAATATATATTATTAATTTAATATTATAATTAAATAAAAAAATAATTTATAAAAATATTTTTATATAAAAATTATTTTTACAAAATAAATAGAGATTAAGACCCTATTAAATATTAATTATTTTAATAACTATTAACTATGATTTAAAGTTTAATAAAAATAATTATTAAATTAGTTATTAAATATAAAATAGTGATATTATTTCATCGACTTTAGTTAAAATGCTCTCTCAATCTCTAAATATAAGAATATTTATATTAACTTTTAAGTCCGTAAACTTTAAAAATATGTTGACCTGTTTATTCATGATAATTTTTAGGTTTATAAATTAAGTTTATAAATTAAAAAAAAAATTAAGTTGGATCCAATTTTTTATTTTAGTATATATAAATCATATACTTATAAATTAATTTAAAAAAATATTTTACAATATTATTTTTATTTAATTTTTAAAATCTTATTATAAATCTCATTTAATATTATTTTTAATAATTTTAATAATAAATTTATTTATAAATTATTTTTTATTAAACACATTAATTTTTTATTTATCATTTATAAATATTTTAATTAAATACATAATTAATTAAATTTTTAAATATAAATATTTAAAAATTCAAATTAATTTATAAATTAATTTTTATAAATCATCAACTAATATAAATAAAAATAATAATAATATTTTAATTAAATTAAAATACAAACGCTATATTTCAAATTGTTGCTGAATACAGCCCAAAATTACGAGGAGACAAAATGGCTGACGCCCTTAAAACTAGCTTTCAGCCTCAGGGATAAAGTTAAATTTATATTTATAATTAAATTTTATTTTTAATTAAATCTTTTTATCATTTTAAATTTATTTCATAATCTAACATAGTGGAATTTTTAAAATAAAAAAACACATTAATAAAAATAAAAAAAATCATAAAAATTAACAAAGTAATTTTCTCCAAATGTTAATACTTTATTTAGTTTGAGAGAAATGAAGAGAATAGGAAAGAAAAGATATTTTATTTTTTTTATTTTTTTATTTAAATATTAATGTTATTTTTTTTAAAATTAATAGAATTTCTCCTTTTTTTTACAATTAATTAATGTTATTTTTTTCTAAATTAATATAAAATAGAGAAAAAAAATTTATAATAATATATTAAAATATTCTCCTATAGTATAATAAATATAAAAAATAATATAATAATTATTTTTTTTTCTATTTTTAAGAAAAAAATTACACCTTTTTTTCAATTTCAATAATCTATTAAAACAATAATAAAAAGTAAATTAATTTTTTTTTTACTTCATTTCTCTAGTTTAATTTATTTTCAATTCACTTACGCAATTAAGATCCAAACAAAGGGAAAAAATGTCCATTCAATAATAGTTTTCTTCTTTGGTATTTTTTTTTCCAACGTATTGAAGTGGGAATTGTGTGTAATTTTTTTTTTCCAACGTATTGAAGTGGGAACTGTGAAGTCTGCTGCATCTTCTGCAGCTCTCACTCACTCCATCATACGTAGCACGGAAATGGAAATGCGGGCACGAGAAAACGTGGAAATAAAAATATGGATACGGGAAAACGTAGAAATGAATATTAAGAAATGACATTTTAAAAAATATAAAAAATAGAAATATAAAAAATTATATAAATATAAAAAATATAAAAATATATTTATAAATAAATAATATATATATGTGTATTTATAGATTTAAAAATTTTAATTATAATAAATTTAAATATTAAAAAAAAGAAAAATAATGAAATTAATTAATTAAATTATTTATATATTTATAATTATAAATAATTAAAATAATAAATATTTAGAATAATAAAATTAATATTAAAATGTTGAAAATAAAGGTTGAAAGTTTTAATATAGTGAAAATTGAAAAAAAAAAAAATAATGATTAAAAAAAATTTTCAAATAGGAGATTCGGGCAAGGAGCAGAGCCTTGAAAAGGAGCAGCGCCATCGGGGAAGGGAGGCTGCTTGGCAGAGCATCGGATGGGGAAGGAAGCAGAGACCAGACCTCCCATCGCCGGCACGCTGCCCCACCAGGTACTCCTCCTCCTCTTCTTCTTCTTCTTCTTCTTTTTTCTTTGCCTTCTCCTTTCTTCCTGGAGGTGCAACTTTTTTTTTTTTTTTTTTTAAAGAAACGCGTGTCCGGCGAAGGAAACGCGTTTCCGATTTCAAGGAATTAAGGAAACGGCCTGGAGACGTTTCCTCGCCGTGTCCTAACGTTTCCGGCGAGGAAACGTTTCCAGAACGGGGAAACGCTCCCGCCTCCCGTTTCCGTGCATCCTAGTCTCCATCTCTCTTCTCCTCTGCTCTCTCACCTGCCCACATGGCGTCTGTTGTGCCACTTCATGTTAAGCCAATTAGACTTGCTTTTCTTTCTAAACTCCCTTCCAAACACTCCCACAAACCACCCAGAATTAGATGCACCGCCTCCGCCGCCATACTCTCCAAACGCTACTCCATCACTCTCCTTCCTGGCGATGGCATTAGCCCCGAAGTTATCTCCGTCGCCAAGAACGTCCTCAACCTTGCTGGCTCTCTCGAAGGTTTGCTTAACACTAATATTCTATCTGTTACTGAGATGACTAAGCACAGCAAGTGTAAAGTAAAAAGAGGGATTTGAAATTCTTACTATGTGTGTTTGCATTTTGTTTCTGCGCATTTCAGGCATTGAGTTTAGTTTCCAAGAGATGCCTATGGGTGGATCTGCTTTGGATTTGGTAGGAGTTCCATTGCCAGAGGAAACCCTTTCTGCCGCCAAGCAATCTGATGCAGTTCTTCTTGGAGCCATCGGAGGGTACTCATCAATTTTTTTTTTTATTTATTCAACCTTCATTTTGCTCAGAGTTTCGTTTAAAAAAAAAACGAAAATTATTTTATTTATTTATTTATTTTTTGAAAACAATTTATTTATTTATGTTTTTGTTCTCAGTTTTGTTGATTGTTAATTTAAGGTATAAATGGGATAATAATGAAAAACATTTGAAGCCGGAGACTGGGTTGCTTCAGCTCAGAGAAGGGCTCAAGGTCTTTGCAAATTTGAGGCCAGCTACTGTTTTAACCCAGGTAACATATTTGATTTTAGAGCAATGCTCATTTATTTATGGTATATTTGGCAATATAAAAAGAATAAGGGAAAAGACGGGAAATTGTAGAGCGAAAACAAGCAGAAAATTGAAGTTAGGGAACTTGTATTTGGAATTTAATCTAATTTCTTTTCATTTCCTTTATTTGTCTCTTCACTCCTTCACTATAAAGATAATGTTTCTGTTCTTTTGCTTCTCATTTAAACTCTCTTCCTATGTAATAAAAAATAAAACTTCTGTGGTGCATAGATTTTGCTGTACGAGAAAAGAAGCATACTCATGCAAAAAAGAATCCTGGAAATGGGGTAATTAAATCTTCCGCTGAAAAGATATTTACACTAAGAAAAAAAAAGCAATCAGAAATTCCTGGAAGAAATTTACAGGAGTATTTTTCTGAAAGGAACATGGTTATGTATTTTTATCTGTTGAATTCAAACTTCTTGTTGTCTTTTTATGGCTAGAGAGTTTCATATTAACGTAAACAATTCTGTGATGATCCAAAATTGGAGGTTGAATTCTTCATTATGGGATTGGTAATTTAGTAGTCAAATTATGTTGTAATTGGCATTTGTCTATGAAAGGGATAAGTCTTGAAATCAAGCTTTTTTACTCCTCACTCCAGAAATAAGTACAAAAAAATATATTGAAGATGTTTGTGCAATTGTCTTACCTACAATTATTTGGATTAATGTGTAAGCCAATAGGTCTTGAGATCTTGAATGCAAATAATGTGTTTTATCAAACTGATTTCTTGGCTTGATAAAGAAGCCTCTATAGAAAAAAATCAACTGGACATTTCATTATTTTAAAATATTAAAACTTTTTAATCAAGAAAAAAGGGATAAATGCTTCTATACTGATACCATCTGCATACTGCATGCCCTCTTTTATCTTATACCCATACCCTGCTTTTTAGTAGTATCATTTTCCTGTCTCTGTTAACGTCATTATGTCATGTTCACTCTTTCAGTTAGTGGATGCTTCAACTTTGAAAAAGGAGGTTGCTGAAGGCATTGATGTCATGGTTGTAAGGGAGCTTACTGGACGTTAGTTTGCTTTTAATTTAAATAGAATCTCTTTTTCTTTTAGTGTATGTGTGTGTGTGTGTGTTATATTTTAGGATTTTGTTTCAGTTCTTATGTTTGCAATAACAAAAATAGAGCATCATTTTTTCCCTTTTTTTTTTCCCTGGAAATAGGTATTTATTTTGGAAAACCAAGGTGATTTGGCACCAATGAATCTGGTGAGGAGTTTGGCTTCAATACTGAGGTGTATGCTGCATATGAGGTAGACTTCTGAAGTTCTTTGGGTTGGAAATTTCAATCCTAAATGCCTGGTTGGTCAAGCACAACTAGCTCATTTGAAAATAATACTCTCTTATGTTTTTAACTTCGCCTAAGTAGTTTGCGCTTAGTCGGTCCCAAGCCCGGATAAAGAAGGAGGATTGCGGTTGGTGACAATCAGCGTAAAAATTTCGTCCCAAAGTAATCACTTTAAATATCTAGTGTCAGTCCTTCAAGTAGATGGGGGATGTGAGGAGGATGTCAGTCATATGATTAAAGTCGGATGGTTGAAGTGGAGACGTGTCACGGGAGTTTTATGTGATCGTAAGATTCTCAATAAGTTGAAACGAAAATTTTACCGTACAGCCATACGACCGGCTATGTTATATGGTAGTGGGTGTTGGGCACTGAAAGAGTCGTATGCGTCTAAGATAAGAGTTGCAGAGATGAGAATGTTAAGGTGGATGAGTGGCCATATTAGACTAGATAAATTCCGTAATGAGAGTATTAGAGAAAAGGTAGGAGTGGTGCCAATTGAAGATAAGTTGAGAGAAGGGAGATTGAGGTGGTTTGGTCATGTGAAGCGTAGACATATGGAGGCTCCAGTTAGACAAGCAGAGCACATTAGGTTAGAGGATAGAAAGAAAAAAAGGGGTAGATCTAAATTGACTTGGAGGAGAGTAGTACAACATGACCTAGAAGCATTACATATTTATGAGGATTTAACCCAAAATCGTTTAGAGTGGAGAAAGCTAATCCATATAGCTGACCCCAAATTTTTGGGATAAAGGCTTAGTTGAGTTGAGTACTCTCTTATGTTTTTGCATTTTCCTTTCTACTGTTGCTAAAGAGGTAACAATGAAGAAGCTATAGCATGGAATTAAAATTTTGAGTAGAAAGGAAAATGCATCTTCATTGTTACCTCTTTAGCAACATTTTAATTAAGATAAACTGAACTTGATATTTTTTTAAAAATTGTAATTAAAAAAGTGGACGCTGTTATATAAGCATGTGCATTGTTCAAAATTTAATAATTTATTTGTTGATAAATTTATTTTTCAGTAAGCATATTTGAGTACACACTTGTTAATGTTTGGATTCTTCAACTCTTCATTTGACACTTGTCAGTGGAATTAAAAGATGTGTTGAATCGGTGTAGACATCTCAAATATCTAGTTAAGAAGATTAGTTGTGTCAAGAAATAGTAAGACAATGGCACTTTCATCTTACTTGGGTGTTCTTGCATATTATAATGATATCCTGTTCTTTTCATGCTTTGATTGACAAAAATTTATGGGGTTCTACTTTCCTCTTAAGGAAATGAATATTTGAAGTACACTTTTCAGTTTTCAGTGGGGATGTGTTTGTGTATTAATTAATTGTTTGAGCCCTTACACGAATATGCACATGTATGTATGTATGTTTTCATAAATGGTTGCAAAATCTGTTGGCAAGATGCATTTCTTGGATACGTCCAGCTATGTTTTATTAGTAAGGCAGTAAAACTCTAGTCACTCTGTTAAGGAGTAGTGAATTTTGAATATCATATTTGTCCTTTTTTATACATTGGAAATTCATAAATAGCTGATATATTATGAATTTTTGCGTGAAATGTGTTTTTATTGTTTATTCTAACTTGTTTTATTAATTATTCCATAAATGATTGGTTAATGTGGAAAGAAACTTGGACCAGGTTGATCGCATTGCTCGTGTTGCATTTGAGACTGCTAGGAAGCGACATGGAAAACTCTGCTCTGTTGGCAAAGCGAATGTCTTGGAGGCATGTTGAATAAAAGGAACCTCTTTTTGTTTTTCTATTTTTTTAATTCATTTGCTTATAATTTGTTATTATCGCTGATAATGGGATTTGACATGAGGCACAATGCTAACCTTAGTATTTTGCATAATAACTAAATATTTATTTTACTGGGTCTTAATCAGTGAATTTTATAGTGAAATCAGCTTTTTTATTTGGGTATATGGACCTGGAGTTACCTTACAAAATCCATTAGTGTGGTTTTATCGTGTAAATTTCTAGGCATCAATGTTTTGGAGGAAAAGAGTAATGGCCATTGCAGCAGAATATCCTGATGTCGAGCTCTCACACTTGTATGTTGACAATGCTGCAATGCAGCTTGTTTGCAGTCCCAAACAGGTCAGAAAAATTTACTTATGCTTCATTTGTTTGATGCTTTAGGAAATTTAGAGGAATGAGAAAGGGAAATTGTATAGGTGATAATATTAGGAATCTTGACAATGTTATTGCAGTTTGATACAATTGTGACAAATAACATATTTGGTGATATTCTATCTGATGAGGCATCGATGATTACCGGAAGTATAGGGATGCTGCCATCGGCTAGTCTTGGCGCATCGGTATGGTTTTTGCTGAGTGATGTTTTAGAAAGATTTCTTGTAGTGTCTTCAATTTTTTTTTCCCTTATATTGTCTGACAATATTAAAGCTTCATTTCATTGACAATGTGTTTTCATTGACACAGGGACCTGGACTTTTTGAACCAATTCATGGTTCTGCTCCTGACATTGCTGGACAGGTTGAATTGACTTTTTCTTTAAGTATACTCTATTCTTTTATATAGTTCCAAAGAGAGAGAGAGAGAGAGAGAGAGAGAGAGAGAGATGAGAGACAACAGCCAAACATGGTTTATAATGTGAAATCTTACTTTAATGTATAGGATAAGGCAAACCCATTGGCAACGGTGCTTAGTGCTGCAATGCTTTTGAAATATGGTCTAGGGGAAGAAAAAGCTGCAAAGAGAATTGAGAATGCAGTTTTGGATACCCTGAATAATGGGTTTCGTACGGGTGACATATACTCTGCTGGAATTGTATGTGCCTTCTCAACTCCACAATCTATTTTCTTTATACGTTTGGAGATTTTTTTTTTTTTTTTTTACTTCAAATTTCTTGCTAATATGTTGGAATTGTTTTGGAGAGCAAGAACTGAAAAGTTTGAGATATTGTTTAGATGTTATTTTTTAGTTAATTTTCTTCATCTCTTTCCTGGCCCCTTGTTAATGAATTGGAGCAGATGAAAGCAGCTTGTGTCAACTTCTTTTTGAAAGATAAGTGAGGAAATTATCTTGAAACTTCAAGTTTCACATCAGCTAATTTTCCTTGCAATTTCATCACTTTTTCCCATTTTATTGAAACAATGTTTATTTGACATGTCAACATGAATTATTTTTCACCGCTCTTATCTTTTCTCATTCCTATTCCTTTGGGCATCATTTTATGTCCCTGGTCTCCAAGACTCCAACCTGCCAGTATTCATCAAATCAATGAACATAGATGTTTGTGCGTGCTCATTTGTTTCTAAAGTGTTGTGATCTCTGAACTGGGTGAGAATCATCAAGTTGAAGCTCTAACAAGTTAACCTGAATGCCTGGTATGGTGAGAATTTTTTGCGTGGGCAATGAGAAATGCATGTTTATATGGGCAAAAGGACATCTTTTATATTTTGGGCTGTTGCAATTTTGCTATGATTTATGGGGATTGGAGAGGGGCACAATTATCAAGTTTGAGAACAAATATGTGGTATTAGGGTGGTTGAGCAAAAGATCTCAACATGGTTTCACAGCTACATGCAATTTCATAATTAAAAATTCACCGAGTTGTTGGTTCAGCTGTAGAGTCGCTAATAGCCATATATAAAAGCTAATGAGAAAAATAGCAACTATAGTATGACAAAAATAGCCATGTATAGATGTTTATCAATTGAAGTTTCCTGCAAAATATTAACTGGGGGACAAGAAAATATTCGTGCAAATATTATTTAGGGATTCCCTCCCTGTGAATGTTGTGTTATTTGTCCTTCTGGCTGAGTTTTAATGGACTTCCTTTTGCAGAAATTGGTGGGATGCAAAGAAATGGGTGAGGAAGTGCTGAAATCAGTAGACTCCCATGTTCTAACTGCTGTTTAACACGGGACCATATTACCACAAAATTCAGGAGCTGAATACGTTTTCACTGTTGATCGTCTGTCTTAAGCATCTGGTGATGTGCAATGGAAAAAGATGTTCTGTTTTCTGCCCACAATTTTTAGTTGCCAGCTTTTGAATAGGTATTGTATATTTTTGGGCGTCATTACTGTGGCCAGAAAGATGCTGCAAGAGGAGAACAAAGTTAAAAGTCATTGCATTGCACTGATAGAGATTTTTATCAACACTCTGGTTTAAGGATACCTGTTGTATCAAGAACGACTGCTAACTTGTGGAAAATAAATTACCTGTTTTCAGATCGATATGATGCCCCCAGTTAGACAAATCCATCCATTATCTGTAGCAAATTTAGCATCTGAGTACTGACCTTATGTCCTAATCTTATGTTATCCTTTGGGACAAATCACCATGTGTGGCTCTCTGCTCTCTATTAAAGATGAATGGTTTTCATTTAATCCAACTGTTTTGCATTAAAATAATGTGTGAAAATCTTACAAAAAAAAAATAAATAAATAATGTGCGAAAATTGATGGATGATCACAGTTATTATTAGATTTTCAAGAAATAATCACCTGAAGCGGTTCGGTTTTATTTATTTTTCCTCCTTGTGAATGTAATTAATATCTTTGAAAGGTAACGTGGTTTCTATATATTTTTTTACTGTCTTGTTCTATTATATTAGTTTTTTAATGTGTTGAAAATTTTAAATGGAAAAGAGTGTTATGAGTAAACTTAGTACATTATAAATTTAAGGATTAATTACTAAAATAATCTTAAAATTTGATAATTTTTAATTAAATTTTGAAATTTACATAGCTGTTAAATAAATTTTAATGTTTCATTGATATCTTGAATTAATACGGTTAAAAAATTATTAGCATACTTAATGAGAGTTTCACGTCAACTATCATACTTAGTAGTTCACTGATAATTGAGTTAATTTTTGAAACATTAATTAAATGGAATGTTAAATTGATAATTATATAAATTTTAGAGTTTAATTATAAAAATTAATAAATTTTATTTTTTTTAATAAATTTTAATTTGAAATTTTTTATGTAACTTTTACAATAATAATATGATAATTAATGTGAAATTTTCATTAATTATACTAATAATTTTTTAAAGGTCTCGTTAACTATATTAATAAATTTTTGAAGACTTATTCAATTTAAAATATTAATTAAACGTAAAAATTTAATTAATAGTTATGTAAGTTTTAGTTTTAATTATAAAAATTATTATATTTTAAAATTATTTTAATAATTAATTTTAAATTTAAAATATAAATATATAAAATTTATATATTTAATAAATAATTTTTATGTAATTAATATTTTTAAAATTTTTTATAATAATAATAATAATTAGTATTGGTATTTCAACGATAGTAGTTGACCGTCGTTTAACTTGTAATGAAAAGAATTGATTCTTGCGCACGAAATCTTTATTTTTTTTAAAATAAAAGTTATGCTGGCGTGGCACATCACTATTGGTTGGCGTATGTCTTCCGGCTATTTTTTCACTATATAATCCTTCTCTGCTCTCAAACCGCTTGAGTAATCATTCATTTTAACGGAATCTCCCTGACATGTCTACGAGCTCAAGCGCCGCAATCGCCGTAACCTCAGCGGACGATCATTTCCGGCCGTCGGAAGCTATGACCACTGTAGACTACAGCGATTCCTCCACGTCTTCGTCGTCTCCAATGACTCAGTCCTTTCCTTTCTCATCTGGAAACCCTAGGATCGAAGAGACACGCGGCGTCATGCACCTTTTCTCCAATGACGGCGTTTGCGGTCTTCCCGTATGCTCAATTAATCTCCCTCTCTCTTTCCCGGGCCAGTTATGGCTTTCTCCTTTTATTAGTAACTTCTTAAAGCATTTTTGAAGCTAAGATCACAAGACTGAGGTAAACATTCATTGTTTCTCTTTAATTTTGATTAGGTTGGAAGGAAACCTTCTGTTTCTGTTCTTGGGGTGCCAAATCACATGACTTATGCAGATTTCTGCCAGTTTTGCGCTTCTTTTCTTCACCACATATTGGAGATGCGAATAGTCAGGTAAAAATATTGTGATCAGTACTACAATTTTAGTCCGAGCCTAGTCTAGCGGCATCAGATTTAGGTATTGCTATTATAGTTTTGGTTGAGAAATGAAGAGAAGGGCCACTTTCAAGTTGGGGAATTATGCAGTAGCCTGACATTAAAGGGATATTAAGTAAAGTAAGACTAAAGCATGAAATTGGGAATGTAAATGCAAGTCAGTTGAAGGTGAATAGATCCTAGATAGATAATGGTCTCGTTTGGGAATTTTTGTAAGGAAGGTCAAATTGATAGATGTTATAATTAGATAAGACTGCACAAAGTGGATAGGTGATTTTGGAGTATTATCTAAGTACAAAGTAATGCTGGAAGCTTGGGAGGAAGAAGAATTGATGGGAATGAGAAAGCAAAGGATGAGGGAGCGAAGGTAAAAAGTGGCTTTCATCCTAGGATGGGAATTTTTATATGCTTATGTAACGGTGGGATCAGTAACAAAGATGTGTACTAGATACCACATATTCCTGTTATAGCCTGATTTCAAGGCTTTCATTTTCAGCATCAAACATTGAGATTCTATGTTCAGTAACTGTAGTAATTAATAATAGAACCCAAGTGTGTGACTTGCTCAGATTTATGATTACCCTAAGGTGCGGCTCATATTATAGATCCTGCATTCGTTGGTCTTTTAGGATATGTAATCTAGTTGGTCTGCCAATATGTGCAATTAAACTAAACTTTGAATGGTGTTTTCTAATGAGTGATGTGTATCTAGATTCTTGTTGTTGTTGTAGATAGATTTTTAAGGTTGAAGTTAAAAGAATGTGTAATAATGATATTTTGTCATCTAAACAAAGAATAACTAATCTTGCTTTTGTCCAGTTGTTTATTTCACAAGCAACCACTTATGTGTTTCTTCTCTCTGGCTACTCCTCTCCTTTGCCCCTCATTTTCACTTTTATTGTGTGTGCTTGTGCATGCGTGTGAGATAGTACTGATTTTGTTACTTTATTTATATGATAGGAATGATGGGATGGAGGATCAATATAGCATCCTGATACAATTTGACAGTCAGGACTCCACAGATAGATTCTATCAACACTTTAATGGTAGACAATTTAATTCTTTGGAGGTATGGACCATTCTTATTTAGTTTAATATTCTTAATGATAAGTAGGAAATATAGAATTGATTTCCAAAAGTTCTAGGAAATATCATAACTCGATAATGATTTCTGAATTACCATTATACATACCTATTGATTTTCATATTTATACAGGAAGCTGTTTGTCATGTGCTTTTTATAGTCGATGTACAGTTCACTGGTTATAGTGGTTCACTTGACGCTCAGCCTTCCGTGACAAGCACAAATGAGCAGCCTTCATGTCCAGTTTGTCTTGGTATGTTCATTTCTCCCTTCAGAAGTTGTTGATTATCTCCCTCTTCCCAGCCCCTTTTATCTTTTTTACGAGTAAGATTCCTGTAACTTTTTGTTGTGAAAATCATTTCTTCAAATTAAAATTGAATAGATCATTGGAAGAAGTCAGACGCTTAGAAATCCTAGAGTTACTATCTTTCATTATTTAAGAACATGTTGAATAAGAGTGTGTGAATGCTAGAAAAGCGACGCTAATAGGAGGGGAATCCTTTTTTGAAACACAAGAGTCTTAACATCTGTTCTTTTGGTGAAAATATTAATATCTAACTTGCTAGAAGTGAGACGCTCAATACATGGCTCTTGAGTTCAAAATTTTGGCAGTTATAAAGTTAAGAAGGTAAGAAACAAGAAAATTTGAGGACAAAACACTAATAGATCTATGTTAGAGAGTTTGTCTTCTTATTGACTTGGAACTATATTGTAGATGCCATGTTTCCTGAAATAATGCAGTAAGGCATAGTTTCACCCAATTTGTGTTGGGAGAGTTGAGCAGTTGCTACATTTTCCATAGTTAATAAATTTGGAATTTCCTGGGGGTAATTCATATGTCCCGGATGCTTTTATGTTATAGAAGTTGCTTTTATTTGGTTCAATCCTGCTGGTGCAACCTTGATCTATAAGTTGCCCCCTGGGGCTCTGTACCTCCCCTGCTAGAAGTTGTAATTGTAGTAGATTTTATATCAGCTTGCTTTCCTTTCTGTTTCTTATTTTTATTCCTTATGCAACTTCATTTCTACTTTATTTGATATATTTATTCCGTTTTCTTTGCTTTTCTTCACCATTGGGAAACTTCATTCCATTAATGGTACAGTATGCCCACTGTTATGATTGCATGAGTAGTAGTTGGGTCCACTGGTTGCTAGTACTGTAGCTAAAATCACGGTGTTGGTTGTACAATAAAAAGCTTTTACCGAAGTTATTATCAACCATGCTGTTTGAGAGGAGCACATATACTAATTATTCCAATGGCATCCTGTATTTTGTATGATTTTCTTATATTTTGCTTCATGTTACAGAGAAATTAGACCAAGACATGGGTGGAATTCTCACAACTATCTGTAATCATTCTTTTCACTGCTCGTGCATTTCAAAATGGGAAGATTCTTCTTGTCCAGTAAGTGATTATGATTTTTTTGTACTTTCTTGATGTTTGTTGTTATTGTGTCATTGCTCATGGCATAGGCCTTATTTAAAAGTATAATAATATAACAATGATTTAATTGCTTGTAAAGTGTAATTAGACCCTTTCATTCCTCTGACAGTCTGATTTAAGATGCCACTTGTTCTCTGGCAAAACATTGTGAGCGTTGCAGAATAACAGAAACTTAGTTATTTTTACTGCCTAAAACTTTAAGATATTAGAATATCCAGTATGCATTGATCAGCTAATATCTGAAAGCACTCCTGGCTAGATTTGTGATGAAATAAGACTACCATATTACTGCACATCTTTATTGCTGGAGTAAATGTTGATTTAGTGGTGGTTCATTGATTGTTTAGGTTGTAGATGGTCATAATATCAGATTTGAAGAGGATAGAATTTACAAATCAGCCATATTTAATGCTGTTGATGATTTGTTTAGGTCAATACTTCTTTTTTAAGTATCAGTGGATCAGTTTGTGGTGTTTTTGTTGAAGATGTCAACTGGGGATTATTTTAGATTTGAAGCGTTTAGTTATAAGGTTCAATCTGATGATTGTTCTATTATGACTTTTGGAGCTAATTATTTGTTCCTTTGACCAGTAAAGCATGAAGTGTAAAACTTCAGTTGCAAAAGCTCAAGAAAGAGAGTTAATCAATTATGTGGCAACTTCTGAGCTATTAAAACATAATTTGGCAAATCGTGGCTTTGCACTTTGACAAATTTTAAATGTTGTGATACATAGCTCAGTCATTGCTAGAACAAAACTTAAACTAGTAGTTCAGGAGTTGTGCTTCCCAAATATTTTGTTGACAAAATGCAATATCTGTTGAAACTCATACAAATGTTAAATACACATTTAATGTCCCAATTGCCTGGGATCACTGCCTGGTTTGCAGCTATTTTAAACTATCCTTTCTTTCAAGTCTTAACTCTGCACTTTTTATCTTCAAAGCCCCTTGTTTTTTTACCTTCTGTATGTGTTACTGCTGTGTGTTTTTTAATGTTAATTTTATTTCTAAGCAAGCATTATCATCATGGCTAAGCATATACACTCTCCTATTTAAGGGGGAAAAGAAAAAAGAGAACTACAAATTAGAAGTTCTGTGTACTAAGAAATGAACTCTATATTTGGTGGAATGCCCAAGCACTAAGTGAGACTGTTATGGCTGTTATTGCTAGGAATTATTTCTTTTTGCTATTGGTTATAAATTTTAAGGTCTGCTCCAAACAAAATTGCAAGGACAAGATACTTGGTAGTAAGCTCATTAGTTTTTGAACATTTCTTTTCAGGTTTGCCGATATTGCCAGCAACAACCTGAAAAATCAATATGTTTTGTATGTCAAACTTCTGAGAATCTATGGCTTTGTGTTATCTGTGGTTTTGTTGGCTGTGGGAGGTAATGATTTCAATTTATTTTGTGATTTGCTCATTCTCTTTTTCACTATTCAAATTCTTTTGTAAGAAAATCCTTTTAATATTGTGTGCCTCATAACTTTGCTATTCCTTATTGCTGCAGGTACAAAGCAGGACATGCCACCAGACATTGGAAAGAAACACAACATTGCTATTCTCTTGAACTGGAAACACAGCGTGTTTGGGATTATGCTGGTGACAACTATGTTCACCGATTGATTCAATCAAAAACTGATGGAAAATTAGTTGAGTTGAATTCCCATTGCGTGCATGCTAATGATGGTTGTGGAAGTTGTGACTGTGTAAAATCTGGAATTAGTGATGCTCTTTTAAACAGCAAAGTTGAAGCGGTAATGTCTTCTATCTTTCATAGTAAAAGTTATTGTAATTTTTTTTTTTTTCTATCCTTTGCATTGCAATCACTCTTTTCAAATTATTTGCAGATTGTTAATGAATACAATGAGCTCCTAGCCACCCAACTTGAGAACCAAAAACTAGTAAGTGTTGTCTTCCATTTTCCTGTGGCGGATCCAGAATTTTTTTTTTGGGGGGTCAATATATAAAAGAATATAATAAAATATTATAAAATTGTTCTTATAATTATATAATTATAATTAGAGCACATTAGGTTAGAGGATAGAAAGAAAAAAAGGGGTACACCTAAATTGACTTGGAGGAGAGTAGTACAACATGACCTAGAAGCATTACACATTTCTGAGGATTTAACCCAAAATCGTTTAGAGTGGAGAAAGCGAATCCATATAGCCGACTCCAAATTTTTTGGATAAAGGCTTAGTTGAGTTGAGTTGTTCTTATAATTATACTCGACGAGGTCTAATACCTTGAAAACTATCAAGAATTATATTATTATTAATATTATCAAATACATCTCTCTATATAAGTAACTAAACAATCATTCATCAATTGATCACACATACGATTGCACAATTTTGTCTTGATAAAGTTCATTGCTGAAAAAGCTCATTCCATAGTTGCAGTAGTGACAGGTAGAATAAGTGCAAGTTTCAAAAGTAAATACATCTGTGGACACACAATATGCTTTTTTGTTTCAACTAATTTTTGTAGAAAGATCACTAAGCCCTTTCAATTCATGAAACCTATTATCTTGACACATATCAAAAATAAAGTTTCCAAGTTGGTTTTCAAGTGTCAAGAGCTCAACATTTGAAAACTTAATAGATAAAATTGAGCTAATCTAACCAACCTTTTTATGTTAAAAGAAGAGAAAGAACTATCCAGATTCAAGCAAGCCACACAAACAAGCAATTCTGTGTTAACCTCATTGAAACGGTCATTAAACTTCTAAAGTTGCATATCAATAATTTTGTAAAATGACTCAACGCGGTAGTGGTGTAAATTTGCAATCTTTGCAACTTTACGTCTTGACCTTCTTTGAGGAACATTTAAGTCTAAAATATTAGGGATTGAGATGTCATGCTTCTCACAAAAAGAAGAAACCACTCTAAATGAGATTACCACTTTTCTTTTCTCATCAACTGCAAGTGTTGCTTCTCCAATTTAACAAGTGTCATAGCATTGGCAATATCTTGTTCTTTTCTTTGCAAAGCTACATTCATCTCATTTGTGATCCCTAATATCCTTTGCATCAAACTTAAGGTAAAAGAGAATTGAAAAGATTATAATGAATCAAGAAGAACTTGTGCATGAATTCTTTGATCAGAATGAAGGCTATTAGTTGCAATAGTTTCAAGCACATCAATTATGGAAGAAAACATAATAGTCAAATTCAAAAGTGACCTGTAGAAGAAAACATAATTTAAGCACATCAATTGTTATAATTTTAATAGTCAAATTCAAAAGTGACTAGTAGAAGAAAACATAATTTAAGCACATCATTTGTTATAATTTCAAGCATGTCAATGATAGGATAATACATAATAGCCAAATTCAAAAAATGATCTATAATGAGATCCCCAATGAGTATTGCCTGGTCTTTTGGGTCCAATTTCTTGATTTAAGCCACGTCCAGTTTGAAGTTCACCATCATTCAATGCTTTTTTTAACCTTTTTAGCGTGCTTCTCCTCGAGAATATCTCTTCGCTTGCAAGAAGCTCCAACCACATTTAACACATTATCAACTAAGTTAAAAAACCAAGTAACGTCATCATTATTTTTTGCAAATGCAACAGTGTTAGCTAAAGTTGATGAGCAAAACAATGAATGAAATATGCTGATTCAGTTTCCCTCATAATTAAGGTTTTTAGGCCATTGATCTCCCCTTGCATGTTGCTAGCTCCATCATAACCTTGCCGACGTATCCTAGATGAGCTCAATGAATGTTTAGCAAGCAAAGAATCAATTGCTTCCTTTAGTGACAAAGCAGATGTATCAACCACATGAACAAGACCAATAAATCACTCAATCACAACTCCCCTTCTATCAACATAACGCAAAACGAGAGCCATTTGCTCTTTATGTGATATATCACGAGACTCATCAACTAATATCTCTAAAAATTCATCACCAAGATCATTAATAATGGCCCTAGTTGTTTCTTTGGCACAAGCATGAACAATGTCCTTCTGAATGGAAGGTGCAGTCATTTGTTGATTTCCTGGAGCATTTTCTAACACAACCTTTTCTACACATTTATTTCGATTAGCATACCATTGTAAAAGTTCAAGAAAATTCCCTCTATTGTTTGAGCATTCATGCTCGTCATGGCCACAAAATGCCAATCCTTGCCGTAGTAAAAAACTCAAACAATCAATTGATGCAATAACTCTACTTTGGTACTCAATTTTAGCTTGCTCTTGTTGTTTATGAAGCGCGGCCACTCTAAACTGTTTTTGCTTCATCAAATTTTCGCATTTTATGACAGCTTGGTGGTGAGCACTTTTACAATCACCAACATGGAAATTTAAATTTTTTTTTTTGTTCCATGCCTTAAATCCTCCATTGACAAAAGAATCACCTCTGGCATGTTTTCGAACAAATAAATAACAACATAAGCAAAAAATAATATCTTCTTTTATGCTATATTCTTAACCAATTACCAAATTTATCAAATCAAGAAGGATTAAATTTACGAAGAACTCCACCAATGTTTATTTGGGGAAAATTATGATTACGAGGTTGGCAAGGACCCTTTTGTAAATATGCTTTCTAATGTAGAACAGCTAAGAACAAAGAACAAAGCAAGGACCAATCCTTGAAAAAAAGAACTAATTCTTAATAATTTTATTTAATTTCAATAATAATTATAATCTAAAGCTATAGAATAATAGAAAATTAGCTCTATTTATAGAGGTTACAACCCAAATCAAATTCGAAATAAAAATCCTAATTTAACTCTAATTAGAAATACTAAATAAGATAAATTAGAAAATAATAGGCTTAATAATAATAAAATTTCTAAACAATAAGAACTCTTCAAATTTTCTAATCCTATAATAATTAAAATTCATAAATAAAATTCTAAGCTTCCTATTCTGCATTACTCTCCTTACTTCATATTGATCATTCGGATGAAAACTTAAAATTGGTTTTCTTATTGCTGGATTGGCTTAAAGAGAATTAGGTTCAATTCCTTGTTCTTGAATATCATTCTTTTTTTGTGATGTAGAACTAGGAGTTTGCCTTTTAAAATATCTCTTCATTGTTTACTATTAAAAAAAATTTTGAAAAATTAAATTTAATAATCTAGACAAATAAATAATACTACCATTAACATTAAAAAAAAGAAACATGCAACAATCGTAATTTTACTTTACTATAACTATAATGGCAATAATTTAAAATTTAAATAGCAATGGAATAATGATTTAAAATTTTCAATTGCAAGTACCTATTTTTCCAAATCAAACAAAGAGTTTCAATATACCAAAAAAAAAAAAAGGAAAAAAAAAATATACACATAAAAATTAAATTAAAATTTTTTTTTTTATAACAACAAAATAGTAGAAATTAATTACTATGCTTGATTGAATTAGTCATGGTTAATCTAATGATAACAACAATAAAGTACAAATAAAATGACTAAACCAAAGTCACCAACTAAGAAGGAACAATTTGGATATGTTTAAAGTAGCCCAACAAATGCAAATGAAATAGAGTAGCCTATAAAAATTTAATAGTAGGATCTCTCTATATACGTAGCCCTCAATTGAGAAGAAAAGAAAGAAAAGATCCATGTATGCAATTGAGTTCAGTTCTATGGCCAATCAAGAAGTTCCCTGAAGCTTGATATGATAAAAGAGTAGGCATTTCATTTCATTTTCCTTTTGCAAATGGATGGTGGTAAGCAATTCCCTAGTTCCATTAGTCGTATATATTCTAATTTCAGGTGAATTATTCACCTATCAGGTGAACAAAATCTAACCAAATATATCATTGTAATATTCTTGAATGCTAACTTTAAAGGAAAATTGAAAAAAAAAAAAACCGTAATTACTGTAGCTAAAACTCAAGACAAAAGCTATCTAATCATATACCATGTCAATAAAATCTATTGTTTAATTGAAAATTTAACAAATTAAAACCAACATATAAGAAAATATATGAAATAACATATTAAAAGAAACTAAATTACAAAAGCTCCAAAAAAAACTAACACAGCCAAGCAATTAAATAATTGCAAATAAAAAAGAAAATTACATATTATTTTTTTTAAAGAAAAAGGAATATAATAAATTAAACAGCCATTAATGGGAAGGAAAGAAAATGTATTAAAGTTGTTACCTTTAGAGTAGAATTCATGAATTGATGAGTATTGCCAATTTGAGGAAAGCCGGAACGGGTTAAAGTTCTTTAGCAAGGGAAATTGCTAATTAAAATTGTTAATTCTAATTTAAGGATAGGGTTAAAGAATAGTCTTTAGCAGCTGGTTAAACTAGTTTAAGTGAAGATTCAAAATGACTTTTCATTAACTCATTATTTTTTTATTTGTTACTTAATTGGCTATATTATGAAGTGGTTAGTTGGAATCGATTCACTTCTCTCATTAAATTGATGAGAAATTATATATATATATATATATATATATATATATATATATATATATATATATATAATTTTAATTGTATTAAAAAATATTTAAATTATTAAGAGTTCATTTAAATAAATATAGATATTAAGGGTCAATTAATTTCTCATTATAAAATTATATTATTCTTTAAAAAGAGGGGTCAATGTTTAAATTTAAGAGGGGTCAATTTATAAATACATATATATTTAGGAGAAATTAAAAAAAAAAAAAGAACAGGGGTCATTTGACCCCCCTTTCATCTGAAGGCATCTGCCACTGCCATTTTCCATGTTTGGTTGAGTTGTGGAGCCTGGTCTTGAGCTTTAGCTTGATTTTCATTATGAATTGTCATAATATGTCCTATGGTTGTGCTAAATGTCAATAATAAAGAAATAAGAGATGGACACTGTCCCAATATGCATAGTATTTTCAGTATCCCTAAATGAATGCATATGCTCTTTTGATAGTATTTTGAGACTTTGCTTCAAGAAGTCAAAGATGAAACAGAAAGGGAAATTGCGGAAGCAGTTAAGAAGGCCATTGCACAAAAGTTGCAGAAGTTGCCGGCTAAGCTGGATAGGTGTCTCAAAGAGAAGAAATTTCTTGATGAAGTAAGTATCATTCCCTGGTGTGCAGCAGTGGCTTAATGAAAATTTTGTGTGCAAGGTTTTATATTAAGATAAATTGAAATGCATGTTTCCTTATGATTATTGTGATATTTTCTTTTTAAGATATTAGGATTGACCATTTGTTTGTTAATTATCATATTTTCTTGTTTTTGCTTGTAGGTCAATGAGAATCTTTTGAAAAATCAGGAGATATGGAAAGCAAAGATATTGGAGATTGAGGAGAGGTATGTATGGGTTGTGACAAAAAGGCTTTAACCTGTGTTTGGATGTTGCATTGAGTTCATGCCATTGTGCTTTAAAAAGAATGCACGAAAAAGTTCTATAATAGTTTATAGGAGTCATTGCTATGGCACTGATGATTTCTGGGGGATGTTTTTGAATTCTCACCATAATTTGTACAATTGCATTTCCCACATTTCTGTAGTGGTTTCTATTTTTGGTACATATGGAACTTTTAATGGAGAGGGTCCACCAGGATTGAATTTCTATGCACTTGACTGTTAGACTATTAACCTACTGGCATAGTGGTTCCATTTGATATGATCTATTTTTGGTTTGAATGCCACAGTGTGTGGGTAATGGACATTAATTATGGCCTTGTTATAAACCAACTTCAGTCCTCCCGTATTTTCCTCTTTGTAACTGTTGTGTGTTAGCATGCCATCCCAATTTACAAGTCCAATTAGTCACATGTAAAGTCAAAATTTTGGAAACATTTGTTGTAGAAAACTGGGAAGCTGGACCATCTGTGAACACATTCTTGATGTCTTATTAACATTTATTCTCCAGAAATTTAGAGTACTGCTAAATATATGTAAACTGACGTGCTTAATAACATTTTTACACTGCTTTATTTCTTTTGTACTTTGCACTGGGTATTACCTTGGGTTCAAATGTTTCCAGGGAGAAAAAAGCTCTGAAAATGAAAGATGATAAAATTCATGACCTGGAAGAACAGGTTTGTCCAGTATTATGTTGGGCCAGCTTGTATCTTATTGTTAAGCAGATGGATCTGTAATTTGTAGTAAAATGGTTTCTTTTCGATGTGGTTGCAGCTTAGAGACTTAATGGTGTACCTAGAAGCTGGAAGAACAATGGAGCAGGTGTCAACATCAAATGAAATCAAGGATGGAACCGTCTTGCCAATATCTGTGGAGTCTTCTTCAGGGACCAATTCCAAGAGTGCAAGAAAAGCTAATAACCGTAGAAAAAGCTGAATTTAAAAGTCACTTGGTTTAAGAATGTGCTTATTAATTCATTCATTTCAAGTCTTCTTTATTTTTTGGTTCCATAGAAGACTAGGCCCTTTTTTGTGCAGTTGTGAAGTCAGTAGTCTGCTAAATTTAGTGTAGCAAAATCACATTGATCAGGAGTTTTGGTTGTCTGTACATTGAAAGTCCCCAGAACTTAGGGATTTCTAGAGAATAGTAGCTGTACATAATATGATGGTTTCTAAATGGATTTTTAAAAAAGAAAAAGATAGATATATCATACCAAATAACGTGTTGATTGCTGATGAACTTGTGGTTGTTAAGGCTAGTAGATGGTAAAAAAAGTGTAATTTTGGAGTACTAATCAAACCTGTAGGTCTGCTGGTGTATGTGTTTAACGTTTGTCCTTTTGAATTTGATAATGAGGACATACTGTTATAGGTGTATAGCATTCTTGTGATTCCACATAATGTTGAAAAGCCATAAATTAGAGTCTTGGTTGGTTTGCTTTGCTTAGGGATTGAAAAATTATTCTTTGAAGCCATGATATGAGAACACACTCTAGAAATGTAGAGCGAAGAGTCCAAGATTTCAAGCATTCCTAAGGAAAATTCTATTTTTTACGGAATCTAGATTGTGGGTCGTGTCCTCCTAAGCCTGAGTTTTGGAAGTTTTAGAGTTAGATTTTCATCGAGCTTAACTGAATACCGAGTCTGAGTTCGAGTTTCATTTAGTTTAATTAGTTAAATTGTTAAAAATATTATAATTTTTATTAATTATTAGTTAAAATTTATTTAATGATAGATTTATTAAATTATATAATTAAATAAATAATCATAATAATAATACTATTATTTAAATTATATTGATAAATTATATAATTTAATTATATTTTTAATTTCATAATATATTATATTTATTATTTTTAATCATAATTAATTACATATAATAAAAAAATATATTAATATATATTTTCTCGGTTTATTTTTAAGTGATATTTAAAACAAATTCTCATTTTATTTATCTTTTTAAAAAATTAAAAAAATATTAATTATTTTTTTTAAATATATTTTTCTATATTATCCTATGAATTTATTTTTTTATTATTTTTATTTTAATTAAATAATAAAATAATTTAATCAATTATTAATTTTTTTTTATAAAAATAAACTTGTATAGTCATTTATTTAATCCTTATATAAAAAACCTAAAACGCATTTAAAACACCATGGAGGAACTGAATAAATTAACTAAAAACAAACTCATGTATATACAAATTAAAAATTATAATTAATATAATAACTTTTATTTAATTTTTTAAATATACTATTAACCCATTAATAAATTAATATTCATAAAAAAAATAACTTATTATTTGAAATAAATGATAAGGGAAAGTGGGGACGGATAGTATTATTTTTATATTTTAATTGTAACAAAATTTAAGAAATCCTTTCTGCGAGAACACGCAATTCAAGGCAGATGGATATTTTTGTAACAGTGCAATATTGCTTCTCTTCATCCCATGGGAACCGGCAAGAGCATCCGTACGATGAGATATTAGGACCCAGCGAAACACACCCAGCACAGCATTTTAAGATTACATCTTCGTCAAATATCCAAAAGCCTCAGTAAATCCAAAACTACAGACAATTTGCATCATCCAATTCTCCTGGTTCTCTCTTTTCAGGTAAAGTTTCATTCTTGTAATTAGCATTTAGCATTACACAGATATATGCTTGATTCTGATAACGGTGAATGGATTTCAAGATGATTTGCGTAGATATTTCTGCAATCCTTCTGTCTTCTGTAATTTTTGTCCCATGAGATCGATTTTTATATGGGTCTTTGCGTGTTTGTTTGTCGTAGGTATTCAAAATTGAAATGATTAGATAAATTATCTCAAGAGTTGACATGATCTGGATATGTTTGAATTGTCTTTCTTCCATCAATACGTGTTGTTTTTGAGATTAATTGCTAAATGGGTTCTCTTAATTTCATTTTCCTTCATTTTGTTTCTATAATTGTTAAAATAATTTTCTGTGACTGCTTAATCTAGCCTTAGGTTATCTTTATTTTTGTTTCAATTTTTTATTGGTAAATACAAGTTTCTGTATGTGTTTGACTGTTTTATAGGGTGTTACACATTGTGGAAACGTTCATGAGAAGATACTGGTGATATCCCTTTTCGAATTATTTGATCTTGTTTTCATTTAAGAGAGGACCAAGTTTAAGCTTTTATTTGTTCTCTTTTAATTGTTGCATCTATCTATTTATTTTGGTGAAATAATTGTGTCAGTATGGATATATATGAGTAATTATTTGTATATTTGAACAATTATTTCCTTCTTGGTTATTAGATTGAGAGTTTTATCTTGGTTCTTGCATTGATTTTTTTTTTTCCAATATTTTGTAGATTTCTTTTATCAAGCTGAGGAAGAAATCTGCTTTCGATGGATAACTTACCAGACCAATTGGTTTGGGAGATCTTGAGCAGAGTCAAGAAAACTGTTGATAGAAACTCTGCTTCATTGGCATGTAAGCGTCTTTATGAATTGGATAGTGAACAGAGACATTCTCTTAGGTTCGGTTGTGGATTGGATCCTGCTAATCAAGCTCTGACTTCGCTCTGCAATAGATTTCCTAACTTGGTAAAAGTAGAAATAACTTATGCTGGTTGGATGTCCAAGCTAGGAAAGCAATTAGATGACCAAGGGCTTGTGATTCTTGCTAACAACTGCCCATCCTTGATTGATCTCACTTTAAGCTATTGCACATTCATTACTGATGTGGGACTTCGCTATTTGGCTTCTTGCTCCAAGCTTTCAGCCTTGAAGTTGAATTTCACACCAAGAATAACTGGTTGTGGCATCTTATCTCTTGTTGTGGGTTGCAAAAAACTCACCATTCTCCACCTTAACCGGTGTCTCAATGTTACCAGTGTTGAATGGCTGGAATATCTTGCCAAGCTTGAAACACTTGAAGACCTTTCAATTAAGAATTGTAGAGTGATTGGGGAGGGTGATTTGATTAAGCTGGGATCTAGCTGGCAAAAACTAAAAAAATTGCAGTTTGAAGTGGATGCCAATTACAGATATATGAAGGTTTATGATCGGTTAGCTGTAGATCGATGGCAAAAGCAATTGGTCCCATGTGAGTCTATGTTGGAACTTAGCCTTGTTAATTGCATCATCAGCCCAGGGAGAGGGCTTGCTTGTGTGTTGGGAAAGTGCAAAAATTTGGAAAAGATCCATTTGGACATGTGTGTTGGGGTGAGGGACTGTGACATGATAGGCTTAGCCCAAAAATCAAGAAATCTTCGTTCAATTTCTCTTCGAGTTCCTTCTGATTTCTCCTTGCCACTTCTGCTGAATAACCCTTTGAGGTTAACAGATGAAAGTCTTAAAGCTTTGGCTCAAAACTGTCCGGTGCTTGAATCTGTCCGGATTTCTTTTTCAGATGGGGAGTTTCCTTCCATTTCGTCGTTTACTTTAAGTGGAATCCTTGCTTTGATTCAGATGTGCCCTATTCGGGAACTTGCTCTTGACCATGTGTATTCCTTCAATGACGCTGGGATGGAAGCTCTTTGCTCAGCTCCGTATCTGGAAACCTTGGAGCTAGCCAGATGCCAAGAAATCAGTGATGAGGGGCTGCAGATTGTGGGCCAGTTTCCTTGCTTGTGCATATTACGGTTAAGAAAGTGTTTGGGAGTTACAGATGATGGGTTAAAGCCTCTTGTTAACTCACACAAGTTGGAATTCTTGACTGTGGAAGATTGTCCTCAAATTTCTGAAAGGGGTGTTCAAGGTGCTGCAAGATCTGTATCATTCCGGCAAGACTTGTCATGGATGTATTGAACTTGGTATTGGAATTGAAAGAGCTTATTTGTTTGTGTCTTCTTCCATGCATTTTTCTGTGATTAGTTCTAGATGGTATACACTGCATCTGTTGCTCCTCTAATCATTCTTGCTTCAGTGGATGGATTATTTCTTTATAATTGTTAAGTACGCTTCTGTAATTGACCACCCATTTGTTTTATTGAAATAAGTTGTGGATTTATTTATCTTTACATAGCATGTGGAAGCGTGATTTATATTCATGTTTTGATTTATTATAATTGGAGATTAAAAGCCGTTATTAACTGTATTATTCATGGTGGGGTTTTTTGACTTTGACAGAGCATATTTGCAGAGCAGTTAATTTCAAGTACTCAACAGTGCCAAATTCTTCCACGATCTTTCTCTTCCCTGAAAATATGTTTTTGTCATTTCTCTTGTTTCATCTTTACATCCGCAAAGCTATGTTGAATTTCAAAACTCAAAATCGAAAACAAATGCACTAATTACATATTTACATTTCAAATTTTAGCCAAGCACTCAAAACAAAGTTGAGAAAAAGAGAATCTATATCTGATAGCTTCATTCTCCCACTGCAACCCATTCCACCTGTCTGCATTTCCACGGACAGAAATTTTCTCTTGCCTGGAACTACTGGAATCAAGTGGGATAGTTTTTAACCATGGCCTCCAAACTTGTTGCCAAACTCAATGTCAAACAGGTACATATATGCTAAATGCTGCAGGGGAATGTGTCGCTCTCCTGGCTTGTGCTCTACCTGTGGCGACCTTCACGGCTCCTAGAATATAACTTATGATGATAAAATCATGGATAAACGTGTAATTCAATTTTAATTATCATTTTATATTTATATAATTAAAGATAAATATGACTGATTAATGGTGATTTAATTGGTTTATTTTACTCGATAATCTCTTTTAAAAATGTAGATTACTTCCCAAAAAAGTGTTTAAATTAATAATTTTCTTTTGTACTTTGACCATAAAATAATAAAATATTATTAGATATTACATGTGCAAAAAGCTCAAAATTTTTATCTTTAAATAAAAATTAAATCATACAATTCGGTCTGATTATATGTAAAAATTAAAATCAAATAAAGCTATAAATTTTAATTTTAATTATATTGGATTAATTTGGTTCAGTGGATACAATAAATTTTTGTTTAGCTCTATTGTTTTTAAAATGTGACATTCATACCCAGATTAGACTGATCGGTCCAATTGGATTAATTGGAAATTAAAACTTGGTTCGGTTTAATTCACCCATAAATTCTGTTTCTTTATATATTCACCCTAAACCGGTTGAGTAACCGATGATTTGACAAACCCAATTAGATTTAAACCGATAAGTTGAATTACTCGAAAAAAAAAAAAAGATACATAAGTCTATAATTGAAAAAAAAAAATTTAAATATAACTGTTATGAAAAAAATTTAAAATCTTTCTATTTTACTAATTCCTAATCTGAGTAATTAATAATTTATATAATTAAAATATTAACATAAATTATTTTTTATTTTAATTTTCTTATTGTTCTATAAGATCTTAATATATTAAAATTAATTTTTTATTAACACGAATAACTTTATTATTATAAAATTTTTTTAAAATATTTTTATTATAAATTTTTATCATTTAAAATTTGATTAAAAAAATTTAAATTATTTTCAAAAAATTGTTTACACATTAAAATTTAATTATTATTTATAAAATATATCATTATCATCATCGTCAAACTATCAAATCCATTTTGTTCGGTTTATATGGTTGAGCTGACTCTCGCTCAATTTGATCTTTTGAGTGAGTGTAGACACTTTTTATTGACACGTTAGACTTTTCATATTAAGCGCTGACTATTTAACTCGATTTTAAGCGAATATTATATCACTCAAAATTTCTATAATCAAATCAAATTCTATTTAGTACTTATACCTAATTAAATAAGACATAATAAAGAATAATTGAGAGTTTGATTCATCTAAAAATAAAGAAAAATTAAATAAAATAAAAGAATTATCAATGATGCTTCATCAACAACTAAGAAAGATTATTCTCCATTTGGCAGAGAGAATTATATTTTATCATGTAATTTATGTAGGCATATTCTAATAAAAAATTTTAGATTATATTAAATTAAAATTTAAACTTTTTGCGAAGTCAAGAAATTACAATGAAATAATTTCAAAATTGGTTTAATTTATAAAAAAAAAAAAAGAAAAAACTTCAAAATCGAGGTACATCGATGAAATTAAGCCGATATTTTTTTTTTTAAGCCGATAACCTACTTGTTCCCCAGACCCAAAACTTCATTTTCAAATTCCGGTTCAATTTTCAAAAAAAAAAAAAAAAAACCAGGTCCGTACCCACAGGCCACAAAGTCCTCGCTTAAGCCTAAACCCCATCGACCAACTGTGCCTGTGCCAGTGCCACCCTTCTTCTTCACTCTCATACCCTAGTCCAGTAAACATCATTTTTTCACCTTCTTAACCTTTAATGGCTCTCTCTATCGCCAGACCCAAACGCAGATCCCTTACTAACCCTTCTCTCATCCACTTCTTTTCTACTTCTTCGTCGTCGTCGTCGTCGTCGTCCACAACCCCACCCAGCGACCAATTTACCGATCAAGATGCCAACGATTCTCATTCGCAACCACCACCACCACAGCAACAACAAGCCTCGTTTTCTTCTTTCTTCCCTGATGTCAAAGCCAGCCTCAAGCAACAGATGCAAAACCCACAATCCCAAAACCGACTAAATAGACCCAACTTGCCTCCTCTTAGAGAACCGTCGAACGTCAATCCTTCTATCTCGGGACCGGCAAGAAAAATTGCTTCTATTGAAGAAATAAGAAAGAATCTCGCGGAGTTCCGTCGTAGATCCTCTGTTCCGCCCCCAACTGAATCCAAAACTTCAGGATCTCCTTACTCTGAACAACAGCAGCAGCAGCAGCAGCAAATCTCGTTCCAAGAACTATACAATCGAAGTATGATTAGAAAGTCAGAGGATGGTTTGGGCAGTATTGAAGCCAATAATAACTATAACCCCGTTTCTGGGAAGCTGTCATTTCAAGCAATTAGAGAGAGTTTACGACAGATGAGGTCCAAAGCATCCACAAACGCTGGTAAAAGGAGTGAAGACGCAATGTCGTTTTCGGCTTTAAAGGACAGATTGAAACTAAAACCCATGAATGAAAATGAATCGATGAACTCCACTGTGATTGGTGGGACCGAGGGACTGCCACTGCCGGCTTTTGGAAAGGAGGATGCCAGTGTTAAACAGGGAGCGAGTACAGAATTTGTGAAAATGTATAACTATGGAGAGTTGGGGCAGAAGTTGAGGACTCTGCGGCCAGAGGTGAAGGAGGGTGAAAAGAATTGGTTTTCGTTGGAGGAGTTGAATGAGAGGTTGAGGAAGTTGAGGGAAATGGAGGAGAGGGAGACTGAATCCAGGATTGGTGGTATATCTTTTAAGGATTTGAGACAGTGCTTGGTGCGACTTAAGCAGTCGGACGAGGAGAAGGCCAAGAATTCAAGTGAGTATTCCAAAAAAGAGAACTTTGTAAATTTGAAACACAAAGATTGTATTAATTATTTTTGGTGGGAACTTTGTAATTGTTTGTTTCTTTGTTTACTTATTGATATTTCCCTGTTGATTGTCCAGTTGTGAAAGATTTTATGTTGTTTGGGTATTTTGTGATATAAGAATAGAAGGAATGATAATTAGGAGCTTCTGACTTAATAAAAGTAAGCACTTACTTAAAATTTGTCCATAATGTTGAATTAGTTTAGAGCTTTTATTTATTATTTATTTTGAACGGTTTGGCGATGAGAAGAACTGAGAAATTTAGGGATAATGGGGCATGGATTATCTTATAGATTGGGAGTGGTGGAAAAGAAAGAGAGCCGAGGTCCTTCAAAGTCCTAACATCATTAGGCTAGAAGTAAAAGATGGTCTTGAGTGATTTATGTTTAAACTCCTATTGTTGAATGCTTTATGATGTGGGAAAACGAATCTTAGAATTCAACTCTTTTGCCAACTGGAAAAATGGCATCTTTGATCTTTCTAATTTTGTGACAGAATGGTAAAGACTGGAGGATTGTATATACATGCACCCATGTTAAATTCTTGTAACTTGTTATTTGTTAAAGTGGTCCTCAATTTGATAAAAATATTTAAATGTGTCCAAATGATAAAGCATAACCTTCTTTGATTGGTTGATAACTCTAGGGTTTGACTGCCTGAAATTTAATTATTTTCATAAAAGAATTTTTTTTTAGAAAAAGTGAATTAGGTATTAAGTAAGAGATGTTTGATGAATTAATGAGATGAATGCTATATAGTTTGGATATTGGTGAAATTTAAATTTCTTCATATTGTATTTGTATGTTAATCTATACCAACTTATTGAATTACCCAGAAGTTACTCATGAAGTATTCATTTTCTAGTGGGGAATACTACTTCATGCTGATCTTTGTGGGACATGGTTTTGAATACTTTAAGAGATGGTAGATATGATTTCCCAAAAATTAATGATTGGATTTATTGTTTCAGTCGAAAGACTAAATCTCTTGGGTCAGTGGGGTACCACTCCAGATTTGATGAAGCATCCTCCGAAGGAGCACTTAGTTGAAAAGGCAAGTATAAGTTTCTTTCTTTGTTATCATCTTTGCTTTTGTCAGGCAGCAGGGAAGTTCATGAGATCACCTATTCCTGCAAGATTGAGTTATTTATTTATTTATTTTTTATTTAGCCTCCCCAAAATTTAAACATCCACTGAGTCAGCATTAATAGTTATTCCATGCTTCAGGATACTGGGTCAATGGCATTAAAATAAGTAGTTACCTTAGTGGATCCAGTTTGTCATAAAATGCAATTGAATAAGGCTTTTAATAGAATGTTGACATAGGTCATCATATAGGTGTTATTTCTGAACCATGCTTCTTAGCATCTCTTTCTTTCATTTAATTTTTTTATATTTCATAATTAATTTAGGAGGGAGGGAGAGAAGTATCTATTTATTTATTTTAGGATAAAAAGACTTTATATGACAGGATGGGTCCTTGTTAGGTTCATGTTATCTTATGAAAATCTTTCCAAGTGTATATTTTTCATCTAAAACCCAGAATACGATCTTCAAATCATCTTCCTTTTTTTTGTGTTTCTTATCTTATCTGAATTAACTCCCCCTTATCATCGGAAAAGCATTTTAAAGAGAGAAGCTATTATTTAACTTTTTTTATATGATTGCCACTGGATATACTTCTGCCTGTTGCTTTTATATTTTATGTTTTTCTTAGGTTTGTTTTGCATCTGATATTTTAATATTGTGTATCTTCTGATGCCAAGAATTGGAGGGAATTTATTAATCATTAGTAATTGCATGGTTATACTCCCACTTGAAGAGTTGAAGTCCCTTTTTGTCAATTAAAAAATATTTATTTACTTGTTCTAATATCTTAATTTATGGCTTATGCAGTATTTCCATCCAGATAATATGTCTTCTGCAGAGAAATTGAAAACTGAGCTTGCCAAGGTTAGAGAAGAATTTAAAATGTCGGAGTCAGATTGCGGATCCGCACGTGTTCAAGGTAAATGACTTCCATTTTGGTTTCATTATGATTTGTGCTGTGTGAAGAGGAGTGATATTCTTGGTTATTTGTTTTAAAATATATCTGAATGATCTATATTTTTCATATGCACATTGTTGGCTATTTAGAGAAAATGTCATGAGGACATTGTTTCTGGTATTATCTTGAATACTGTTTTTGATTTTGTGTATGACTAAAGTTAGTCAACTCAAATAGATTTTTTTTCTAGGAAAACATGATGGCTGTGGCCCACTTTAGGGTTGGCTAGTTGTTCGGGGAAATTCTTCCTTTAATGTTTGTGATTTAAGTTTCATGCCTTTTCATGTCTTAGAAAGAAGCAGCTTGAACCTAGTAAAGTTTCACTCATTTTTTGGTGTCAACTGCAACTAACTTTGCTTAATCTTTGCCACACTCGACAATGTGCTTCTCCTCACATTGCATTGACGTTTGTTTCTTTCATTTTTCTCTAACCAATTTAAGGAGAAAAGGTTGGACAGAAGGAAGACCAAAAAGAAGTAGAGTAGCATGTCAAGAGAACAAAGGATATATCCACTAATGTTGAATGGTTTTAATTTTATAAAGAAGGAACAGAGATACGAGTCCTGAGAGTTGTGGAGTGCAAAGTATATAGAGAGCGGAACAGCGACAACTGTGATAGGAAAATTTGGGGAGGGTATATTGCTCTTTGGTAGTAGGAGATACCTTTATCGAGAGATTAAATTCCAATTCAAAATTTCAAAATTAGCTAAAATTTCAGCAGTAAATGGTATTTTTCCAATCTTTCTGGTGCAAGATTGAATTACTAGTTTGTGGGGAGAAGCACCTTCTCCTTGAACTCTTAATTGATTTAAACATTTGGGGAAGATAACATAAAGTTGATGTTATGGAATGGCCCCAAGTTTTTGATCTTGTAACGTATCAATACATTCAGACCTAGGCAATAAATGAGAGAAACTTCCCCACTAGATAACTGAAATAAAATAACTAATGTCCGCTAGGATAATACAAATACAAAGGAAAACACAACCAACGAAAAACATAAACTGAGGGAACTTAAACTGCTACTTCACATTGTGAATAACTGATTGCTGCTGCTTCTTTTGATTAGAACCTTTGGTAAACTTTATGTGTAAATGGATCCACTTGAGCCGGTGACAGTTAAATTTCATATAAGATAATATTGAATTATGTTTAAAATAATTTCCTAAAGTTTTGTGAACAAACAGAAAGGGACTATTGTTGTGGTCCAGATGGATTGAGACACTGCGGGTCTATTTACTTATGAAAAATTGGAGTAGACTTTTGGGAAAAGTTTTTTAAGAAAACTAAAAAATAGACTTTCATGTTCAAATGTGGCAGTTTTTTAAATGGAGAACTAGAAAACTATTTTTCCAGTTTACCAAAATTTAACTAAGGTTTAGAAAACAGTTTTGAGTTTTTTTTCTCTATTTTCCTTTATAACAAAAGTCCTATTTTCCAAATGTAAATAATGACTTTTCTATGATAAAAATTATACTATAATTTTTCATAATTAAAATTAAATAATTATTTAAAAATATTTAATTATAATGATAAAAAATTAATTATATTATTATCAAATAAATGAATAATCCATGCTAAAGTAATTTTAATAATAAAATGAATTTTAAATATATTTTATAATGATTTATTTCTTTTAATTATGAAAGATATGAACAATTTTTTGAATTGGAAAACCGTTTGCTATAATTGAGAGATGAACACGTTTTTCATGTTTTTCCTTATTTTTCATGGAAAATAAAAACTAGAGTTTTCTTAGAAAATGAAAAATGAAAAACAGAAAACTGTTTTGTTTAAGTAAACAGGCCCTGTATGTGTATGAAGGCTTCATTCAAAGTCGTTTTCTTAAATTGAATTTACATGGATTTTAGGAAGTGATAGGAGAAAGCAATGGAGCCTTTTCTATGGTGTCATAGATAATAAAGGCGCAAGGGACACAAGGCGCCAAGGGTCCTGGAGACTCCCTGCAAGGTGCAAGGTGTGTGTGCCTAAGCAAAGCAAGATGCAAAAATAAAAAAAAATGTGAATAATCTATTAAAATTCAAAAACATAAGATAAAATAAATATAATTATTTAAATTTATCTACTTTCATAGTTATAGAATTTTACTGTTTGAGATAAAATTTTATTACAAATTATGTGCATTTAACAATGACTTATTTTTAATATCTTTAAACAATATGGGAGTGAGAAAGTTTTAAACAGACAAACCATACATTTATTTCATGTTAATTTCTTCTTTTATAAATTCTCGAAATCATAATTAGCAGAACAATGTTTTGCAATTTCATTTACTACTTAATTTAAAGGCAGCAACAAGAATTTTTTTGTTAAAAAAAAAATCTTTAGAAGTCTTAATTACATAAAGTAAGAACAGGTTATGTTTAATTTTTAACATTTAAAAAAAACCAATAAAAATAAACAGTAAGCTAGAGGACTGGCCGCACAGAACTTCTAGTGTCGGCAACCAAAAAAGAAGGGCAGCATGAGGAGTGGCATAGAATTTCAGTGTTGGCAACAAACAAAGAAAAGGGCAGCATGCCTGCATGAATTTAGAACAAAAAGGAAAACCTGGATGGAGGAGAGAGAAGAGAAGGAAGATTGAGGAAGGAAATTAAAAAAAAAAAATGAAGATTGATATGTCGAGGAGCAGAGGCCCAGGTCAGATATTCCTTCTTCTTCTTCTTCTTCTTCTTCTTTCTCTCTCTCTCTCTCTCCCTCTCTCTCTCTCGTGTGTGGAGTATTTGCTTTGTCTGGGTCTGCAATGGGGACACACTCTTCTCCTCCTCTTTGCTTCGTCCTTTTTTTTTTTTTGGGTCTCTGCTTTGTATGGCTCTAAACAGATAATTGGGTCTTTTTTTTTTGTTGACTGTGATGGGGACACTTCTTTTTGTCTTTGCTTTGTCTGGCATCACTGAGGTGTGCCTGGGTGTGCCTCGGCTTGCCTGGTGCAGATTTTAAATATTACCCAGCTGGAGTGTTTCTGGGTGCAGACCTTGGGGCCTCCTTTGCCCGGTGCCTCAGGTGCGCCTTTAATAACTATAATGGTGTTAAAACAGAACAGTGCCCTTGGTGCTGAAGTATAGATCTTGAACTAATTTTGCACTTGCATGTGGGTATGAAAGTTCTTATTGGTGATGACTGACTCCCTGTTTGGCCATTAGCTTGGAAAGAGATTATCATTTGATCCTTCAGAGTATTAGCAATTTGTGGTTTTAAAAGGAGTATATAGTTATAATATTGGACTGTTTGTCAAATTGCATTAGCAACTGGGAAATTTTGCTATATATTTGCTAGTTCAGGTTGACTGGTGAACTAGTATGCAAAATAGGTTCTGACTAGTCACGTCTCCCTTGCTCCTTTGGTGTTGTTCTCTCTCGTATAATTTTTGTGTGGTATCTTATAGTGGTTGCACACTGGTATTGCTCCTAAAACTCACATAATTGAACTTTGAGATTTTTCTTTTGAGAAGTAAAATCCTAATATTCAGTTGTGCAATTTATCTCTATTTTGACCTTTTTTTTAAAATAAATCATATTTCATCTTTAGCTTTGTTTCTGTTCATTTCATTGTTGGTAAGCTATATTAATTCTTACTCATGATTGGTAAGATACGAAACTTTCATCCATGGAAACATGGTTTCAACTTGTGGCATTTTTTTTGTCCTTTCATTAATTGCTACGCATGGATCACTGATGTCTGTTTACTAATTGCTTCGCAGTGGCACTGCTGACAACTAAGATCAAGCACCTATCTTCAGTTCTTCACAAAAAGGTGAAAATGGAGCTAAATGAGCTCTCATTTCTTACATAATTATTTCAGTTTTACATTTAGTGTAAATGTCAATCTTTTCCTTGAGTACCTATTTTCTTCTCATTCAGTAGGGTAAGGGTTGAGGTTAAAGTTTGTGGTTATCATTCCACTGAAAAGGGAAAAATTGTTGATATTAGCTGTTATATTGACATTCCAAATATTGGATATGATGATGTTTATATTAAAAATGGAGAGGATGTTACTATGATGGGCTTCATGCACTTGGTGAAGTAGTGGCACTAACTGCTATGCTTGGACTCAAAAGTTCCTGGTGATTTAAATGTTGTGAGAAAAATGGTTCTCTTACTTGCAGTATGGTCCTGAAATTTGCTAAAAACTATTGGACTAGTTGTTTCTCAATGGCCTTTTGATAGTGGTTACTAATTGGAATTTGGGTTGTCATGGTAATGCTGTTGGGTCGTGTCATTGTGGTTGAAATATAAGGTGTTGCTATTTTAACTTTCTGAGTCGCTTTGCTGCAGGATAAACACTCTCGAAAGGGTCTTCTAGCAATGGTACAAAGGAGAAAGAAGTTGTTGAAGTATCTACGAAGAACCGACTGGGATTCTTACTACATTGTTCTCTCTAAACTTGGCCTCCGAGACAATCCAGATTACAAGAATTAGAATAGACTGGGCAGTATGATACAACCTCATTGTTGTTTTTGTTTTCGAATCAAGGTAGTTAAATGTACTCAATTTTTTTTTTTAATAATTCTTGCATAATTGGATAATGCTCTGATTATTTTCCTTCCTTTTCCGAGCTGGTTCGTTGAATTGTTCAATATTTTGAGGCTAATACCCAAGAAAGAGGAAATTGTCACAAGTGTTCTCATATCTTCAATAAAATAAAATAAAATAAAGATCTTGTCTCAAGTATATTTCTGTGTTTATTGTATCGTATCAACTTATTGAAAATGTTTTGTTCAAAAAAAAAAACTTGTAAAATTGCGATCAAAGAATGCCCAGAGTTAAGCCCTCAACACCGAACATCAGCCAATTTTCCTCCTGCAATCTCTACACAAGTGATCATGAAGCAATCCTCTGCCACAGGCATGGCCAATTCGCTTGTTAACCCGCCGCTCCCATGGCAAACTACATGAAACTCAAGTTTCTAGTCTTGATGACCCTAAAACATGCTGAACCTCCACCAAGACAGAGACATGAGAGATCTCCATAGCAAAACAAGCATCTCCCCTGAAAAATACATATATTACAACGCAACCAAAGCATCCAAGCATTAACTAATAAGAACACCACGAGTGTCATCCTGCAAGTTCTTGTTAAACTAGGCCAATAACGGCTCTGGAAACAACAGCAATAGAGCTCCAAAGATGTGGTAAAACATAACGCCTCCATGCGTCTATAAAACTGGCTATTCCATTTAAATTAATAATGGAATGAGGTCTCTAAAACAGTCTCTTAAAACATGTAACGTAGTTTTGCTCTTATTCATGAGGACTTGCAACTCTCTGAAACTAGTAATTATATATTACAACATTGATTGTATACAGGATATTTCATATGGAATTGCAAACTAAGAGAGTAAATATGAATGCACAAGTGCGTTCTACAAATTTGTAACAACCAAGTAATTTTTATCTTTTTAAAATTTAATAACTGAATTTGTATATATATAATGTATTTACCACCTATTAACTTGTGTTCCATGTAATATACCTACATGGAATCATAACTTTATAATATGATAATTTTTCCACCGAAAACTTCATATGCCTTATAACAATTACTTCCATCATTCACCGCTAGCTAGAGAAAAGTAGGGATGACAATTGTTTCTGAACTCGGCTTTGAATCAATAATATTTTATTATTTTTTAATAAAAAATATCTATTTTTATATATTTATGTATTCAAATATTCTAATTTTAGAAAAAATATAAATATATTATTAAAATTACGTTTAAAAATTATAATATATTTTTAATGAATACATTTATATTATATAAAAATAAATTAAAATAAAAAAAAATAAAAAGAAAAGTCTACGCTGGAAAACACACCGCTGCCCTTCCCTCCTTGATGGTGAAGTCACTATCTCAACTCCAAACTCCTATGAAGTGGGGATGGAAGAGCGATCCCCACCCCCGACCTACTCCGTTATCTTTCATAGAAAAAAGAATAGACCCAATGTGATCTAGCCCACTCCTAGATGAGCCTCCATATGGGATGAGAATCCATAGAATAAATACGTTAAATATAAAGTGAAAGATATATATTGAGAGACTTTATGTAAATTTATTTTTTCTATTTTTAAGTTAAATTAATTTATCATAATAAAATATTATCAATTTATATATTTTATATTTATTATTATTAATTTAAATTTTATTAAAAATTAATTGTAATGTTCATTATGAAAATACTTTTTAAATTTTAATTTAAATTAAACAATTGTAATTCATGTACTAATTAAATTAAAATTAAAATTAAAATTTTATTTTATCTAAATCAAATATAAACAACAATAATAAAATTACAATTTAAATGTGGTGACAGAATAATTGAAAAGTTAAAAAGCATTCTATCAATGGTAAAATTATACATATATATATATATATATATATATATATATTAAACATTGACTTATAAACTTGGTATTGCATTTTTATGGAGTAAAATGAAAGTTTAAGAATTTTTATTAGAATTTTTGAAGTTAAAAGGAAAAGGTGAAATTCTTTAAAAAAAAAAAAAAAACTCTTAAAATCAATTAATAAAAGAAAAAAAAATCTATTGAATAAAAAAATACTAAACCTTTTCATTAATTAACCATTATATCTAAATGTTCTAACCACTTGCGTTCTTCAACAAGGCTTATAAATTTGGACTTTTAAATTGTCGTGAAGTTCCTTTTACTAATGTTGTCATGAAATTGTATGCTAAATATGGTCATGTTCATGAAGCTCGCTCCATTTTTGATATGATGCATGAGAAATCGATCATTTCTTGGACAGACAACAATTATCAATGGTCATGTGGGGTATTGGAAATGTCACTGAAGCATTCAGTTTGTTTAATCAAATGAAAATAAGGGGTAGACTAGACTTTATAGTTTTCATGAGCCTTATTTCAGGTTGTGCGCAAGAGGGGAATTTGTTGATTGCTTCATCAATTCAATAATTAAATTTTATAAATAATTTTACATATTTACTCAAATTTATTTATATAAATAATTTTATAAAATTATTAAATTTTTTAAAATATAAAATATTACTAAAAAATACTTTTAGATAAATTATTAATTAAAATCTACAAACTTAAATGAATTTAATTATTTTTAAAGCAATAATATTTAATTTAAAATGAATTTAAATATTAAAAATGTTAATCAACTTTAAGTTTGGGTCAGATAATATTCGCACCTCATTATTATAGTTAAAGAAGGATTTGATAATGAAGATCCGATTGACAACTTGCTTATAAGAATGTATGCAAACTATGGAGACCTTGTCTCAGCTCTTGATATATATGGCACGTGAAAAGTGTCTAATTTTTTAAATATTATACTAATATTTTTAAATTATTTAAAATTTCGCATAAAGTATCATTTTGTCACAAATTTAATTTTAAAATTCTACTTGAAAAGCGTTAAATTACATAGTAATTTTTTTTTTAATTTCCATATATATATATATATATAACTTTTATATTTTAAAAAAAATCAGTTTTTATATAGGTAAACTGTTTGAAGAATATTTAATTGTGATAAAAAGAAACTTAATTTTTATGATATGTAAAATGATATATTCACTTACCAATCAAGTTACTTACTATAATATAATATTTTTTAATATTGCATTGACATTTATCAAGCTAATATTAATTTCATGGCCATTTTCAATATTTTTAATTCCAAAGCATTGTCATTCAATTCCAAGGAGCAATTTATTTCCACTTTCAGAACATACAATTTCCATTTACAAAGCCCTATTCCACTTTACACCATCAATTTACTTTTCAATGACAAGTAGAAAAAGGTAATGAATGCTGCTGTTAGTCCCAATTATTAAATAGGCCTAAAATTAATTTCATTAAGTTTTTTATTTTTTAGGTTATGCCTATCTTGTTAGTTAAATTAAAATCTTTAGAATTGGGCAATTGATTAGAAGTGAGAAGTTAAATAGATAAAGCAGAGAGTGACGGAGCAAAATCAGGAACATGGAGCAATTGCAATGAATGTGCAGCAGAAGAGAAAGTGGAGAATCAGGTCAGGAAAGGATTTCTTGTAGGGATTTTGTTTTTTTTTTTTTTTTTAATTTATTATTATACAATATAAATTTATTTATTAAAAAATAAATTATAAATTAAGTATATAAGTTTCATACATTTTTTTAAACAAAAGCTTAATAATATATAATATACATTTTTTTAAACATAATCGTAATAATATATAATATATAATGTTACTTAAGTATCCATTATATAATATTTTTAATAAAATATTTTGTTTAAATTATAATGCTTAAGTACTTAAACACACATAAATAAATTAATTTTTTAATAAAATAATACTATAATATTATCGAGGTGAGTTTTGGGGTTCAGGTTGGGAGACTTCTCTATATCACCCACAATACGAGAGTCGAGACAGGTTGAGAATAATTTGATCAGATGCGGAACGAATTGAATTGAGTCATGTTCTGTAACAATTGTTATCCGTAACCAGTAAATACAACTCTATTTTATTGGATTATTTATTTAAACAGTGTAATTTTAAAAACTATTTACTATTACAATGTAAAATTTAAATTATTTATCAAAATAATATGGTATAATAAAAATTATCAATTAGAATAGCGATTTCATAACTATCATATCAAGTATCAAGTTAAGTTTATATACACTAAAAATACTATTTTAACTGTTACATCAATTGACTAACTCAGTTTATGTACACCAAAAATACCATTTGTGTTAGCTGTTTCAAAAGCAATACTACTACAATACAGATCGTAGGAATGTTGAGAATTTATTCTCGCTACTCAAACATTCCCAATATAAATACTGCCCATGACTCACTTGTTGACTTTAAAAGCCAGTTGTAAATACATAAAAAGTGGGGCATACAAATTTTTAATCATTGGTATATAAAATTGTAAATACAAAATTCTAATTGCAATGTATGTGTTATGTTTATTAAATTGTTGTATATAGATTTACATTATGTGAAATTTTTCCATTAATTTAAAATGGAGTAAGAATTACCTACTAAGATAAAATTGTCATATATTATAAAATAAAATTTATAATATTATAAATAAGTTTAAAGCGCAATAAAAATAAAAAAAATAATTACACTCATAATAAAAATGTAAATAAAAAGGGTGTTGCAATACTCTTAATTTTTACTTTCAAAATTAAAAAAAAAAATTGATATAATATATCACTAAAATTATCACAAAAAATGAAATATATATCAACTGTAATTTACTTTTAACTAATTATTCAACATACTAATTTAATTTTTAACTAATTATCATATTTTGTATACATAGCATTAAATTTATCACTTAATTTAACATATACTATAACTTTTCGAATTTTTAAATAATTATTTTATATGTAAATTTTGATGTTTTAGTGTATTAAATATTGTCATATTTTAATTTGAATTTTCTGAGTCTTAAAAATTGGGTTTTTATTTTTCAAGGTAATTAAGTTTAATAATTTTTAAAATTTAATTTAAAGACCACATGGCAAGTTTGAAAATATTTTTGGAGTCCATAAATTTTTTTAAGTTTTCTACAATTTTTCCAAAATTTGCAGGCTAAACACACTGGTTGTTCAATATTACAATGCTTTCCACTATTTACAAATATCTCGAACGTGTTCCAAGTGTCAGAATTGGCATAGATAAATTCGAACTCTAAATTTCTCTTTTTTATCTAATATTGAGTTTAGAATAAAAATTCATAAAATATTTGTGGGTAATTACAAAATTATAATTCTAATTGCAATAGTAGAATGGCATTATTAAGGACTGTAGGGAATAATTATAGAATTTTTAGAGTTAATTTGTATAGTTTTTGTAAAATATTTGTTTTAAGCTAAATAGCTGAACTATATAGTTATATGAGAATTAACTGGTTTGGCAGGCCCAGGAGGGGCATTGTGTCATTGATGTGTCATGAGTTTAAGGCATTTTGGATTGAGGAGTGTTTGTTGAATTGCTTTACAGATTGGATAGGTCCTAAGTACAGGAAAAACTCTGTCAAATTTCTGATATAAACTTAGGGTGTCTTAGACTCTTTAGTTCCTTGATTAGAGTTAATATTGATAAAGTTCTTGAATATGATTGTTTAGGTGATCCGAGTCAACCTTCCTTATCTTCTCAGCCGCCCCAGTGACAATTGGATAATTTATGAGTTGATATTGATTTTATTTGTAATTTCAATATTATTAATTTATATTCAAGACATGCTCATGCATTCACTTATATGTATGTATATAATTAGTTAAATGCTAGGCATGCTCCTTTACTGCATATGTTATTGAATTTGTTTTTGAATGTCACCTTAAGATAACTTGGAGCGGTGTGTCTGTTGGCATGAGTTTGGTGTAGATATAGACATAGGTAGGATGGGTAGTCATGGCTGGAGCTTGACTCGCTGGGACCTGATCCTTATATATTGGATAAGTCGGGGTAAGCACTGTTTTGAGTTGATCTTGTTGGCCTTCACATTTGGATTATTAAGCGAAAGATCGGCTTGAGTTGACCTCACTAGCAAGTATTAGATCAAGAGATTTGTATAGGAGATCAACTCCCATATATATATTGATGTGCCACATGAGTGCGTATGTGCTCTAAATTATCTTTTGTGCAAAAATTGGTTGAATTGTTTTGAACTATGTGAACCTGTTACATTTCATACATAGAAATGCATTAGTTTTAGATAATTATAGAAATTATATTTAAAATTAATATCTTAGAAATTATATTTAAAATCAATATCTCACTCTCTAAGTCGAATACTCATCCATGTTAAGCTATTTTTTCTCAGGTGACAGGTAGTTTTATTTGAGATTAACTTGCTTTCTTTCCTCACAGGTTTAAGCAGAAAATATTTTAACTGACATTTATTGTCTTTTATTTAAATTTAAAATTCTGCATGAACCAATAGTTATATTTTTTTTTTACTTGGGTTGTAATAACGTAATTCTAGGTTGTAAAATTAATTATGTGAGATTGCTTGGATATGTAAAATATTATTGTTAATGATGGAGGGAGCTAAGCTCCCAAATGTGGATATTTGTGATTTGAGTATTGTGAGAGTGAGCTGAGCTCTCCATATTATTGATTTTATTTGTTTATAGGTTGGGTGAGTTAATGCTCTCCGTTGGATAGTTTAATTTATGGTCAGACTCTGTCCATTTATTTTCTTAAAATTAGGCTACCTTATTGGGCTTTATAATCAAGTTAGAGATAATTAGGCTTATATGGGTTTCAGGAGCCTTATGTGACCCAAGTCTTAGTGTCAGTCCTGCCCAAAAATAGGGTCATGACACATACATTAATAAAATTATTAAAAATAAAATATTAAATAATATATCACAACAATAATCACAATAATAATTTACATTAAAGTTTAAAATTTTACCGTAGTTGTAATAAAGCTTAATGTGAAAAATCAAAGGTAGTGAAACTCCAAAATCTTGTATATAATATAAAAAATGATGAATTAAGGAAAAAAAATATTGGAGCAGAAGAGAAGGGAAAACCTATATTCAAGAGAAGCAAGACTCTAAATTTAATAGAGAGAGTTGCTCTTTTTAAAACTAGTTAAGACTTTTTAAATTATTTGTAACCATGCGTATTGCAGGAAGGAATAAATTTCATATCAAATTTTCATTTCTAACTATTTTGGGTAGCTTTGATGCTATTTCTGAAATTTAAACTACCAGTTCAAGTGGTGGTTTCTATGTCCATCCCATTTCATTACTTTCCAATGAAATGACATGACTTTTTGCTACTGAAACCATCAATTCAAGTAGCGATTTCTATAACGTGACGTTTTACTTCTGACGGTAAACATACCGCTTCCTTTCCCTCCTCGACAAGGAAGTCACTATCTCGACCCTAAACTCCTATGAAGGGGGAACGGAGTAGCGATTTCCACCACCAATATGCCCCGTTGCCATTCCTAGAGAAAAGAATAAACCCTTTGTGGTGCAGCCAACTTCTAGATGGGCATCAAAATGGGATGAGAATCTACAAAATAAATACGTTAAATAGAAAGTGAAAAATATATATTGAGAGACTTTATGTAAATTTATTTTTTTAATTTTTAAGTTAAATTAATTTATCATAATAAAATATTATCAATTTATATATTTTATATTTATAATTATTAATTTAAATTTTATTAAAAAAATTATTTGTAATGTTCATTATGAAAATACTTTTTAAAATTTAATTTGAATTAAACAATTGTAATCCATGTATTAATTAAATTAAAATTTTATTTTATCTAAATAAAATTTAAACAATAATAATAAAATTACAATAGAGACAGAATAATTGAAAGTTAAAAAGCATTCTATCAATGGCAAATTATATTTTTTTAAACACTGACTTAAAAACTTGGTATTGCATTTTTATAGAGTAAAATTAAAGTTTAATAATTTTTATTAAAATTTCTAAAGTTAAAAGAAAGAGGTGAAATTCCCTTAAAAAAACTTTCAAAATTGAGGGATGACGGGTGTAATTAATTATATTTTATTATAAACTAATATTTGAATAAAATAAATATCATTTCGTATGCGAATAAATTTTATTTTTGATAGTTAAAAAAATAATAATTTTTGAGACATGAATAAATTTTATTAATAAAATTCAATTGTAAATAATTTTAGTAAAATATAAGTAAAAGAAAATTATTTTTTTAATCTTTGGATGCGTGAGACTCTATCAAGTGAAACGCATGATATCAATCAATTAATAATAATAATAAAAAAAAGCCTATTGAATAAAAAATACCAAACCTTTCCATTAATCAACATGCTTATGAGAATGTATGCAAACTATAGAGACCTTGTCTCAGCTCAGAGAGTACTTGATATGGCACATGAAAAGTGTCTAACTTTTTAAATATTATACTAATATTTTTAAATTATTTTAAATTTCATATAAAGTATCATTTTATCGGAAACTTAATTTTAAAATTCTACTTGAAAAGCGTTAAATTATATAGTATTTTTTAAAATTTTGCATATATATAAATCATTTTTTTTATATAGGTAAACCGTTTGAAGAATATTTAATTGTAATTAAGAAAACTTAATTTTTATGATATGTAAAATGATATATTCACTTACCAATCAAGTTACTATAATATAATATTTTTTAATATTGCATTGACATTTATCAAGCTAATATTAATTTCATGGCCATTTTCAATATTTTCAATTCCAAAGCACTGTCATTCAATTCCAAGGGGCAATTTATTTCCACCTTCAGAACATACAATTTCCATTTACGAAGCCCTATTCCACTTTACATCATCAATTTACTTTTCAATGACAAGTAGAAAAGGTAATGAATGCTGCTGTTAGTCCCAATTATTAAATAGGCCTAAAATTAATTTCATTAAGTTTTTATTTTTTAGGTTATGCCCATCGTGTTAGTTAAATTAAAATCTTTAAAATTGGGCAATTGATTAGAAGTGAGAAGTTAAATAGATAAAGCAGAGAGTGACGGAGCAAAATCAGGAACATGGAGCAATTGCAATGAATGTGCAGCAGAAGAGAAAGTGGAGAATCAGGTCAGGAAAGGATTTCTTGTAGGGATTTTGTTTTTCTTTTTAATTTTTTTAATTTATTGTTATACAATATAAATTTATTTATTAAAAAATAAATTATAAATTAAGTATATAAGTTTCATATATTTTTTTTAAACATAATCTTAATAATATATAATATATAATGGTACTTAAGTATCCATTATATAATATTTTTAATAAAATATTTTGTTTAAATTATAATATTTAAGTACTTAAACACACATAAATAAATTAATTTTTTAATAAAATAATACTATAATATTATCGAGGTGAGTTTTGGGATTCAGGTGGGGAGACTTCTCTTTACCACTCACAATATTAGAGTCGAGACAGGTTGAGAAAAATTGATCAGATGCGGAACGAATGCGGAACGAATTGAGTTATGTTCTGTGACAATTGTTATCCCTAACCAGTAAATACAACTCTATTTTATTGGATTATTTATTTAAATAATATAATTTTAAAAACTATTTACTGTTACAATGTAAAATGTGAACTATTTATCAAAATAATATGGTATAATAAAAATTATCAATTGGAATAGCGGTTTCATGACTATCATATCAAGTATTAAGTTCAGTTTATATACACTAAAAACACCATTTTAGTTAGAGATTTTAGGAGTAACGTTTATGACCTGTTACATCAATTGACCAATTCAGTTTGTATACACCAAAAATACCATTTGTGTTAGCGATTTCAAAAGCAATACTACTACAATACAGATTGTAGGGATGTTAAGAATTTATTCTCTCTACTCAAGCATTCCCAATACAAATACTGCCCATGACTCACTTATTGGCTTTAAAAGCCATTGTAAATACATAAAAAGTGGGGCATACAAATTTTTAATCATTGGTACATAAAATTATAAATACAAAATTCTAATTGAAATGTATGTGCTATATTTATTAAATTGTTGTATATAGATTTACATTATGTGAAATTTTCCTATTAATTTAAAATAGAGTAAGAATTACCTACTAAGATAAAATTGTCATATATTATAAAATAAATTTTATAATATTATAAATAAGTTTAAAGCACAATAAAAATAAAAAAATAATTACACTCATAATAAAAATGTAAATAAAAAGGGTGTTGCAATACTCTTAATTTTTAGTTTTAAAATTTAAAAAAAAATTGATATAATATATCACTAAAATTATCACAAAAAATGAAATATATATCATCTGTAATTTACTTTTAACTAATTATTCAACATACTAATTTAATTTTTAACTAATTATCATATCCTGTATACATAGCATTAAATTTATCACTTAATTCAATATATACTATAACTTTTCAAATTTTTAAATAATTATTTTATATGTAAATTTTGATATTTTAATGTATTAAATATTGTCATATTTTAATTTGAATTTTCTGAGTATTAAAAATTGGGTTTTTATTTTTCAAGGTAATTAAGTTTAATAATTTTTAAAAATTAATTTAAAGACCACATGGCAAGTTTGAAAATATTTTTGGAGTCCATAAATTTTTTTGAGTTTTTTACAATTTTTCCAAAATTTTCGGGCTAAACACACTGGTTGTTCAATATTACAATGCTTTCCACTATTTTCAAATGTCTCGAACGTGTTTCAAGTGTCAAAATTGGCATAGATAAATTCGAACTCTAAATTTCTCTTTTTTACCTAATATTGAGCTTAGAATAAAAATTCATAAAATATTCGTGGGTAGCTATAAAATTATAATTCTAATTATAATAGTAGAATGGCATTGTTAAGGACTGTAGGGAATGATTATAGAATTTTTAGAGTTAATTTGGATAGTTTTTGTAAAATATTAGTTTTAAGCTAAATAGCTGAACTGTATAGTTATATGAGAATTGACTGGTTTGGCAGGCCCAGGAGGGGCATTGTGTCATTGATGTGTCATGAGTTTGAGGCCTTTTGGATTGAAGAGTGTTTGTTGAGTTACTTTGCAGATTTGGTAGGTCCTAAGTACAGGGAAAACTCTGTCAAATTTCTTATATAAATTCAGGGTATCTTAGACTCTTTAGTTCCTTGATTAGAGTTAATATTGATAAAGTTCTTGAATATGATTGTTTAGGTGATCCGAGTCAACCTTCCTATCCTAAGTACAGGGAAAACTCTGTCAAATTTCTTATATAAATTCAGGGTATCTTAGACTCTTTAGTTCCTTGATTAGAGTTAATATTGATAAAGTTCTTGAATATGATTGTTTAGGTGATCCGAGTCAACCTTCCTTATCTTCTCAGCCGCCCCAGTGACAATTGGATAATCGATGAGTTGATATTGATTTTATTTGTAATTTCAATATTATTAATTTATATTCAAGACATGCTCATGCATTCACTTATATATATGTATATAATTAGTTAAATGCTAGGCACGCTCCTTTACTGCATATGTTATTGAATTTATTTTTGAATGTCACCTTAAGATAACTTGGAGCGGTGTGTGTGTGTTGGCATGAGTTTGGTGTGGATATAGACATAGGTAGGATGGGTAGTCGTGGCTGGAGCTTGACTCGCTGGGACCTAATCCTTATATATTGGATAAGTCAGGGTGAGCACGGCTTTGAGTTGATCTTGCTGGCCCTTGCATTTGGATTATTAAGCGAAAGACCGGCTTGAGTTGACCTCCCTAGCAAGTTTTAGATCAAGAGATCTGTATAGGAGATCAACTCCCATATATATATTGATGTGCCACATGGGTGCGTATGTGCTCCAAATTATCTTTTGTGCAAAAATTGGTTGAATTGTTTTGAACTATGTGAACGTGTTACATTTCATACATAGAAATACATTAGTTTTAGGTAGTTATAGAAATTATATTTAAAATTAATATCTTAGAAATTATATTTAAAATCAATATCTTACTCTCTAAGTCAAACACTCATCCATGTTAAACTATTTTTTCTCAGGTGACAGGTAGTTTTATTTGAGATTAACCTGCTTTCTTTCCTCACAGGTTTGAGCAGAAAAATATTTTAATTGACATTTATTGTCTTTTATTTAAATTTAAAATTCCGCATGAACCAATAGTTATATATATTTTTTTACTTGGGTTGTAATAACGTAATTCTAAGTTGTAAAATTAATTATATGAGATTGCTTGGATATGTAAAATATTATTGTTAATGATGGAGGGAGCTAAGCTCCCAAATGTGAATATTTGTGATTTGAGTATTGTGAGAGTGAACTGAGCTCTCCATATTATTGATTTTATTTGTTTATAGATCGAGTGAGTTAATGCTCCCCATTGGATAGTTTAATTTATGATCAGACTCTGTCCATTTATTTTCTTAAAATTAGGCTACTTTATTGGGCTTTATAGTCAAGTTAGAGATAATTAGGCTTACTATAGGTTTCAGGAGCCTTATGTGACCCAAGTCTTAGTGTCAGTCCTGCCCAAAAATCGGGTCATGACACATACATTAATAAAATTATTAAAAATAAAATATTAAATAATATATCACAACAATAATCACAATAATAATTTACATTAAAGTTTAAAATTTTACCGTAGTTGTAATAAAGCTTAATGTGAAAAATCAAAGGTAGTGAAACTCCAAAATCTTGTATATAATATAAAAAAGGTTGAATTAAGGAAAAAAAATATTGGAGAAGAAGAGAAGAGAAAACCTGCATTCAAGAGAAGCAAGACTCTAAATTTAATAGAGAGAGTTGCTCTTTATAAAACTAGCTAAGACTCTTTAAATTATTTGCAGCCATGCGTATTACAAGGAAGGAATAAATTTCACATCAAATTTTCATTTCTAACTATTTTGGGTAGCTTTGATGCTATTTCTGAAACTGCCAGTTCAAGTGGTGGTTTTTATGTCCATCCCATTTCAGTACTTTCCAGTGAAATGACGTGACTTTTGCCTACTGAAACCACCAATTCAAGTAGCGATTTCTATAACGTGACATTTTACTTCTCAAACTGCCAATTCAAGTGGCAGTCTTTATGTCTCATGACTGCACGCTTTCAATGACATTATATGACATAAGGGCAGTATTTTGCTTCTGCAACTACTATTTCAATTGGCGGTTTCTTCTTAACTTTCTATACCTTGAAAACATATTTTCAATTGGTGTTTTTCAAGTAAATATTAACATTGTAAATAGTTTGGATTTCACACTATAATAGTAAATTGTTTTCAAAAACACATTATTTAAATAATTAATCCATTCTAGCGAACCTAATAATTTCCCATAAAATGTTTTTAATCGGGTGCAGGGAAAAGGACTCCTAGGTGGGGCCAAAGTACACGTTATTTATACATTCTTTGATATTTTTAGGGGTTAAGATTATGGTTAGATTGTTTGTTACATTTACCGGTGGCACTAAAGGAGTTTAGGTAGGTTATGAAAAAATAGTTCCAGACCATGACTCATTAAAAGGATCCCTTACAAACCTATCAAAACAGCCTAACTATAAAAGCCCAAGAACCCAAACAAGAAACCCTAGGTTAAATTGGGTATCAACTCGACCCAGAGTGCCAAATCTTCAACAGTAATCTTCAACAATAACTGCCTTCCACCTTCTATACCTAGTAGGGACAACAACTCGATGACAAAAATGCAGGCAAAAAGTGCCCATCCTTGGCCATACTTAGAAATTTCCATGCAAAACCATTGAGATACAATCAAGCAAGAGACCCAATCAAAAGTAAGAGCTAATAGCCATGGAAAGGAACCTTTGAAGGTCAGTCTAGGCCAAACAAGAAAGGGGGATGGTAGAGCTTCGTAGCTTCTCAATCTCGTATAGCTAATAGATCTGACACCAAAAGTCTAAGCCAACACAAAGATCCAGAGGTGCCACTACCAACATCAAGGGAACCTTCCTACTAAGCCATGAAAAGAAGCCCAAAAATAGAACTTCCACAGCCAACCCATTTTAAAGATCACCAAGGACAACACCCTCTCATTCTATACTTGATCTGTAAAAAAAAACAGCCCAAAAGTATCTACACCAGACTTGACTCAAGGGACGGTGGAAACCCAACAATCAAATCGAAATCTGGAAGTTGCCTCCCTACCCAGAAGGGCAGGGGAAGCCTCACGACTTTGGTAAAAGAAGAAAACTAAAAGGGAAAAACTCTCCTAACTTGAGAGAGAATTCACTCTCTAGAAATTCTAAAGAGAGACTGTCCGTTAATGCTTGCCCTGTGAGCCTTGTAATGCAAAAACTTGTAATTCAAAAAAAAAAAGGTAGGTTGTGCAGTCACTGCTTAACAAAATAGTGTGATGTGCTGTGTAGATGCAAGTATACAGGCCATATTAAGTAATAAAATGATAAGTCAATTATCGTTCCCATGAAGATTTGTATTTAAGTACCACATTATGAATAAAGAGATTATTTGAGCTAATGATAATGGAAGTAAAGTATAAATGTAAATAGACTTGATGAAATTGATAAATCTAAATAAAATAAGTAAATGGCAAAGTAAATAAATTCTTAAACTAGGTACAATTAAATTAAATTAATTACGAAAAATTAAAATAAAAGACTAATGAATGATAAAAATTATTCTAAAGTTGAGGTTTATGCATAATTTAATTGAGATTTGTCTTGATCTATCCAATTTTAAGAGAAAATAGAGTCTAAAGGTGATTGATTCTAAGGTCCTTTGATATCTTTGAGTATTTCAAGAAAACCAAACCTACTTTCGTATGGCATTTGATTTACTTAAAACCCATTAAGTTTCGTAACCAATCAATGAATCCTCTTAAATATCTAGTTTATTTCTAAATTTAAGTGATTTTAAGTTCTATTTCTTGATTATCTATCAATGATTTTCACCTTTTGGTCATTCAATCAAAGATTAAAATAATACCCAATAGGTGGCAACATTAGGCAAGTAAAATAGGCACACAAGGAAAAGAACCAAATTTATATTTACATAAAATTTGGAATAAATCAATCCAAATCCATATTTAATCTAAAACATAGTTCCCAACTCTGAAATCTAAAGATTTTACTCACTGATGGTAATATTTACAAGAGAAAATGACGAAGAAGAAGAGAAAAATATGAAAATAAGCTAAAAATAGAAAAACCCAGTTGGAAGAATCCAAGATCTTTGGATTCTGCAGCTCCAGACGTCTCCAGCAGCCACTTGCCTAGAAAATCAATGGCGTCCTCCCTTCTTTCCTTTTTTTTGTTGTGTTTTTCTCTCTCTTTCTTCTTAGGGAAAAAACTAGGAAATGATGCTTTCATATGGTCCCAAAAGTTGTCCTAAAGTAGGTTTAAAAATGGATAAAGACAAATGAATAGACAGGAGATGAGGTGTAAAAATTTTCAAGTCAGCATGTGTTTTCACATTTCTAGAGTGTCTACTGATAGAGTTACTTAACCTTAGGTAACATTTCAAGCAAGGTTCTAGGCGTTGCATTGCCTAGCGACATAAGGTTAAGCAAATTCTTCAACAAATCCTAGTAGGTTTTTATTTTTCAGTGAATTTCTGTTGCCCTTGACTTTCAGCTTAACCCAACCTACATTTTAAGCACCACGACATGCCATAAGCAACATCTTCAGCAACTTTTTATGCAATTCTCACACTACAAGAAAAAATCAGATTTGTGACGGAAAAGTCCGTCATAAATCTATCACAAATTTAATATTGTGATAGAAAAATTGATGTCACAATTTTGCTTGTCACAATTTTTTAGTGACGGATAAGAAAAACTCATCACAAATTTGTGATGAAATTGTGATGGATCATCTGTCAAAATTTGTGACGGAATTCATTTATCAGTATCCGTCACAAAATGTTAACCAGTTAAAACACAAATCCGTCACAAAATTAGGACGTATTAGTGATAGCACATCCATCACAAATTGTTGTGACTATTTCTTTTTTTGTGACAGAAAAGTTTTCATCACAAAATTGTGAGGGATTAATCTGTCACAAATTTGTGATGGATTAATCCGTCACAAATTTGTGATAGATTATAATTAATCACAAAATTAATTTTTTTTATTTTTTTATATTCTAATTTTTTTAATAATAAACAAATAATAGTGAATTAAGAATTATTATATTTATATAATTAGTAATAAGCATCAATAAATATAATAATAAAATTTACAATAATTAGTAAATAAAAATACCATATATTATATAAAAGTATAAAGTTAACCATACAAGTAAAAGTTCAATTAGCAAATATATATAAACAATATCAAGCTATAGATTCAATATGCTCTGATTATAGGGATCAATAGAATCACTTGAAGAGGAGGATGATAATGTCATCTGTCTCATCATATGATGCATGCATTTTGTATAGTCATTTAGGTCTAATTTTATAGCCATTTTATTCTATTATTAGTTATCTTTAGCTAATTTCATTAGTAAATTAGTTAGTTTTTCATAATTGTCGATTTTGGATTAATTTGTAATTTTTACTTTGTTTTGTAGGAAAAATGGTGTTTTTGAAGGACTGAAGAGAATTTTGCCATTGAGGAGTGTCTTCTACAGCCAAAGATGTCAAAAACAAGTTTTCAAGTTGAAATATGCATTGATCAAATTGTGCATAACTTGCCGCATAAGCTATGCAGATCTGCATAAGGAGAAAAATCACTGTTCGAACCAGTAGAAATGTGCATAAGGAGTGCATAGCTTATGCACATTCTCACCTCCCTTATGCACATTCACGAAATTGTGCATAACCTATGCACCAAGTTATGCGACTCGCATAAGTGACCCAGAACCAGTAATCGCATAAGGGTGCATAACTTATGCGATCCACTTATCTGATCCCATGAAGAGTTCATTAATGAGTCAGTGAGATTCCCTCAAATAATTCCTCCTAGAACATACCATTTTAGGGCTCCATGTCAGAAAAATGCTATATATAGTCCCATTTTCCCATTTTAGAAAAAAGAGGGGAGCAAAGAAGAAAAGGAGAGGGGCTGAGCAGAATTTGAAGAGCCATCTTCACCTTCCACACCATTTTCAACTAAGATTTGCAGATTTCTTTCTTTTTTTACACTTTTCTATATTTCTAGTGTTTAATTCCTTACTTCTTAGCTTAGATTAAAGCTTTATTTCCATTTAAACTCATCATATCTTGTAAGCATTATGGATAGTGAGTAGTTTACTTTTGATTCTGGAGTAAGGGTTGTAATATTTGAGATATTTTGTGGATTTTGATTGGGTAATCCATATTTTGTGGTCTTAATGAGTTTTTATTCATTTCTTGTATGCTAAATGACATGCTTAGTGTAGGATCCCATTAAGTGATGTTCTTAATCCATGGTTGAAGCACCGAAAGGAGAAGGCCTTGTGATAGATAATCAAGAAATTGGACTTAATTAACTTAGACCTAGAAATAGGCTAAGGATTAAGAGGATTCACAGATTAATTAAAGAACTTAATGGGTCTTAATTAATTCTAAGTCCACGAAAGTAGGATTAGATTGATTAAGGCACTCTTTGTCTCACCCGAAAGGGAATTCAAAGGATTTAAGAATTAATCTCCTTAAAACCATTTAGTTCCACAAGATTGGATAACCAATTTAAAATCCCGAAATAGCTCGAATATGAAATCCCGAACTCCGGAATCGCCTTTTTACCATTGTTAATTTCTAATCGAATTTAATTGCTTACCATTTTAGTATTGCCATATTTGAACTTGCTTACTTCAATTTGATGCAATTTTAGTTTAATTAATACATTGTTGAATAGAATATTAATTTTGCACATTTAGACTTCATACTCCATTACCCATTAATTCATTATTTTAATTTCATAAATACTTCAATTTAGTCAACTTTTATATCATAAATTCAATCATTAACACAACTCCTCGTGGGATCGATATTTTTCTATACTACTTGTACGACCCGTGCACTTGCGGTTGGGACGCATCAAGTTTTTGGCGCCGTTGCCGGGGAGTTGTTTGTTTAAGATTGAATTCTTGATTATTTTAGTTGTTTTTAGTTTTATTTTTGTTATCTTTTCATTTTGTGTTTGATTGTTCTTTTTCAGGTACTTTTAATCTTTTATGAGAAGAGCTAGAAGCTCAAGTGATACATCCTTATTGTTCAATCCTGAAATAGAGAAATTTTGTAAGGCCAACAAGAAAGAAACCAGAAGAAGGAAGGAAGCTTTGAGAGAGACTGAATTAGAACCAGACATGGCTGATGAAAGAATTAGAATTGGTGTTGGTAATGCTGGAAATGGTCAAAACAATGAAAATGAAGCCCAAGGGGAAGGCGTTGTTAATGCAAACGTGCCTAGGGGAAGTATGATGGATCATGCTTTTCCTCGTTTTGATGACTTGAGAGAGAGCATAGCAAGACCAAGAATTGATGCAAATAGTTACAAGATGGATTTTGGAGTTCTTCAAATGATTCAAAATTCTCAATTTGGAGGACATCCTTCTGAAAATCCACACACACACCTGAAGAAGTTTGCTATGATCTGTGACATGCAAAAACAACCTGGAGTGTCTGATGATGCAGCAAGATTGAAGCTATTCCCGTTCTCTTTGAAAGATAGAGCATTGGATTGGCTTGATTCTTTACCTCACAACTCCATTACAAACTGGAGCAACTCACTGATGCATTTCTTGCACAATATTTTTCACCTGGAAAAACTCAAGAGCTGAGAAATCAAATGACAGCTTTCAAACCAAGAGAAGATGAAACTCTTTATGAGTCATGGATGAGACGGAAGGAATTAGAGAGATTATGCCCACATCATGCCATTCCAAAATGGATGATAAATCAGAATTTTTACACAAATGTCACTCCTGCAATCAGAGGAATTATTGATGCTCAAACAGGAGGAGAATTTATTATTAAGCATGAAGATGAAGCTTATGAGCTATTGGAGAAAATTGCAAAGAACACTCATCTTTGGAGTAGTCCAAGAGGACCAGCTCCAACTCAGAAAAGGCAAGCTGCTGGAATGTATGATCTTGATCCATTCAACATGATTAATGCAAAGTTTGATGCACTTACAAATGTCCTTGCTAAGAAGATGGAAGATTTGAGTATGTTGGTTAGTTCATCATCATCAGCTGGAAGTTCACAACAAGTGGCTTATGCAGAGGAAACTACCAGCTGTGGAGTAGACTATGGAGAACAAGCAGCATATGTTGGTAATTATGGAAACAAGCAAATGGGGAATCCTTACTCTCAAACTTACAATCCAAATTGGAGGAATCATCCCAACTTTTCATGGGAAAATCAGCAAAATCAAGTTCAAAATCAGAATTTTCAACCACAACAGCAGAGTCAAGTTCCATATCAGCAAAATAGGCAACCACTGCCCAATTTTCAGCAGAAAAATATGAACCTTCCACCAAAACAGCAAGAACGAAATTCCACCACTGAAGCTTTATTGCAACAGATACTTGCTAACCAAAATAAGCATGATGAGGAGATGAGAGAGGTGAAAGCAAGGCTGGAACAGATGCAAACACACAACAGAATGCTGGAAAACCAGATTGCACAACAAGCATTCTTCTCAAGTGCTAAGTCTTTTGGAAAGCTTCCAAGTCAACCAGAAAATCCAAGAGAGCAGTGTCAAGCTATTACTTTAAGAAGTGGAAAAGTTATAAATGATGAGAAGAGTGAAAACAGTGAGAAGAGAGAAAATGAGAAAGGGACTGATGAGAGTGAAAAACAAGAGAGTGCAGAAAAATGTAAGGTGAAATTTGAAGAAAAAGAAGAGAAATATATACCTCCTGAACCCTACAAGCCACAACTTCCCTTCCCACAAAGATTTCACAAAGCCAAGCTTGATAAGCAATTTGGGAAGTTCTTAGAGGTTTTGAAGAAACTTTATATAAATGTGCCTTTTGTTGATGCACTTTCATAAATGCCCTCTTATGCAAAATTTTTGAAAGAAATTCTCTCAAACAAGAGGAAACTTGAAGATGATGAAACTGTAGCTTTGACAGAAGAATGTAGTGCTATCCTCCAAAGGAAACTTCCTCCAAAGCTTAAGGATCCAGGGAGTTTTTCAATTCCATGCCACATTGGAGAGTCTTGTTCTACAAAAGCTCTATGTGATTTAGGGGCTAGTGTTAGCCTTATGCCCCTCTCCATCTATGAGAAGCTCAACATGGGAGATCTAAAGCCAACCCACATTTCTCTTCAGTTAGCTGACAGAACAATCAAGTATCCTGAAGGGATTTTGGAGAATGTGCCCCTGAAGGTTGGAAAGTTCTATATACCTGTTGACTTTGTCATCTTGGACATGGAGGAAGATTCTAATATTCCAATTATCTTGGGGAGACCCTTTCTAGCTACAGCAGGAGCATTAATTGATGTTAAGGGAGAAAAGCTTACTCTTAGAGTTGGTGAAGAGCAATTGGTTTTCAATATTAATAACACTATGAAAAAGCATCATTCTGAAGCTGATATTTGCTTGAGAGTTGATATCATTGATGAGCTGGTTAAAGAACACTTCAGAAAGAAATATCCAGAAGATCCACTCGAAAATTGTTTGGTTCATGGAGGAGGCATAGATTATGACAACCGTCATGAAGCTGCATATGCTCAACACTTAGAGGGAAGTCCACCATTCATTTCTGCTCCAATTTTTCAACTCACACAAAAGGAAAAAGCTGAATCTAAGCAATCATCATTCAAGGAAGAAGATGCACCTAAGGTAGAACTTAAGCAACTTCCTTCTCAGCTCAGGTATGAATTTCTTGGCACTAATAACACTTATCCAGTAATTGTAAATGCAAATTTGAGTACCTTAGAGGCTGATAAGTTGTTAAGAGTGTTGAGACAATTTAGGAAAGTTTTGGCATACACCATAGATGACATTAAGGGAATAAGCCCACACTTTTGTATGCATAGAATCAGTTTGGAAGAAAATTGTAAACCATCTATTGAACATCAGAGGAGGTTGAACCCAAATATGAAAGAAGTTGTTAAAAAGGAAATTTTGAAGTTGCTTGATGCAGGGATCATATATCCCATCTCAGACAGTACTTGGGTGAGCCCAGTACATGTTGTTCCAAAAAAGGGCGGAATGACAGTGATCAGAAATGAAAATAATGAATTAATTCCCACTAGAACGGTGACTAGTTGGCGAATGTGCATAGATTACAGAAAATTAAATGTTGCCACTAGAAAAGATCATTTTCCACTTCCCTTCATTGATCAGATGTTGGAAAGACTAGCTAGGCATTCCTACTTTTGCTATTTAGATGGATATTCAGGTTTTTTTCAAATCCCTATCCATCCAAATGATCAAGAGAAAACCACTTTTACTTGTCCATATGGAACCTTTGCTTATAGAAGGATGCCATTTGGGTTGTGTAATGCACCAGCCACTTTTCAAAGGTGCATGATGGCAATCTTCTCAGATTTCATTGAAGACATAATGGAAGTTTTTATGGATGACTTTTCTGTTTATGGATCTTCATTTGATATATGCTTGGCTAACCTTTCTAAAATTTTGCAGCGATGTGCAGATACTGACCTTGTGTTAAACTGGGAAAAGTGTCATTTCATGGTTCAGGAAGGGATAGTGCTTGGACATTTGGTGTCTAATAGAGGAATAGAGGTTGATAAAGCCAAAGTTGAAGTGATAGAGAAGATGGCTCCTCCTACCAATGTCAAGGGAATTCGAAGTTTCCTAGGACACGCCGGGTTCTACAGACGCTTTATTAAGGATTTTTCTAAAATAGCTAAACCTTTGTCTAATTTGTTAAGTAATGATACACCATTTGTATTTGACCAAGAGTGTTTGGATGCTTTTTGCAGGTTGAAGCAAGCTCTTATTACTGCACCAATCATGTAACCACCTGATTGGAGCCTACCTTTTGAAATTATGTGTGATGCTAGCAACTATGCAATTGGGGCTGTTCTTGGTCAACGAAAGGACAAAAAGGCTTATGCTATTTATTATGCTAGTAGAACACTGGATGAGGCTCAAACAAATTATGCAACAACTGAAAAGGAATTTTTGGCAATTGTCTTTGCATTGGAAAAGTTCAGACCTTACATTGTTGACTCAAGAGTGGTTATATTTTCAGATCATGCAGCCATCAGGTATTTGCTCCGTAAAAAGGAGGCTAAGCCTAGGCTCATTAGGTGGATTCTGATGCTACAAGAATTTGATTTGGAGATTAGAGACAAGAAGGGAGCTGAAAATGTAGTTGCTGACAATCTTAGTAGGTTGAAATTGGATGGTGAAGAATTAGATGAAATACCTATTGATGAGTTTTTCTTGGATGAACAACTTTTCTCTCTTGTTGCTAAACTACCTTGGTATGCAGACTTTGTGAATTATCTATCTTGTGGAGTTTTACCTCTAGGTATGACATGGCAACAAAAGAAAAAGTTCTTGCTTGAGGTGAAGTTTTATAGATGGGATGATCCTTTACTCTTTAGGAGATGTTGTGATGGTCTAATTAGAAGATGTATTCCTGAAGAGGAGGTACAGAGTATTTTGCATCATTGCCATGCTTCTGATTATGGAGGTCATTTTGGCATCTCTAAGACAGCTAGTAAAATTTTGCAAGCTGGTTTCTTTTGGCCAAATCTTTTTAAGGATGTGAGGAAATTTGTGTTGGATTGTGATAAATGTCAAAGGAGTGGAAATTTGTCAAAAAGAGATCAAATGCCCCTAAATAATATTCTTGAAGTGGAATTATTTGATGTTTGGGGAATAGATTTTATGGGGCCATTCCCTCTTTCATATGGTAATAGATACATCTTAGTTGGGGTTGACTATGTGTCAAAGTGGGTGGAAGCTATTGCAACTCCAACTAATGATGCTAGAGTGGTAGTGAAATTTTTGAAGAAATTTGTCTTGAGCAGATTTGGAGCTCCTAGGGCTATAATTAGTGATGGGGGTTCCCATTTTTGCAATAAGCAATTTGAGAGCTTAATGAGGAAGTATGGTGTAGTGCACAAGATAGCTACCCCATACCATCCTCAAACTTCAGGACAAGTTGAAATTTCTAACAGAGAGCTCAAGCATATTTTGGAGAAAACAGTGAACAATTCTCGGAAAGATTGGTCTATCAAACTAGATGATGCTTTATGGGCATATAGGACTGCCTACAAAACCCCTATAGGAACTACTCCCTTTAGGTTGGTGTATGGTAAGTCTTGTCATTTACCTGTGGAGCTAGAACATAGAGCATATTGGGCCATTCAAACCTTGAATTTTGATCTTAAGCAAGCTAGTGAGAAAAGGTTGTTACAACTTAATGAGCTTGAGGAATTGAGGATGGATGCTTATGAAAGTGCCCGTATTTATAAAGAAAGAACTAAGGTTTGGCATGATAAGCATCTGAGGAAAAAGGAATTCAAAGAAGGTGATTCAGTTTTGTTGTTCAACTCAAGATTGAAATTGTTCCCTGGAAAACTTAAGTCAAGGTGGACTGGTCCATATAGAGTTTCTAAGGTTTTCCCTTATGGAGCAATTGAAATTTGGAGTGAAAAATCTGGGAATTTTAAGGTCAATGTGCATAGATTGAAGCATTACATAACTGGAGACCCAATAAAGGGAGCAAACTGTTACAAGCTCTCTAATCCCTCACCTCTTTTCAGTGAAATTCATGAAGAGTCCAGCTAAGGACTATAAAATAGCCCTCTTGGGAGGCATCCCAAATCCTTTTATTTTGCTTTTGTTGATTTACTTTCATTTTCATTAATTTTGTTTTTATCTTAAATCTCCCAAAATTAAATTTTTGACATTGTTAAATCTTGTCCCTTGTAGATGTAATTCAATGAAGAAAGGCTGGTAAACTGATGGGGAAGTGATTCTTAACTTGAAAATTTTGTCCTTCAAATTTTCCCAAAAACTGATTGCTTTTTTGCTGCATAACCTGTGCAGGATCTGCAATCTGGCTTATGCAGAGGAAAAGTACATTCTGCAGCAAAAAGAGTGTCTGCAGCTAATGACTTGTGCTTTTGGTGAGGTTGGGTGTGTAACTTTTTAATATGTGTGCTTATAATGTTAATATGGTGGTAAGTGAGTTATTTTTGCAGTTTTGAGCTTCTTTGGGTTGTAGAATTCAAGATAGAAATGCTGCATTTTCTTGGCAAAACTTGGAGAGTTCATTTCTCATTTGTGGTTAGATGCGACTTCATGCAGATCTTATGGAGTTTTATGTGCTAAATGTTGATTTGCAGAATTTGACTCAAAATGGCATAGTTCTCAAAGGTCTTTTATGTAGGATTCATTTTTACATGCTTGTGTGATGCCTTTTTGATATACTTTGTCTATATTGATGTGTTTTTGGTGAAAATTCTCATGGTTTATGCTTCATGGAATTATATTTCCTTATTCTAGGGTATTTTTCACACTTGCAATCCATGTTCTATTGCATTCTTGATCTTGTTAAATTGTGCATAAGCAATTGCATAGCTTATGCAATCCTGCATAACCACAATTCTTGCCATTTTTCACCTATTGCAAGTGCATAAGGAAAGTGCATAGCTTATGCAACTCTGCATAGCCTAATTTTGTCAAATTTCACATCTCCAGAAACTTGCATAAGCAGAGTGCATGACCTATGCACATTTGCATAACCTCAAATTCTTCATTTTCTCTCTCTGCCAAAGCTTGCATAAGGAAGATGCATAAGTTATGCACTTCTGCATAACCAAAACTCTGAATTTCCAAACTTTGCCGAGGGGTGCATAAGCAGAGTGCATAACCTATGCATACGCATGACCGAAAACCGAAAAATCAAACTTGCCGAGGGTGCATAAGCGAGTGCATAACCTATGCATACGCATGACCGTAATCGAGAAAATTCCAACAATTGCCGAGACCTGCATAAGGAACATGCATAAGTTATGCACTTCTGCATAACCAAAGATTCTGAATTTCAAAACCCACCGCAGAGTGCATAAGCAGAGTGTATAGCTTATGCACATCTGCATGACCACCAACCAAAATTCCAAAAATTGCCGAGCGATTGCATAAGCGAGTGCATAACCTATGCACTTGCATGACCCAATTTTTACGAAACACCACTTCGCGAGAGATGCATAAGGAGTGCATAACTTATGCACTCCCGCATGACTTCGCTCCTCAACATTTCAAGGGTCACCGAAACATGCATAAGGACAGTGCATGACCTATGCACTTGTGCATAAGCCATTTCTCTGAAGTTTAAATCATTCTGAAACATGTACAAAAGAGTGCACAGGTTATGCATAAATCATTTTCCCCTTATGCAGTCTCTTACAAACCCGATTCAAATTCATTTTCGGCAAACAAAACTTCCCACCTCCACTTCCCGACTCTTCACCCCACGACCGCCCTTCAACCTCCATTTCTTTCGACATCCTCGCCGTCTCTCTCCCATCTTCTCCACTAGCACTCTCCTCACGAAAACCCTAAATTCCCCCCTACATTTTCATTTCCCCCTATCCCTTTTCCATCGGCAATGGATTCCCCTCCACATTCCCGCCCCGCCTCTCCTCTCGAAGTCTCTCCATTGTCATCGATACACCCCACTTCCAATCCTCCACCACAAACGACACCCCCACCACCTCCCCCAACCACATACAAACGCAAAATCCGGTCCAAATCTGTGCGACCCATGTCCTCTGCTCCTCCTCTGTCCAAATGCAAAGACCCACCCACCCCATTGTCGGAACCGCCTCCCAAAAAGCCAAAAGCTCCAGCCTCTACACCCTCTTCCAGCAAAAAGGCAATTTCGGCATCCTCATTTGTATCAAAGCTACCCTGGCCTCTCCCTGATACGATTCAAAAAGCAGCTTTTAAGCGCCTTAAGGATAGGAAGGTACAACCCACTAGGTATATATCTGCTGATGCTTTACAATCTCTTGGCTTATTTGACAATGTCGTTACATTTCTTGATGGTATGGGTTGGACAGAATTTGTGCATAAGCAAGAGGTAGTTTATCCAATTCTAGTTTTGGAGTTTATTTCTTCATTCTCTGCTACCCTCAATTTGCATGATGTAGACCATAAGCCAATTATGAAATTTAGATGCTTGGGGCAATATAGAGAACTGTCATTAGACCAATTTCATAGCATTTTTGGTTTTGCAATTGATGGGTTATTTAGAGTACCACATACTGGAGTAGAGGTAGCCAACAAGGGCATTTGGAATCCTGCCCAATTTTGGAGAATCATAACAAACCAACCTCAAACTTTCTCTGCTGGAAGATCCAAAACATCCCAAATCCTTGACCCTGCACTTAGGTTTATTCATAGGCTGATGGCTAGCACCATATTGGGCAGAGGGACTAGTTCTGGTACTGTGAGAAAATCTGAACTATTTATGTTATGGTGTGCATTTCACAAAGTTAAGGTATCTCCTGGTTACTTCTTTTGTGAACATGTGCTGCATATTGCCACCAAATCCATAGGTGACATTGTTTTGGGTGGGCTCATCACTGTCATAGCCAAGCATTTTGGTTTTAATCCTGCAGAGCACTCAATACCAGCACTCGAGGACACTTCATATTTTGATACTGCACACTTAACCAAAATAGGGTTCAATCTGTCATGTTTTGATACTGTCCACCTGCAGTGGCCAGGCCTATTGCACAACTGAAACCCAACCTTTCACACGGTCCCACAGCACCCTACTACACCTACCCCACCCCCTCAGCCTACACAGGACATTCCAGCTACCTCTGCTCAGCCCATACCTCCTACAGATGAACCTTCCTCATCCACAGCACCTCCTGCATTCAACACTAAAGCCTTATTCACCTATCTTGAAAGGCTTAGTGATGATATATTCTTTGTGGATAGGAAGCTTGACACTGGTCTTGATACACTCAAGGATCGTCATGATCAACTATTTGACCTTGTCATGGAAACCAGGGACAAACAGAAAGAACTGAAGGAGATGGTGAAGCAACTCATGATATTTTTGGGCATGCCACCCCCACCTCCATCACCTCCTCCAGCACCATCTTTTCGATGGCGTGACCCTAAAGCCCTTAGCCACATCCTTGGACAAGGGCAAGACAATAGAACTAGATTAGTGTTTGTTTTACTTTTGTTCCAACTTGTAGGACTTTTCCTTTGTACATATGTTCAAACATTTATCGTTTGTTTTGGATTATGTTTGTTAGTTCTGAATTAGTTTGTTTTACATTCTGTTTTTCTTGAAGTTTTATTGGATAGCTATTACATTAGTATTGCACTTAATGCCCTTTTGTACATATTTGACCATATTCTGTATATATTTCAATACTTCTACTGCTGGTTGTACGTTTCCCTTGCCAATTCCCATGCAGCAGCTTTTGTATACACTGCACAGGCTATGCATTTCCTCATGCAATTGTTTTGCCCAGCCTGTGAAACTATTTCTGATACATAATCACGCAGGTTGTATTCCCCTTATGCAAGCATCTGCATAGCCTATGCAACATATATTGCCTCTTATGCAAGACCGCATGGCTTATGCACCTTACCTATGCACATACTGGGATGACCCTTAACTCTGCATGACCTATGCAGTTTCTTATGCATCCCTTTATCTTGAATTCTCATCTGCTACATACCAGGTAACTCTTTCTTTTTGCTCTTAATCTTTACAATTCCTGGTAATTACTATTTGCTTTGACTCTTGATAATACATTGCATGAGACATTGAGGACAATGTCCAATTTTGAGTTTGGGGGTGCACATTTTGATTTTAGCTTTATTTTTCACATTTTGAGTATAGGAGCATCTCATTCCATTCCATTTACATATATTGTAAATATTTTACATATACATCCATACACACACACATTACACATTTACATACACATTATACATTACATTGCACACAAACATACAAATAGACTTCCTCCATTTAGTTCATGCATTACTCATTTTAGGAATCATGCACCATGCATTAAAATCTTTTGCCAAATCCCTTGAGTATTGAAAATGTGCCTATGAGAGTGATTTGACTCACCTTTTAGTTGGGTTTGTGGATTGAAAGTTCCTAAGAGGTGCAAAGTTTTGAAGTGTCTATCCCTTGCCTATATCTTCTTAGCCAAAAAGCTACCCAACTAGTCCTTTAGAGATTGGAGTGTTTAGAGGGAGTTATTGGATATAAGGTAGTCAAATGATGTCTCACCAATCCTAGAACAAATTTTCTAAACCTTTCAAGGCGAAATACCAGCTTATACTTGAAAAGAGAAATGATTAGGCATTCTTTGATTTAAACCCTCTCATTTTAAACCTTTGGCCTTTTTCCTAATTAAAATTGACCTTTGAAAACCCCTTTGAGCCTTTTTATCCCTAATTTTTCTTGAATCCCTTATTGCTACCTAGCCAATGAACCAAACACTACAACCCTTTTCATGAGAATAATTATTTACAATATTAGGTACATAAAAAAAAGAGGAAAAGAAAAGAAAAAAATACAATAAAAGGGAGAAGAAATGCTTGTCATCTTGTAAAAAGTGCTAGTATATGTGCTTTTCACTATTGCCATTCAAAATGAAAGAAATCCACCCAAAGTATTAAAAGAAATGAGTTTGGGGGTGGCAAATTCTAGGGACAAGCATCAAAAGAAAATGCAAAATACAAGTCTAAAGTATCAAAATGTCCCTCCATTTTTATGTGTTTTGTAAACTATGTAGCACTTGACAATTCTCATTGTGTATTTCTCTCCTCCATATATAAAAAAAAGAGAAAAAGAAAAAAAATATAATAAAATAAGAAGTGTACCTTATGTTGTCAAAATTGAAAATATTCTCATGCTTTGAATCCTTTTTACCCATTTTTCTTCTTAGCCTCATTTTTGAACCCCATGGCCCCATTACATCCATAAAAAGACCTTTGATCTCTTGATAGTACTTGCTACATTAGTGGAGATAGGAGTAGGGAATTTGCCTATGGGATTGGAAAACTATTCATTCATTCATTCAATTCCATCATTCCATATAGAGACACTTTGACTATTGATTGTTCTAGAATTCCTTTTAAGCATGACTCTCTCTTTTGATTGGTTGGTTTGGGGATTTTGAATGATAATTGACTTGATGGCTAAGCGGTGAAAGCTTGGATAAGCATTAAATTCTTTGCATTTTGAAGGATGGGTATATGGATTGCTGGTATGGCTGAAGGTGTGTTAAGTTACTTCAATTGGTAATTTTCATAACTCTTTGGATAAGGCACCCCTAAAAACTTTGCACCACATTTTAAAGTTTGCTTGAGGACAAGCAAAAGCTTGAGTTTGGGGGTATTTGATGCATACATTTTGTATAGTCATTTAGGTCTAATTTTATAGCCATTTTATTCTATTATTAGTTATCTTTAGCTAATTTCATTAGTAAATTAGTTAGTTTTTCATAATTGTCGATTTTGGATTAATTTGTAATTTTTACTTTGTTTTGTAGGAAAAATGGTGTTTTTGAAGGACTGAAGAGAATTTTGCCATTGAGGAGTGTCTTCTACAGCCAAAGATGTCAAAAACAAGTTTTCAAGTTAAAATATGCATTGATCAAATTGTGCATAACTTACCGCATAAGCTATGCAGATCTGCATAAGGAGAAAAATCACTGTTCCAGAACCAGCCGAAATGTGCATAAGGAGACTGCATAGCTTATGCACATTCTCACCTCCCTTATGCACATTCACGAAATTGTGCATAACCTATGCACCAAGTTATGCAGCTCCGCATAAGTGACCCAGAACCAGCCGAAAGCGCATAAGGATCGCATAACTTATGCAGTCCACTTATGCAGTCCCATGAAGAGTTCATTAATGAGCTGGCAGGAGATTCCCTCAAATAATTCCTCCTAGAACATACCATTTTAGGGCTCCATGTCAGAAAAATGCTATATATAGTCCCATTTTCCCATTTTAGAAAAAAGAGGGGAGCAAAGAAGAAAAGGAGAGGGGCTGAGCAGAATTTGAAGAGCCATCTTCACCTTCCACACCATTTTCAACTAAGATTTGCAGATTTCTTTCTTTCTTTACACTTTTCTACATTTCTAGTGTTTAATTCCTTACTTCTTAGCTTAGATTAAAGCTTTATTTCCATTTAAACTCATCATATCTTGTAAGCATTATGGATAGTGAGTAGTTTACTTTTGATTCTGGAGTAAGGGTTGTAATATTTGAGATATTTTGTGGATTTTGATTGGGTAATCCATATTTTGTGGTCTTAATGAGTTTTTATTCATTTCTTGTATGCTAAATGACATGCTTAGTGTAGGATCCCATTAAGTGATGTTCTTAATCCATGGTTGAAGCACCGAAAGGAGAAGGCCTTGTGATAGATAATCAAGAAATTGGACTTAATTAACTTAGACCTAGAAATAGGCTAAGGATTAAGAGGATTCACAGATTAATTAAAGAACTTAATGGGTCTTAATTAATTCTAAGTCCACGAAAGTAGGATTAGATTGATTAAGGCACTCTTTGTCTCACCCGAAAGGGAATTCAAAGGATTTAAGAATTAATCTCCTTAAAACCATTTAGTTCCACAAGATTGGATAACCAATTTAAAATCCCGAAATAGCTCGAATATGAAATCCCGAACTCCGGAATCGCCTTTTTATCATTGTTAATTTCTAATCGAATTTAATTGCTTACCATTTTAGTATTGCCATATTTGAACTTGCTTACTTCAATTTGATGCAATTTTAGTTTAATTAATACATTGTTGAATAGAATATTAATTTTGCACATTTAGACTTCATACTCCATTACCCATTAATTCATTATTTTAATTTCATAAATACTTCAATTTAGTCAACTTTTATATCGAAAATTCAATCATTAACACAACTCCTCGTGGGATCGATATTTTTCTATACTACTTGTACGACCCGTGCACTTGCGGTTGGGACGCATCATCATACACCTCATCTCCTCCTGCATACAGCGAAACTGCTATTTACTATGTTGCCTGAGGTGCGATACCTCCTCCTCAACGCATTGCTAAAGATGAAATTTAATAACAGTGAAAATGAAATGAAATTTTATAATAATAACAATATAACATATTCATAATAATCCAATATAAAGAATAACATTGAAGCAAGTACGGCAAAGAAAATAAACTACATATCCAATATAAAAAATGTAACAGCCTACTTAATATGTTTCTCCCAAAAGAAGGAACCAACGACAATAGAAGTTTCACCTCTCCTATTCTATATGTACAACTTGTACAGGTGCTATTTTGGATAATGGTAGACTATGGTCGCTAACTCTTGCAATTCCTAGAGTCTCCAGGAAATCTACATTTAAGGCTTTCAAGGACTCATCCCTACAGCGAAAACAAGAATAATCGAGTTAATTTGAATCAAAATCCCTATTTATTATCATTGCCAATTCATTGCATTCCTGCAAATTTGATAAACTCCATTAATTCCTGGAGCTTCTCTTTTCGCTTATGGTAAAATAATGGCGAATTCCTATTCCGTGCTTGCCTATGCCTCAAGTCAAGTAAATAAGTAATCAGCTTATTAAAAAAAAAAATAATCCAAACAGAACATAAGTTCGGTGGCATCAACTGAATAAGTAATTTAATAATTAAAACTCTTAAATTCAATATATATGTAGAAATTTATATAATATAATATAATAGTTAAAAAAATCTCACCTCAAATTATCGTTTCCATGAACACTAACTAAGTCACCATAAAATCACTCTTGAAGTAGGCTCTAGAATGTAGGAAAGAAAAATTTTTTGATAATTAAAAAATCTTAAATTCAGTTTATATATATATATATAGTGATGTCACTTCTATTTTTTTTAAAAATCAACTAATTGAAAAAGAAAAAAAAATTGAGTAATATGTCAAAAAATTTTAAGATGCATCATGTAAGAATTGAAAAAGTTTTTTATTTTATCAATAAAATAAAGACACCAAAAATAGAGAACTGTTACATGATAAGATGATCATTATACTTAGGACATTGAATTTCATTTTATTAAAAATAAAATTATTTTAATGAAAATAATAATTAAATAATTTAGAAGTAATTGAAATTAAAATAAAAAAAAATTAAAATGATATATATGTGTGTGTGTGTGGGTGTGTGTGTGTGTGGAGGGGGGGGGGGGGTGTGTGGTTTATTTGGAAAAGGAAGGAGGATGGGTTGAAATCAGAGAAAAATGTAAGGAGAGGAATATACTATGATTAGAAAAATAAAAAAGGAGAAAAGAAAAAAAGAAAAGAAAGGTTACTATTCCCATGAACAGTGTGTGAGGGTACTATTTTAGTATATATATAATGTGTTTCTAATTCTTAACAAAATTAACCATTAATCAACCTAATTCTAAACTGTCAGTTTTCAATGTAAACTAGACACAACTGAATCTAGTTTGAGGCTTTCAGTGCATGCAAGGGAGAAGTAATTAATGAGTTTTTCAAATTCTCCAAGGACCAAGAATATTTAATGTCATCTGAGAATTCTTTTGACTATATTGAAGGATTTGTAATTATAAATAGAACTAGTTTCCACGACAAGCATAAGCAAGATAGATAATTAGTATACCATTTGATATTGCTGTCGCTCATGTTGAAAATTTGAAGTATGCAAATGTTGCAAAAAGGACTTATGGCATTAATCTCACAGTAGGTGATTTTAAGCGTGTCATACAGAGAGCTATCTGTATCTAATTTCTGTCATTTCATTGGGCAAAGAGGAAACGACTATTTGTTTATATTACAAACAAGAAAAAAAAATTAAATAAGAAAACAGTAATACCAATCCTAAAAAGTTCTTTTAATGCTAGAAACAGGACAGAGTAATATAGACAATGCACCCACCTTGATCAGAAGTACAGAACAGAGTGAAAGAATAAAATCACTAAGATGATAATGGATGATAAGTTGTTCTTGCCTTTACATTGTGCTGATATATGACATGATACCAAAGAGGATGCTAATATTAGCCACTGCAAAATCTTACTATTTTCTAACCATCTGCTTATATTACTACCTATCTCACTGATTTTCCTTCTCAAGTTCTATATTTCCTAGCAGCTATTGACCGAAGGGAACATTCTTCACATGCTAACCACCAAATATACAGAACAAGATGGATGAAGGTCATCTATCATGTCTCAAACTAGATATCCAAAAGAAAAAAAAAATGTCAATTTTCAAATGCAACAAACCTTAATGGCTTGATCTCCTCAAATTCATCCTTGGTTTAGCCATGAGTAGAACCTGAGAAAGCCAGCATTTTCATCTCATATGTAACATACAAGGCCACAATAGGTTCCCTTTCCTGAAGAATGCAGACCAATTTGTACCCCAAACTTTCAATCTACGAAGAAAATTTCAGTTGCAATTAAATTTTCCTATAATCGCTTGTGTAAATTCGTTTGACTAACTATGCACACCCAATCCAGAACTCGTTAGGTTCTCAGACTTCAAAATATCAGTTCTAATCGCAACATTTAGCTGTTGCATTAAACTCGAAAATTAGATTACTTCATTAGTTCACCTTTTCTTCCACTAGACAAATTAGACGGTTCAAAAAGATTGCAGCCATAGAAGCACCAAATAACTAGATATTGAAAAGAGAAAGGAAAACAAAAGGACATGGAGGACTATAAACTACCCAATTAGGGAACTAGAAACCATTGTAGTTGAAATGCAGATACTATTCTAATATTTGGATATATTCACATCTAATCTCAATGCGAATGTGTATGAACGCTATCTACATAAGCCATAAAACAATACCAATGGATAGCATTTTTGCACCTAAGAAATTCAGTAGCCAAGGGCATAGAATCGTCATATTTTATGGACCCATAAGCGACAATCAATTAAAGATGTGTTTCCTTACGAGAGAAAGTCTTCTTACAACAACCGCACTACAAACTTGACCCAACAAATGTAGCTACCCCTTCAAGATGCGTCTGATATTCTTTGAGAATCTTTACCAAACTGTCATTGCTACAGAACTTGTAGAGATTATTGTCGATGCTAGAGAAGTTGATTACACCGATTTCAACATTGCAAAGAACGGAGAGTTCGCGAGCCTTCTTCGCCAATCTATTTTGCCTCCTGAAGAAAGCCACCAAACGGCTGCTTTTGTCTTCAATTCACTTCATCTTCACCTTTTTCTCTCCTATTCTCGATCAAAATTCTGACCTAATTTGCTTGAGTAAAAGCAGAGTGAAGACGAAGATGAAGAATAAAAAAAAAAAAATAAAGGGTTTTTACTAGAAGTTACTAATTGTAAGCAGGAAACTCTTTAAAACAAGGGAAAAAAAAAAGCGCTAGAGGGAAAAATAAATTCTTAAACAAAAAGATTATGAAATTTTAATTTTTAAAGCTAAGCTTTTGTAATAGATTAACTTATTTGTTACAAATTTTTAACGAAAAATATAATTTATCATAGAATATATTATGTCCTTACAATTCGTCACAAATTTGTGACTGACAAGTTAATTCGTTACAAATTTGTGACGAACGATTTAATTCACCATAAATTTGTGATGGAATAATAAATTTCGTCACAAATTTTGTGACGAAATTATGTTTTTCGTCAAATATTTGTGATGGATAATTATTTTCCATCACAAATTTATAACAAAAATATATTTTATCACAAATTTTTCAACGGCAATATTTTTCCATCATAAATTATTAACAAATAAATTCTTCTTTCACAAATTTGTGACTACTTAGAGAACGGTAATATTTTTCTATTGCAAATTATTAACGGATAAATTCTTCTGTCACAAATTTATGACTACTTAGAGATAGAATATTATATTCGTCAATAATTAAAATATTAAAAAAATAACTAAAAAATTAACTAAAAAAATTGTGACGGATATTCCATCACAAATCCATCTAATGATGTAATCTGTCAAAAATCTGTCTCTAATTTGTGATGGAATCATTCTGTCACAAAAAATCTATCACAAAATTCTGTTTTTCTTGTAGTGTCGGCAAATTTTGTTTTCGAAATTTTGAAGATGCTTGAATTCAGTTGCGCTTGACTTGTGACTTGCCCCATGTCATAGGCTAAGTAATGTAACATGCCATAAGTAATATCTTCAGCAACTTCTCATGCACATCTCGGCAAGCTTGGATTTCAAAACTTAATTTCTTTAAATTTTTTCCATTCTTCAAGCTTTCATATTTCTCCAAATCATCTCCTAATACATCATTGATCTTTAATTTACCACAAAAACCTATTAAAAAGTAAAATTACAAATATCAAATATCAAGTAACTAAAATTAACAAATTAACTAAAACAAAGCTAAAAACATAAAAAGTACTTAATTATAAGGACAAAATGGATGCAAAACTACCCTAAAATGTCTACATAAAATAAGCGTAACATAGTGTGGTAATAAAAGTCCACTTAGAGTGGAGAGTACCTTCCATGTTAGTAGGTTACCAAATATTTTTATGATATCTCAAACAAATAAAATTTTTTGTAGTTCAAATAATAATTTTAAAAAAATTATAAAAAATTACTTTGTGATTTTGTGATTTTTCAAGTTTATATGATCCTAAGATAACTTTCTTAAGCTTACACACCTTAAAAAAAAAAAAAAAAGAATTGTTTAAACACTGCTATTAGAGTAAATTATAATTTAGCTTTTGACGTTTAGTAAACTTACCTATTAGTCTTTGTTGATATTTTAATTGTTGCACTCATTTCATATAAGTATTTTAGTGTAGTTTTGTATTTATTTTGCCCTTATAATTAAGTACCTTTTATATTTTTTAGCTTTGTTTTTGCTTAATTATTAATTTTAGTTACTTTATATTTAATTTTTATAATTTTGATGTTTTTAATAGGTTTTTGTGATAAATTGAAGGTCAATGATGTATTAAGAGATGATTTGAAAAAATTTGAAGCCTTGAAGAATGGAAAAGAGTTGCAGAAATCAAGCTTTGGAAATTAAATTTACCGAAATTTGCTTGAGATGTTGCTTATGGTATGTCACACTGCTTAGCCTATGACATAGGGCAAGTCGCAAGTCAAGCGTAGCTTAATTCCAATATCTTCCGAGTTTTCAATATCAAACCTACCGAGATTTGCATGAGAAGTTGCTTGAGATCCTGCTTAGGGTATGTCAAGCTGGAAGTCAAGTATAAGCGAAAAACTCATTGCTACACAAAACTTGCTGAGATTTACTTAAGATATTGCGCGCTTACCCTATGCAAACAGGCTATGCAGAACCTGGAATTTGATTAAAATGTTACTTAGGGTAAGCAACTTTATTAACAGACAATACAGAGCGTGAAATGAAGGAGCAGAAGCATGAAAATTGTTAGATTAGAATATTGAATTCAAAAATTTCTTCTAGGGTTTCATGCATCATGCCATATCCATTATGTACCTAATTGATTTAAATGTTCAATTGCATATTAAAACTCTTTTAATATGTATTAGGATCTACATTTTCCATTTAAGATTTTTGAATTAACAAATTAATTCATTAGAACCCTAGATTAATACAAGAATATGTGCATTAATATTTTGATGCACTATAGATGTGATTGGTACTTTTGGGAAGCACCTAGGACCCCAAATGTTATCCACACCAAGATCATCAATGGGCAGCCCCTAAAGCAACTTCTCAAGCCTTGCCAACCAATTAGAAATTAAGGATTTACCTTTAGAGATGTTGTAGATGTGTATAGAACACTAGAAATAATTTCTAGTGATTTTAATTCAAAGAAACTTGGATTATTCTCTCTGAATTGATGAGAAAAGAAAAAGAAAAGAGGAAGAGAGTATAGAGGTGGCGACACCTATGAGAAAAAAATCAGAATGTTATGTTTTATTTTTCATTCTTTCCCTTTTATAATTAGGTCATCACTTGAAACCCTTACCACATATCATCATCTAATTGCATCTTAATTTTAATTGACCTAATCACACTGAGCCAAGTGTCAAAGCTAGACTTAATCTTGACTTTGATCATCTTGCATGATAGGAAGACAAATGACAAACCATGATGCCATGTGTCACCATCTCATGGTGCCACGTGAAATGACCAAATTACCCTTGTGTTGTAATTTTGAGTTCTCAACTCAAAATAATTATTTCTCCTCTTCTAATCAATTTATTATCAAATATAAATTAATTAATTAATCTCTATTAATTAATTTCTCATAATTAAATTCATATTTAAACACTTTAAATATAAATTTAACTTATATTATACATCCAATAACCTAGATTTGATTTCAAGCTATGCTAGGGACTTTGCAATCTAATTGTAAATTAAACCTATTTAATTAATCAATTAAAATATTTAACTAATTAATTAAATCACATTTTACTTGGTGATTACTTGTGTATGTGTGTGACTCACTAGGCTCATCACTAATTGACAATGAGATATAATATTAACTCTTAATATCATCAGAACTTTTTCTTATCATAAATGATTTCTTTAAATCATTTTAGGCACCTCATAGACCATGGTTAACACCTAGTATAGCATGCCATGACCACCCAATCAGTAATAAGGAATGCCTTAAATGAACCTATAATCATATGTTACCATGCACTAGAATCTATCTATTATAAAATCCCAATTCGAGCTGGAGTCATGGTTTATGTCTGATGCATACATTTTGCATAATCATTTAGGTTTAATTTCATAGCCGTTTTATTTGATTATTAGTCATTTTTAGCTAATTTCATTAGTTAATTAGTTAGTTTTTCATAATTGTCAATTTTGGATTAATTTGTAATTTTTACTTTATTTTGTAGGAAAAATGGTGTTTTGGAAGGACTAAAAAGAAATTTTGCCATTGAGGAGTGATCTCTACAGCCAAAGATGTCAAAAACAAGTTTCAAAGTTGAAATATGCATTGGCCAAATTGTGCATAACTTGCCGCATAAGCCATGCAGATCTGCATAAGGAGAAAAATCACTGTTCCAATACCTGCCGAATTGTGCATAAGGAGAGTGCATGGCTTATGCGGATTCACGCCCCCTTATGCAATCTCACGGAATTGTGCATAACCTATGCACCTGGTCATGCAGTTTCGCATAAGTGAGCCAGAAACCAGCCGAAAACTGCATAAGGGACTGCATGACTTATGCAGTCCACTTATGCAGTCCCACAAAGATTTCATTAATGAGCTGGCAGAAGATTTCCTCAGAAAATCCCTCCTAAAACACACCATTTTAGGGCTCCATGTCAGAAAATGCTATAAATAGCCCCATTTCCCATTTTAGAAAGGGGGGAAGAAAGAGAAGGAAGAGGAGAAGAAGGAGCAGCAGCAACTGAAGAGACACAATCACCTCCCACACCATTTTCAACCAGATTTGAGGATTCCTTTCTTTTCTTATATTTTTCCTACATTTCTAGTGTTGAGCTTTTTGTTTCTTAGCTTAGATTAAAGTTTTATTTCCATATTAAATCAGAATATCTTTTAAACATTATGGATAGTGAGTAGTTTTACTTTGATTTTGGAGTAAGGGATGTAATATTTAGTTATTTTTGTGGATTTGAACTGGGTTAGTCCCAATTTAATGAATTTATGAGGTTTAATCCATTTCTTGTGTGCTTATTCACATGCTTAATGAAGGGCCCCATTAAGTTATGTTCTTAATCCTTGGTTGAAGCACCGAAAGGAAAAAAACCAAGTGATAGTTAATCAAGAAATTTGACTTAATTAACTTAGATCTAGAAATAGACTAAGGGTTAAGAGGGTTTTAATAGATTGATTAAAGAACCTAATGGGTCTTGGTTAATTTTAACTCCACGAAAGTAGGATTAAGTTAATTAAGGCACTCTTTGTCTCACTTAAAAGAGTTTTCAAAGGATTTTAGAATTAATCTCCTTTAAACCCATAAATTTCATGGATTGGGCTAGCTAGGAAAAATCCCAAAATGACTTAAATATGAACCCTTAACTCCAGAATCGTCTTTCATCAATTATTGCTTAGAATTTTACTTTTGAGTGTTTAGTTTAATCTCATTTTATTAATTTTCATTATTATCAATTTCTTTATTTTGCGAATTATTAAATTAGTCATTGTTTAAATTTAGTTTTGCATTTTCATACCTTATACTTCAAATTCCTAAATTTCTTTTATTAATTTGATTAAAATACAATTTTAACATATTTTATTTTATATCAAAAATTCAATTATTAACACAACTCCTCGTGGAAACGATATCTTTTTCTATACTACTTGAACGACCCGTGCACTTGCGGTTGGGACACATCAATGTCAAACCCCATTTGCTATGAATATTATGTTCTCTTTTAAATTCCATTCTTGATTAAAAAGATTTTCTCATTATAAACTCTTTTCTGATTAAATCTGTCTGTCTTGGCCAGGAACTTGAAAAATTAAGAACAATTAAATGAACATAGAATTTTATCCCTATTTACTTAGGGTAACAGATTCCATCTTGATCAACAACTATCTCCATATATAACTGGTAGGAGCCAACACATGCCCATATACCCATACACAGTACAAGTATGAAAGGAGCATCAAACTTAAACCATCTATATACAAGATAACTGTGTTATCTCAGGTCTAAAGATTATATGCACTGATATGATTTATGACAATGCATTGACAAGAGTAAACTCTACATGCTTGTCATAAGTGTCACTGGTTCGGCCTACTTATCATGCATAAGTGCCTATCATGTTTGTTATATAGCATGAGACTCATCATTCCATCTTATTTACATCTCATACAAATAACTTAGGAACAAACATGATTACAATCTTTCTAGATAAGTCATGTCCTTATTGTGAAGTATCCTCGATTGTGAACCAATTTATGATACTTTGTGCTAGAAATATTGTTACTCATATTCTTAACAACTTAATAATAGAATTTCTAACAAAATATCAATGGACCTTTTCTATTACACATAAATATATTATGTAAACGGAAAAGTGAAATTGCTTTTTTATTAATAAAATATGTACAAGATACATACTAAATGATATGCTCTAGGGCATACTACTAACATGAAAAACTAAGCTGACTTAGAAATTTATTGCCCATTCATTTGTCTTTATCCATTTTTTGACCTACTTTAGGGCACCTTTTGATACCTATAAAAGCATATTTTTCAAGTTTTTGCCCTAGGAAGAAGAAGAAGAAGAAAGGAAAAAGAGGAACAATGGAATAAAAAAAAAAAAAAAAAAAAAACAAGAAGAAGAAGGAAAAGGAAGCATGCCATTTCTACTGGAGAGTTGCTGCGAAGTGACGTACAGCTATAGTTTTTCTGAGTTTTGGGCTCTTTTTCACCCGGATTTTTCTATTTTTAGTCTATTTTTATATTTTCTTTGTTAGTTTTATCATTTTCTCTTATAAATTTTACCATGATAGAATAGTTTTTCTAAGATTTCAGAGTTGTGTTGTAATATTTTTAATTTATTTATGGATTTGGATTGGGTTTTATCTAGATTTATATAAATATGAGGTTTGATTTTTATCTTTGTGTGCTTTATGACTTACCTAATGTTGAATCTCATTGGGTCTAGTTTTAATCTTTGATTGAATGACCGAAATGTGAAAATCATTGATAGATAATTAAGGATTTAAAGTTAAAACACCTAGATTTAGAAATAAACTAGTGGTTTAAGAGGATTCATGATTGATTATAAAACTTAATAGATTTTAAGTGAATCAAATAGTGTATGAAAAATAGGTTTGGTTTTCTTAACATACTATTTAGTTTGCTCGAAAAATATATCAAAAAATTTCAGAATCAATCACCTTCAAACTTTATTTTTTCTCAAAATTGGATAAAACAAGATAAATCTCGATAGATTTAATTCATAAACCCCACTTTTATAATTATTTTTACTATCAATTAGTCTTTGTTCTTGCTTGCTCATTATTAATATAGTTAATTTTTGCTTAAATTAAGACTTTATTTATATTACCTATTTTCTTTATTTTCTATTTAAATTACTGCATTTAGTTAACTTAATTCTCCTATAAATTGTCATTATTCTAAATAATTAAAATAAATATAGTCTAATTCTTAAACATAATTTCTCATGGGAATGATACTTTATTTATCACTTTATTACTTGATAAGTTCTACTTAAATGTATATAGACACTAAAGTATTTAGATTATTTTTTATTAATTATAAAATAATATAATATGATAATAAAATTTTCAATTAAATTTTTTTAGTTTAAATGTATAATAAACCTAAAATATTAATAAAATAAAATGATAATATTATAAAATATAAATTATTTTTTATAATAAAATTTATATTAAAAATTTATAATATTATTTTGATATTTTTATTATAAGTAATAATAAATTAAATAAATAATTAAATAGCGAAAGTAATCTATAGATTTAAATGTGAATGATAAATGGACGGGCATATGTGGGTTTAGTAGATTTAAAGGATTAAATTTTATATATATATATATATATATATATATATATATATATATATATATATATTTATTTATTTATTTATTTTTTTTTATGGCATCCAGACAAGTTCTACTCTTTACCAAAAGAGTTAAAAGTTTTTTTTTCTTTTCCATCACAGACTTAACTGAGGACCTACACGATAGATGCGCCAGATCACGGAACTTGAATGCAAATGCAACGCCAGGATAAAAATAATTACATCTGTCATAGTTCTTCTTTTCAAGAAGACGCTATTAATGCCTGCTACTGAAATGTCAATTTTGCAGATTTTCTTTGTTTAATGTCAACACTTGAGAAATTACAGAAAATAAATCTAAATCACTTGTTGGTGGTCCATAGACGCATATGTCTGACAGAAGCACTAAATAATAAAATAACAATGAATAAATTGTCTAAAATTTAATTATTATTTTTATATAATAATTATATTTATTTAATTTTATATAATTATTTAATAATTTATAATAAAAAATTTCTACAATCATATTTTATAAATATTTAAATTATATTTAGTTCAAATTTAAAAATACTGTTTATATACTATTTAATATAGGATAAACTATAATTTAGGGTCCATTTAGTTCATATATTAGAATTGAAATTAATATTAAAATTAGAAACGAGCGAAATTAAAAATAAAATAATAAATTTTCAATTATATTTAGTTTATTATAATCAGAGTTAAATTCTTTTTTAATGTTATTTAATATATATATATAAATTAAAGAATCAAAATTAAATTTACCCTCTATGTTTTATTTTGATAAAACTCATAACTTAGATCCTGCCATTAGAATTTCAATTAAGCTATCGTTAATTCTATAAAAAATGACTAAAATACTTTTAACTTTATTTTTAATTTAAAAATAATTTAACTCTTAAGATTTTATTTTATTGATAATTTAGTTTTAGTTCTCAATATTTTAATAAACTTATAACTTAGTCTCAATTTTAAAATTATAGTTAAATCCCTATTAAATTTAATAAAAATATTAAAATGTTTTAATTTTGTTTTTAATCTGAATACAATTTTGTAAGGTTGGTGGCTCACGTAGACTTTTTCATAGTTATATTGCTTTGTATATAATTTATAAAAACCAATGGATTGGGATTATTATTTGATAAAAGTGTAATATAAAATTTTTTTATTAATTATAATAAATATATAAATTTAAATTTTGACCCTTCATATGTAATTTTGTATCTATGTTTAAAAGGGGATTAACATCATAAATAAAAGAATTGTAGAAAGTTATTTAACTTTGTCCCATGTATGGAAAAAGGGAATAAACTCTAAAAGAAAGAGACTTTTGTTTATTGTTAAAAGCTATTGTCATTGAATACGCTCTTTGTGATGTATTATGAAATTAAAGTAGTAAATATATTAAATATAATTAATTAGAATAACCATATATTGACTTTGAATAATGAGTAATATAATGTCTCTTAAGTGTAATTAGATTAATGAATAAAATAATATTTTAAGCTAATTATTATAATTATTATTTAATGATAATAGAAGATAATAACATATCTATGAATATAATTTAAAGAGAATGAATCACATAAATATTATTATTTTATTTAATTTTATTAAAAAGTAAATTACACTTATTAATAAAGTCATCCAACAAATAAAAAAAAATTTAAATTTAAAATGATTTAGCAAAAGCTTACAAACAATCTACTATAAAAAAGATAATTACTAATTATTTTTTCCAAACACACCGACTCATAAATCATTCAACCACTGCTCGCCACAAATAAACTACACAAATAATTTGTCATAAATTTACCTCCCAACTATTTCTTCGGGCACTACACCTTGAACTCAATCAATACTAATAATAGTGGATATCTAAACATTATAAATGCCTATCTAAAGCTTGAAAAACATATGCTGAAGTTGCAATCCTTGTTTATTCTAGTGATTTTAGGCTCCAGACAAAGAAAGGAGAAACTTTTGAGTTGTAAATATTCTTGTGTTCTATTGTGCTTTCGGATAAGGAGTATAATTAAGGTTGCCAACTTGAAAGTAACTCTTATCTTGTAATTTTCATTGTTTCATCTCTAACTCTCTCTCCTCCATAGATTTAAATCTATTAAACCTTTTACTTTTTCCCTTACTAACCAACTTGATGTTTTTCCATTATTAATTATCCGCCATAATCGAAACTAGTGATATAGAAGAAAGCAACCAATGTGGAGGCTAAAGATAGCAGCAGGAGGCAATGATCCTTACGTGTACAGCACAAACAATTTTCTTGGAAGGCAAATATGGGAGTTCGATCCTGATGGCGGCTTCCCTGAAGAGCGAGCTGAGGTTGAGGCTGCTCGTGAAAATTTCTGGAAAAATCGATTCCAGGTCAGGTGTAGCTCTGACCTCCTTTGGCAATTCCAGGTACATACATATGATAAACATCCCAACTCCTCTCTCTCTCTCTGTCTTTACAAACCTTGCTCAATTACCTCTTTATAGTCTCTCTCTCTCTCTTTACAAACCTTGCTCAATTACCTCTTTATATATATATATATATATATATATATATATATATATATATATATATATATATATATATATATATATATATATATATATATATATTTGGATACTTATAAATTGTTAAACTTGCTCAATTACTTAATTATAGCATGTATCAGTTAACACACATTTTAACCTGTTTTTAGGCTAGTGTTACCGGTAATAAATTTGCTTTTCTTGTACAAAAGAACTATTATTTTAAGTCCTTTTGTGCTTAATTTTTTTTTTTCAAATAAATGATATTCATATTTGGTTTTATATATATTGAAATTTAATAAAAAAAAAGCTAAATGTTCAATTTCATCCAATATTTACTAAGAATGTTTAATTTAGTTACTTTTAACTTTTTTTTATCTAAATTAATTTAAGCTAAAAAATTAAAATTTTTCTTATTTTTTTTTATTTAGAGTAAAATTTCTCAATTTATCTAAAAAGATTAAAAAATTCAATTTCCCTTTAAATCCTTTAAGGCCTTGTATGGCTTGGAATAACTTGGTTAAGAAACTCTAAGCTACAAGGTAAGTGTAAAAATTTGTCTTATTTGGTTGATATATTATTTCAAATCCCAGGTAAGTCAGTGAAGCAGTCTCTTGTACTTCACAGTACTTAGAAGAATGTTTATTTTATAAGTTTTTAAGAATAAGTTGACTTTTTTAATTATAATAAATTTTAAATTTATAAATTAAATTTATAAGTTAAAAAAAAAGTTAAGGACTTAATTTTTAATTTTAGTATTTATAAGCCTTATATTTATAAGTTAGTTAAATTAAATATTTTACAATATTATTTTTATTTAATTTTTAAAATTTTATCATAAATCTCATTTAATATCCCTTTTAATCATTTTAATAATAAATATATTTATAAGTCATTTTTTATTAAATACATTAATTATTCATCAATCACTTATCAACATTTAACCAAACATATAATTATTTAAAATTTTAAATACATATAAGTTTAAATTAATTTATAACTGATTTCAAATAGAAAATATTTAACTTATAAACTCTAAAAAATAAGTTAACTTATTTATTTATAACTATTTTTATGTTTATAAGTTGTGCTTGTAAGCTAAAAAAAAAATAAAAAAAAAATTAGAGTAACTTACCTTTTCATTTTAATATTTATAAATTAATTTAATCAAATATTTCACTATACTATCCTTATTTAAATTTTAAAATTTTATTATAAATTTAATTTAATATTTTTTTTAATTATTTTAATAATAAATATTCTTATAAATTATTTTTAACTAAATACATACATATTATCTATTAATTACTTATAATTACTCAAATACATAATTACTTAAAATATCAAATACTTATAATTTTAAATTAATTTAAGCTTATAAGTTTCTTGAAAATTCACTTTCGTAAACAGAAAAATTGAACCAAACAAGACCACATACCTTAAAAAACTTCCCTTACCCTCAAACACTGTTACAAAAATTTAAAAACCATAAAATCTTAGTCTGCCATAAAAGAAACAAACTGTTTGAACTTTAGTTTCCCCTGAAGGTATTGGATCGTTGTTCTAGTTACTGAAAGCACTTGGCTTGGAACACAGTTTCTGAGAGAGAAAAAGTTCAAACAAACAATTCCTCAAGTAAAGATTCAGGACGGTGAGGAAATTACATCTGAAACTGCCACTGCCGCATTAAGGAGGAGCGTCCACTTGTTCTCAGCCTTGCAGGCTAGCGATGGCCACTGGTGCGCAGAAAATGCAGGCCCAATGTTCTATTTTCCTCCCCTGGTGATTCTCTCTCTATTTTCTGCTTTTATACGAAGCTCTGCTCCACATGTTCGTGCAATTTCTCAACATCCCCCTCTTCCAAATGCAGGTTTTCTCTCTGTATATTACAGGCCATCTTAATACTGTGTTCTCTGCAGAACATCGCAAGGAGATCCTACGTTACATATACTGTCATCAGGTGTGATGCTGCTGTTTAACAATTAATTGTGTAGAAGAACTCATATTTTTTATAATTAAGAGTTACCCTTTTCTTCATTTCTTGTTCTGAATTCTGATTGTGGTAAATGGTAATGGTAGAATGAAGATGGTGGGTGGGGATTACACATTGAAGGTCACAGTACCATGTTCTGTACAGTTCTTAACTATATATGCATGCGCATACTTGGCCAAGGACGTGATGGTGGAAGGGATAATGCTTGTGAAAGAGGGAGAAAATGGATTCTTGATCATGGTGGTGCGACTGCCATAAGCTCATGGGGAAAGACATGGCTATCAGTACGCTTATATTTGTAACATATTTACATCAATTTCCAATCTCCAAGGAATAATTTCTTTGGAGAATTTTTGGGTCTATTATAATTTCATCACTAAATTATAATTTTGCTTTACTGACCATTGTTATAATTTTCTTGAAATTGGTCTGCTAGATTCTTTTCAGATTGCTTTTATTTGTTAACTCTGGTTCTAATTGATTGAAATTTCAGATACTTGGTGTTTATGAGTGGGATGGAAGCAACCCTATGCCCCCAGAGTTTTGGGTCTTTCCTACTATTTTTCCCATGCATCCAGGTTTGCAATTTATTTTTCCCATCCATCTTTCCAATTGTTTGGGCCATCCCTCTTCTGAATTTAGCTGCATACTTTGAATTCCTGGGTGCTTGTGCCTCTCACATTCTGATCATCATTTATTGCATGAGTGCAGCAAAAATGTTTTGCTACTGTCGACTCACTTACATGCCTATGTCGTACTTGTATGGGAAGAGGTTTGTTGGTCCAATCACACCTCTTATTTTACAAATAAGAGAAGAAATATATAATGAACCTTATCACGAAATCAAGTGGAAGAGTGTGCGCCATTTATGTGCAAAGGTGAATTGACATTCATTTTGATCTTCACACATAGTGGTCTGTAAAATTTTGAAGCATTTTTCTATCCTGTGAAACTTTATTTTGTGTTCAGATAAGCAGTGTGATCAATGAAAATGTTATTGCAGGAAGATAATCACTACCCCCACACTTTGATACAAATATTGATGTGGGATGCTCTTCACACATTTGGTGAGCCCCTCTTCACTCGTTGGCCCTTCAACAAATTGAGAGAAAAGGCTCTCAAAATAACGATGGATCACATTCATTATGAAGATGAAAACAGTCGATACATTACCATTGGATGTGTGGAAAAGGTAAAAAAAGGAGCAAAAAAAAAAATGCGGATGTAGTGATAATTTTTTCCTATTGTTTCTTATCATCTAGAGATTTTTGTGCTGACTCAACTGGAACAGCCACTATGTATGCTTGCTTGTTGGGTTGAAGATCCCAATGGGGATGCTTTTAGGAAGCATCTCGCTAGGGTAGCTGATTATGTATGGGTTGGAGAAGATGGAATAAAGATGCAGGTTGGTACACACTTCTCTGCATAATAGCGCTAGAGATTCTGAAATTCCTGTTTGATTACTAATTGAAAATGGACGATTCTTTTCTTAGTTTTGTTTGTATATCTACGTATTTAAACTCCCTTTGTGCCTAATAGTTGTCTTCAAAGCACTTGATTATTATGTAACAAATAGCATGCAAAAAGGATAAAGTGATGAATTTATCTGCAGAGTTTTGGCAGTCAAGTATGGGACACAAGTCTTGTCCTCCAAGGTTTGATTGCTAGCAACCTTTCTGATGAAATAGGGCCTACACTTAAGGAAGGACACAACTTTATAAAGAATTCTCAGGTTTCCAAGTTTATGTCCTTAACTGTTCTTCCTTTGTAGTATCAAGACATAAATTATAACTTCAGTCTCTCTTTTCTGTTCCGACTTAAAATTTAGAAGGTCACCGAGAATCCTTCTGGTGACTTCAAAAGTATGTTTCGTCATATATCCAAAGGATCATGGACTTTCTCCGATAAAGATCATGGATGGCAAGTTTCCGATTGCACTGCAGAAAGTATGAAGGTAGTTAATTCTGTTTAAAGTTTAAATTATATTTCAAACAAGTTCAGAAAGTGTTAAGTTCTCCTATATGTTTCATAGTGTTGTCTGCTTTTCTCTATGATGCCCTCGCAAGTTGTTGGTGAGAAAATGGAACCTGAGAAGCTGGACGATTCTGTCAATGTCTTACTTTCTCTTCAGGTATGGATTAGTCGCAATACTACAGTGCTTGTTTATATCTTATTAACCTCAGAAAGTAGTTTTGTTTGCTTCTTCCTCATGCATGGTTCTTAGAAAGAAATTAACAATCAGCTAAATTTTATATAATATTGTAGAGTAAAAATGGTGGTTTATCAGCCTGGGAACCAGCAGGAGCAAGATTATGGTTGGAGGTAACTAATTCATGATGGTGAACTAATCTTAAAGAAGTGAATTGAAAATCTTTACACTATCATTCCTCCAAAAGTTTTCAATGATTGTAATTAATTACATTTCCCCTTTTTAATTAGTGGCTCAATCCTGTGGAGTTTCTTGAAGACCTTGTAATTGAGCATGAGTGAGATTTCTATAGCATGCAAAGTTTTTCTTTAGCATGTCTAGATTATGTGAGTTCCTAGATGACATAAAATAGTTATCCAGGTATGTGGAGTGTACTTCATCATCAATCCAGGCCTTGGTTCTATTCAAGAAGTTATATCCTGAGCACAGGAAGAAAGAGATCGAAACGTTCCTTGTAAATGCTGTGCAATTCCTTGAACACATACAAAAGCCAGATGGTTCATGGTATGGTTAATTTACTAGTGATTGCTGGTTGTAAACCCAAAATATCTGCAGCAATCAGTTATTTATATAGCAAGGATTATCGAAGGTATGGAAATTGGGGAATATGCTTCCTTTATGGCACGTGGTTTGGGCTTGGAGGGTTAGCTGCTGCTGGCAAGACTTACAACAATTGTGGTGCTATTCGTAAAGGTGTTGATTTTCTTCTTAAATCACAAAGGGATGATGGTGGATGGGGAGAAAGTTACCTTTCCTGCCCAAAGAAGGTAGCCCCTTTGGATTGTACTTAAACTTAGGTGCTTCCTTTGATTATTTCTTCACCAACCACGCGTATACTTTGTTACAGGTATATACTCCTCTTGAGGGTAACCGATCAAATTTGGTACAGACTGCCCTGGCTATGATGGGTTTGATTCATGGCGGACAGGTATCAGTTTATACTTGTAACTCAAACATCTAATATCCAATCTCTTCCTGGATTGTTTTTATCCCACAATTCAAACTCAGAGCGTAAATTCTATATTTTTATGTACATATATAATAGGCCCAAAGAGACCCTACACCTCTACATCGCGCTGCAAAGTTGTTGATCAATTCACAGACACAACTTGGTGATTATCCACAACAGGTATATATCTCATTTATTTGAACATATATACATGTGTAGTATACAATCAAACATTTATTAAATAAGCAAAGGTAAAGATTGGACAAAGAGAAGAACCACAACATATGTTAGTAAATTACAATATGCTTTTACTTCATATTCAAACACTTACTACTGATATGCTTATGAATTTATGGCAGGAAATAATGGGAGTGTTCATGAGGAATTGTATGTTACACTACTCAGCATATAGGAATATTTTTCCCATGTGGGCTCTGGCAGAATATCTCCGGCATGTTCCTTTGCCTCCGAAAAATATCTAAATCATGTCTAAAGTGTTGGGAAATGTAAGATTTTTATACCTAAGCTTATTAAATTATATATGTGTAGGGTATGGAAATGACTATGGAGATGAAGTGGAAGGTTATGCAAATGAAGTGAATGTTTATGGATACGAATGGATGAATTCTCTCTTTCCCTTCCATCTATCTATCTATTTTGATTTTATTAACAAGTGCTATCGGAATTGCTAACATGAATAACCTGCCAGTTAGTTTAGGCAACCTTTATTTCCACAGCCACAGTTATCTCATATACCCCAAATGCAATCGTCTGTATTCAAAAATTGTAGATAAAATATTTTAGTATAATTAGTTTTGATTGACTCATAATGTTAAAAATAATTTAAATATAATAATGATATTTTGATAAGAGATGAACCTGGCGTAGGGCCAGAGGTGCACTGGCCCCTAGAATTTTAAAAATTTTGAGGGTACATATGTAATTTTACAAATCTCTAAAACCCTTGGTGCATCTGCGGTAAATTCAAATTTCTCTCCACCAAAATTTCAATAGACAGCTAAATTTTCTTCCATTTTCTTCTCCTTTTCACAAGTTTGTCAAAGCTAAAACTATCAAATCCAAAAATAAGTCTTCTGTCAATTCTCAGTAACAATTTTTACTCAGAATTTTAGCAGAAGTAAATTTACTTAAGCCCCTCAATTTTTTTCTCGACCTCCAAATAACTCCAAAACTTTTCATTTAAGGCCATTTAACTCAAATATCTAACCGAAATCAGGCAAGTTACATACAAGTCTAATAATAGAGGGTGAAATTTCCTCAAGAAGAAACAAATATAATAATATTTGCACTTTGTCCCGTTTAACTTTGTGACTAATATAATAAGAGGAAATATTCTTATATTTATTCCAATGACAGTGGACTGATTTCCTGAAGGAGAAAGAAATATAATAATAGGACATTAGAATGGAGAGAAAAGAAGAAAATGGAAAAGAAAAAAGAGGTTAGAGGAGGTGATTACTGATGTCTTTTAGCATCGTGTATTTATCAGGTTTAATTTCCTTACTAAAATAGGGAAAGAAAAAAGAATGTGATAAGAAGTGTTAATTCTGTTCAGTTGTCTCCCCTTTCCTCGCCTTCTTTATGTCTCTTCTGATATCTCTCATTGATTCTCTTCTTTTTGCTCATGTTTATAACTAAAATGGCTAGGCTGAAATTCACTATTTACTCAAATTGGATATTAATTCAATTTAATATATACTTACAAAAGTAATTAAATTATTTTATATATAAAAATAATTAATTAATTTAATATTATAATCCAACCACTTATATTTACCTTTTCATTTCCGCTTCCTCTTCCTCTCGATGTGGACTTGGATTTCCAGCGTGCGAATGTATCCCACTTGTTTAAAAACTTACTTACAAATAAGCCATAGGCATTTTTCTTCTGATCATAATGTTTTAAGGTTGTTAACTCAGCAGTGGTGCCGAGATATAGTAGCTTGAGTCCTGGAAAAATTTAAGTTGTCAATATGTAATTGATTTAAGTTGTTATTATAATTTGATCTTATTATTTTTTTAATAGTATAAATTTTTGCTAAATTTTTTTCTCTGTTTTACGTATAATTACATACTTTTTTTTTTTTGAAAAAGTGTAACTTAATATATATATATATATATATATATATATATATATATATAACAAAAAAGTAAATATACAGACTCCATAAATTTTTTAATATCATTTTTTATTATTATAATAAATAAATTTTAAACTTATTAATATTATTATTATTATTATTATTACAAATTATAATTTGTAAATTTTTATTCAATAGATCAATATATAGTAGCCCCTCAAAGAAAATTTTCAAGCTCTACTATTGATTTGTTTCATTTTCGTCTTTTAACTTCAATTTGTATCACAAAAATATTTAAACTTTAGTTTGATATCACCCAAAATTCATCCAACTAAATTTCATTGAGTGCTGCAGCTAGAAATTGATTTAAACATGTCTTGATTGATTAAACATAATAAAAAATAATTCAAAATTTAATATGTTCTAAGCTAAGGAAAAATTAGATGAAATAAAAAAATTATTAGTAACATTTCAATTACAATTGGAGAGATTGTTTTCTCCATTGATAAAGAGAGAATTTTTTTAACTGTACCTAATCCATCTAAATATGTTCAAATTAGTTTTTTACTGTAATATTTATAATAAAATTTGGCTATAAAGATCTTAGATAATATTAAATTTAAATTTAAATATTTATGTGATATAAAAAACAGCCTCAAAGCTAAGTAAAATAGGTGAAGAGACATGGTGTTACCATTGAAAAAAAAAAGGGAAGGTTTTAATTATGAATAACAATAAACAGAGAGCAGCCTCATCATCACAAGAAACTATTTTGTACGAGTAAGTCTTACTTATACTTACGTGTATATATTTAATTAATTTATAAATGTTATATTATATAAAAGAATTCCTAGGTTCTTTAATATTTTTAGGGTTTTAGAGTATGGTCAGATTATTTATTACATTTACAGGCGACACCAAAGGAGTCTAGAGTGAGACTAAGAGGAAAAATTCTGAGGTAGGCTGTGCACTGCTTAAGAAAATAGTGAGGCAAGAAAGGATCCACCCAGTGTGGAGAGTGCCTTCCATATTAGCAGACTACCAAATAATTTTATGATATGTCAAACTATCTTAATAAATGAAATAGATTTTTTTAGTTTAAATAATAATTTAAAAAATATATATTTTTAAGTACATATATGATCTTAAATTAACTTTTTGAAAAAAAAATTCTTAAGCTTAAGTGATTTAAAAAAAATTACTTAATATTATTAGAGTAAATTACAGTTTAATTTTTGACATTTAATAAAAACTTACCTATTAATTTTCATTGATATTTTAATAAAATAATTAAATAAAAAGATTAACTTATAGATTTATTTAAATATAAAAAGTTAACTAGATAAATTTATGTAAATTTATTAAATTTAACAGATTAAATTATATCCATTATTTGCTATGAGAGTTAGAACTGATGGTACTTTTTTTTTATCAGAGGGTCTATCTGATAGATACGCCAAATCACGGAATTTGAATGCAAATACAGCACCACAATAAAAATAATTACATCTATTTTCTTCCTTCATTAATGCTTGCCACTGAAATGTCAATTTTGCAGATTTTTTTTTATTTATTTATTTAATATCAACACTTGAGAAATTACTGAAAATAAATCTAATTACTTGTTGGTAGTCCATAAACGCATATAGAAATGACAATGAATAAAATTCTAAAATTTAATTATTATTTTTATATAATAATTATATTTATTTAATTTTATATAATTAATTAATCATTTATAATAAAAATATTTCTACAATTATACTTTTATAAATATTCAAATTATATTTATTTCAAATTAAAAAATACTGTTTATTACTATTTAATATAAAAAAAATATAATTTAATAACTAAAATTTGATAAAACTTATAATTTAGTTTTCACCATTGTTAATTCTAATAATAAAAATAATTAAGATTTCATTAATTTTATTTTTAATATAAAAATAATTTAACCTCTAAAATTTTATTTTATTAGTAATTTAATTTTTAAAATCAAGTTAAATCTATATATTAATTTTTATAATTTTGAAATTAAATAATTTAATTTTTGATATTTTATAAACTTATTAGTATAATAATTTATTTTTTTATTATTTTTTATATATAATAATATAATATATAAAAATGAATATATATATATATATATATATATATATATATATATATATATATATATATATATATATATATATATATATATATATATATATGCATGAGTCTATGTCCATTATGTGCATGAGTCTATGTCCTTGTCAGCCTTTCAGCAAATGCCACGGACCTGTACTATGCTCTCTTTCATTGAAAAGATAGCTTCACGTGGTATTAGATTATTAGGTGAATCTATGATGCGGCAGTTACACAAAATTGGATGGTTAACAATAATTAAATTAAATATTTATATTTAAATTTATATATTATATATTTTTTAATTAATTTTAAAAAATTTTAATATAAATATTTAATTTAATAAAAATAAAGGACCAGACACTTGAATTTATTCTAAATTTTATTTTCTTGCAAAGTTGTAGACATATTTCTACCCACTTAATTAATAATTATGTTAATTTAACATCACCTGAGCATAATAGGTTTAGAGGCTGTTGGAGAGAAATTCGCCTGCCCATTGCATTAGTTTGAAATAAATTATTCGTAAAAACAAAATTAAATTTGTATATAATTAGTTTTTATTTTTATTTCTTTAAAAGAATTTTTTTAATTTATAAAAAATTAAATCATGCAAATTAATTAATTTTTTTAAAAAAAAAATTAATTTATAAACATAAAAATTGAAAAAAATCAATTGAATTGGTTAAAAAGAAATAGATTTGTGAAATCTTTCCTAATAATACGTAGCAATCTAATTAAATTGAATAAAAATTCTCAACTTCCTAGTTTGATATTCCTTCATTTATTCTTATTTATCGTTTCATATTTTTATATTACATAATTTTAATAAAATATTTATTAATTTAATAAAATTATTATTTATATTACATTATTGAAAGAGAGTAAACCATGATAAAATGAGTTTTAAAAAATTATAAAAATAATTATAAAATATTAATTGCGCTCTGTCGTCCAGGATAAGGATAGCATTGAATAAAAGCCATTGAATATGTTAGGTCAGCAGCTATTCGCAATGCAAACACCATCAATCCATCAAATATAAATGCTTTGAATCAGAGTTGCCATCCGCAGACTGGCAGTGTCAACACAGCAATGGTAATGGGCAGAATTCCTTTATTTGAATTTAAATGTTAGTAATTTTAATATTTAAATTTATTTAAATTCAATTAAAATTTTAAATTTATTATAAATTTCATTATTATTATTCGAATATTATCTAAATCCTTTTAATTTTATATATTAATTAATAATATATATAATATAATTTATTAATAATTTATTTTTTAAATTTTAATAATTTATATTTTAAAATTTAATAATTTTATAAAATATTTAAATTTTATTTATTTAAAATAAATATTATTATAAAATATGTGATTTATATATTTAATTAATTATTTATATAAATAAGTTTAATTACCATTTCTTGCAGATCACTCCAAAACCACTAGCTTCGGCGAGGGCCTGCACTAGCCAACCATGAGACCCTCCAAACCATGTGGCACTCATCCAAGGGCTTACTTGTTTGCAGATAACGTGAATTATATAAATAATTTCGTTTTGTTATTTTCTTTATTTATTTGTGGGTTTTAATGCTTTTTGGTGAATTAGTTGATGGTGTAGTTGAGGTGACATTTAGAATGACGTGCATGCATGATTATTAATTTAATGTCAAAGTTTCGTGGGAAATTAAAATTAATGTAAAGCTTTTAATATAAAATAAAAAAAAATAAAAATAAAAAAATAATCTATATTCAAGATGAATTAAAAATTAAAGATTTAAGATTTAAAATTTAAGCAAAAAAATTTAAGGATTGAAAATATTTAAATTTAAATATGAAAATTTAATGATTGAAGATATTTAAAAATTTGAGTTATATATTATTGTTAAATTTTAAGTTAACATAAAAATTTATTATGATTCAATATTTTAATAATATTTGAAAAAAAAAATTTCTAATTTCTAAGTGCGAGAAAATTTCTTAATCAATGAATAAAGAATGATTTGTTATATAAAATTTTACTCTTATTTTAGTAGTAATGAGACTAGAATTAAGGGGATCGGGACGGAAACAATAACATGGTGAGGGCCTAGCCTCCCCCCCTCTCTTTTTTTTAATATTTAAATCTTATCATTTTGATTTTTTCTAATAGCATAATTTCATGGGAATCCACCAACTGTTGAAATATAGAGAGAAGCATTATATGGGCTGTAACATCTTTGGAAAAGAAAAGGATATCGTTTATGTAAATAAGAGCACTGTGAAGTATGGGCTCGAATATCCTTATCATGGCTTTTTGAAAAACTGATGGGGCCGTCTTACTTGAGCTGAAAAGGATATCTTGCCCAGTCAGGGCACCAAATACCTCTTAAGGTCGATCCCCCAGTACTGACCCACCACGCTACGCTAGCACACAGACTTACAACGCAAGCATTCGAACCCGAGACCTCAAGGGCAAACCCAGGCCGTTACGAGGCTCTGATACTACTTGAGTTGAAAAGGATATCCTGCCCAGTCAGCGCACCAAATACCTCTTAAGGTCGTTCCCCAGTACTGACCTGAGCCCCCTAGCACCACCTTTTGTTATAAAAAAAATAGATATAAGGATTTAATGACTTTTTACATTATTTAAATTATTAAAAATCTTAATTTTAATGACTAATTTTATTAATTTATTTCTAAAATTTTTTCTCTAAATTAGAAAATAATAATTTTATCAAACTTAATATTTAAAATTAAATGTACTATCAATTACAAAAAATAGATTAAATATTGAAGTAAAAAAAATGTCACGATCTAAATTATAGGTCGGATCGACGCTAAAACTTGAATTAGTATAAGGTCTCCAAAACTCGTAATAAGTCTAATTATTCTTAACCCAGCTATAAGGTCCATTACTGTAGTCCAATTTCAAGAAAATAAACAGAGAGAGTCCGACTATAAATTGAACTATGTAATGGAGAATTTTCAACTCACCCAACCTATGAACATAAAATAACACAATATATCTCAATTTGGGGAGTTCAGCTCACCCTAAATATCCTCAATATAGTCAATCAAACAAATGGGAACTCGGTTCCCTCATCCAAGGGGGTAACTCTAAACATCCGCACATAATCATAATAAATTATAATAACATCAAAAGATCTAAATTATACAATCCTCAACAAGAGCAGAATATTAATAGTATATGCGGAGTTCTAGATTTTAAATCAATAGAATGAAATATACATATTTACTGTTAATAGACCTGTAAAAAAGAAAACAAGTTAATTACAAAATGGTCCTCTTTTAACCTAAAAAAATATGGTGAACAAGAGTGAGCGTTCGACTCATAGAATAAGATATTGATTTTATATACAATTTCTACAACTATCTAAGTCTATGATAAATGTATAATTTATTAATTTTACTCCCATTACATTTAGTGTTTCTAGTGTGTTTTTATGCATAATTCAGTTGATTAAAGTATATTTATCATTTAGGCATATTTTAAGATAGTTGTTGGAATAATTGTGTTAAATGGAGAAATTTTCAGTATTTGACATTTGCTGTATTTTTCAGGTATTTTTAAAGTTGTGGGTCTTTAAATTGATTGCTGTTTAATCTATTGAAAAGCTAAGATAGGGCACTACAAATAATAAAAAGGGACCAAAGCCTAAATCAGTTTCCAAGATTGACAAAATGAGCTATGGATTTATTACAAAAGCCCACAATTGATTATCACGACCAGTTTCAGTATTTATTTTGTATCTGGAGTTCTAAAGGTCCAAATGAAGCAAGCCCAAGCCCAATTGAATCTTAAGAGCCACCTCTACAACATCTATGAAGGGCTGGAAGCAAGATAATGCCATTTTAATTGTAAAAAACGGCAATGAAGTCGTCATTATGAGCTGGACTGTCTGTTTAAACCAGTCCCGGTTTTTGGGCCATAACTTGGCCTATAGACCTCGGATTTAGGCAAATGAGCACCCGTTGAAAAGCTAAGAAAGAGGGCTACAACTTTCTTAAAGAGGGCAGAGATAGATTCGGAAAGAAAGTCGCTGAAAATCGGCCTTGATTTCAGAGATGTGAATACAGGCTGAAAATCTGTCTTTTGAATTTCAAAACTTTTCCTAGTTTGGTTCTTATATTTGGGATTAGGTTTTTTATTATAAATATGTCTTTGGGAAGCAGCTAAAACACGTTCAATTCAGACCTTCGTTCTCCATTCTCTTTTTAAAATTCTTCTTTATTTCTCTTTATTTTTCTATAAGCCATGAACATGAGTGGCTAAGTTTTTATTTCAGTTCAAGGGATTTAAGTTCTTTTACATGATTTGTGAGACCAGGTTCTTAATTTAATTTATGTCTTTTTGAATATTTATTGTTTTTTAATTTCATTTTCTTTGATCTATTGAATGATTTGCTAAAAAGGCCTATTAGTTAATTGTTTGATGTGATCAATTGCTAGTTCATCTTCATAATCCGTAATTGTTGTGTAAGATTAAACATGAGTAGTAATTAGGTTTTATTGATTATGATCCCAGTTTTCGATAATAACCTAAGGAAATAATAGGGTGAATTAAATGATTTATACTTCATAAATTATTGTTCAGCTTAACTACTTCTTATTCTTAAAACAGTTATTAATTTGATGAGGATTGCTTAATACCAATTCAGTTAATAATTAGAGTCAACAAGAGTGCTGAGCTCGAATTGATGAGTATAGGAATCAAATCAATGCATTGGAATAAAAAATTACCTTGGACTGAAGTTTGTTTAATTTGAGAGTTTCATATTTAATTTTAGTTCTTAATTTCTGATTTTTGATTTCTTCTTTGGACTGCAAATTACCCCCCCCCCCCCCAATGAAGGAACGGAAGCGTAAAAAACACAAGTTTATACCATTGAATTCAAAAAATTTTCACATGCATCATGCAAGATTTATTTTTATCTATTTGATTTCAATGATAAACAACATATTAAAACTCTTTTAATATGTTTTTGGATCTGTATTTGCCATTTAAGATTTTAAAATTAATCAGATTAATTTTAGAACCCTAGATTAAATCAAGAACGATTACACTAACCTCTTTATGCACTGCAGCGTGTCTGCGCCTTTGAGATTCGTCTTCAGGACACCAGATGTTGTCCCTCTAGCTTGTCCACACCAAGAACACCTATGGCAGCCCTTGAACAGCTTCTAAAGCCTTTTCTATTAATTAGAAATTCAAGTTACGCTGCTTTTAAGAGATTAGAGATGTAAACAGGACACTAGAAATAATTCCTAGTGTTCTTAATTCAAGAGATTGATGGCTAATCTCTTTGAATTGATAAGAGATGAAGAAGAAGAGATAAAAACCCTCAAAGTGGCGTGACAAAGGAGTGTGGCTGCTGGTTGTGTTTTATTTTCTCATAACAACACTTAAATAGCTAGGTTAACACATTAAACCCTTGCCACATGTCACCTTTTGATTAGCTCTAGGTTTAAGTGACCCAATCACATTGTGCCAAGTGTCAAACCTATATTTAATCTTGATTTTAATCATCTTGCATGATTAAAAAACATTTGGCAAGCTTATGTGTAATCCCATGTGTCACCATCTCATGGTGCCACGTGTCACACTGCAAAATGACCAAAATGCCCCTGTGTCTTAATTTTGAGTTCTTAACCCAAAATAATTATTTTCTTCTTCTAATTAATTTATATCAAATATAAATTAATTAATTAATCTCTATTAATTAATTTCTCATTAATTAAATTCATATTTAAACACTTTAAATATAAATTTAACTTATATTATACATCCAATAATCTAGATTTGGTTTCAAGTCATGCTAGGGACTTTGCAATTTAATTGCAAACTAAACTTAATTAATTAATTAATTAAACTCTTTAATTAATTAATTAAATCATATTTAAATAGGTGATAACTTGTGTATGTGTGTGACTTACTAGGCTCATCACTAATTGGCAATGAGACATGATATCAACTCTTAATATCATCAGAACTCTTTCTTACCATAAATGATTTCTCTAAATCATTTTATGAACCTCATAGACCATGGTTAACACCTAGCATAGCATGTCATGGCCACCCAATTAGTAATAAGGTTTACCTTAAATGAACCTATAATCATATGTTACCATGCACTAGAATCTCTCTGTTACAAAATCCCAACTCAAGCTCGAGACATGGATAATGTCAAACTCCATTTGCTATGAATATTATGTTCTCTTTTAATTCCAGTTCTTGATTAAAAAGATTTTCCCATCAGAAACTCTTTTCTGAATAAATCTATCTGTCCTGGCCAGGAACTTGAAACATCAAGAACAATTAAATGAACATAGGATTTTATCTCTATTTACTTAGAGGAACAGATTCCATCTTGATCAACACCTACCTCCATATATAACTAGTAGGAGCCAACACATGCCCATATACCCATACACAGTACAAGTATGAAAGCAGTATCAAACTCAAACTACCTATATACACGATAACTGTGCTATCTCAGGTCTAAAGATTATATGCACTGATATGATTTATGACAAAACATTGACAAGAGTAAACTCCATGTGCTTGTCATAAGTGTCACTGGTTCGGCCTACTTATCATTTATAAGTGCCTATCATATTTGTTATATGGCATGAGACTCACCATTCCATCTTATTTATATCTCATATAAATAACTTGGGAACAAACATGAATACAATCTTTCTGGATAAGTCATGTCCTTATTATGAAGTATCCTCGATTGTAAACCTATTTATGATACTTTGTGCTAGAAATATTGTCACTCATATTCTTAACAACTTAAGAATAATATTTCTAACAAAATATCAATGGAACTTTTCTATTACACATAAATATATTATGTAAACGGAAAAGTGGAAATGCCTTTTATTAATAAAAATATATACAAGATACATACTAAATGATATGCTCTAGGGCATACTACTAACAATCTCCCACTAGCACTAGAGCCATTCATTACAATACCTTAGACCTATCTTCTCAAGATGTCGGTCTAACTGAACTTGTGACAAAAGCTTAGTGAATGGATCAGCTGAATTTTTCAGCTGATGTTATTTTTCTGCATGGCTATATCGCCTTGCCCAATTATATCTCTGATAATGTGGTAGTGCCTTTCTATGTGTTTGGATTTTGGGTGAGACCTTAGTTCCTTAGCTCAGATGATCGCTCCATTATTGTCACAGGTAGTGGAACCGCTGACTCAATGGAAGGAACTACTGTAAGTTCATCACGAACTTCTTTATCCAAATAGCTTCCTTTGCGATCTCGATGCAAGAATATACTCGACCAGAGTGGAATCTGCAGTCATGCTCGCTTGGAACTCTTCCAACCGATCGCACCTCCATTACAAATGAACACATATCCAGAGGTAGACTTTCTATCATCGATATCTGATTGGAAATCAGAATCAGTATAACCATCCAATTGCAAGTCTCCACCTCCATAAATCAAGAATAAATCCTTAGTTCTTCTCAAGTACTTAAGGATATTCTTGACAGCTATCCAATGTTCCAAACCTGGATTGGATTGATACCTGCTAGTCAAACTAACAGCATATGCGATATCCGGCCTAGTACACAACATTGCATACATTAAACTTCCAATAGCCGAAGCGTATGGAATCCTGGCCATCTTATCTCTTTCTTCAGGTGTCTTTGGAGACATCTCTTTAGAAAGATGGATACCATGTCTCACTGGTAACAATCCTCTCTTGGAATCAAGCATGTTAAACCTCTTTAACACCTTTTCCAAGTATAGACTTTGGGATAAACCAATTATTCTTTTCGCTCTATCTCTATAGATGCGAATCCCAAGAATATAGGTTGCCTCCCCTAAGTCTTTCATGGAGAATGTATTTGACAACCATACCTTTATAGTTGTTAACATACCTGTGTCATTACCCATCAACAATATGTCATCTACATATAAGACAAGGAAAGTGATAGCACTGTCACTAACCTTCTTATATACACATGGCTCATCCTCATTTTTGATAAAACCAAAGGATTTAATGGCTTCATCAAAACGAATGTTCCAACTCCTCGAAGCTTATTTTCAACCCATAAATGGATCGCTTTAGCTTGCATACCTTGGAACCATCTTGGGATTCAAAACCCCTAGGTTGTTCCATGAAAATGTTTTCTTCAATGTATCCATTGAGAAAAGCTGTTTTGACATCCATCTGCCAAATCTCATAATCATAGTACGCAGCTATTGCTAATAAAATCCTAATTGATTTAAGCATGGCAACAGGCGAGAAAGTCTCCTCATAGTCGATTCCTTGCCTTTGGCGAAACTCTTTCGCTACTAGCCTTGCCTTATAGGTCTCTACCTTTCCATCAGAACCAATTTTCTTCTTGAAAACCCATTTGTTCCCTATAGGTATAATACCTTCAGGTGGGTCAACAAGATCCCAAACTTGATTCTTATACATGGAATCAATCTCGGATTTCATAGCATCAATCCATTTTGAAGAGTCTATATCTGATATAGCTTCTTCATAGGTAAGTGGATCATCTCCATGATCTACTTCTTCATGAGTAGACAACTCTTGTTCTTCTTCATGAAGAAAACCATATCTCACTGGTGGGTGAGATACCCTGGTTGTTCTACGAGGAACAGCTGTAGATGTTTCATCAACGGGTATTGGTTGACTAGATGGATCTATATCCATCTGATCTGTTGGTTGGTCAGAATTCTCCAATTCTAACTCTATTTGCCTTCTTTTGCCTCCTTCTTGAACAAACTGTTGTTCAAGAAATGTGGCATCTCTACTTATCACACCCTTTTGTGAAGTAGGCAAATAAAAATAATATCCAAAACTATCTTTTGGATATCCAACAAATCGACCCTTTTCTGATCTGGTCTCCAATTTATCAGTGTTCAGCTTTTTGATATAAGTTGGACAACCCCAAATCTTAACATGCTTAAGACTTGGTTTTCTTCCATGCCATATCTCATAAGGTGTGGAAGAAACTGATTTTGATGGAATCCTATTCAGAATATACAAAGCTGATTCTAATGCAAATCCCCAAAAGGAGATTGGCATATCAGTATAGCTCATCATACTACGTACCATATCCAATAGGGTACGATTTCTCCTTTCAGATACACCATTCAGTTGTGGTGTTCCTGGAGGAGTCTGATGCATACATTTTGCATAATCATTTAGGTTTAAATTCATAGCCATTTTATTTGATTATTAGTCACTTTTAGCTAATTTCATTAGTTATTTAGTTAGTTTTTCATAATTGTCAATTTTAGATTAATTTGTAAATTTTACTTTGTTTTGTAGGAAAAATGGTGTTTTTGGAAGGACTGAAGAGAAATTTTACCATTGATGAGTGATTTCTACAGCCAAAGATGTCAAAAATAAGTTTTCAAGCTGAAATATGCATTGACCAAATTGTGCATAACTTGTCGCATAAGCTATGCGGATCTGCATAAGGAGAAAAATCACTGTTCCAATACCTGCCGAAATGTGCATAAGGAGACTGCATAGCTTATGCACATTCACGCCTCCCTTATGCACTTTCACGGAATTGTGCATAACTTATGCACCAAGTCATGCAGTTTCGCATAAGTGAACCAGAAACCAGCCGAAAACTGCATAAGGGACTGCATGACTTATGCAGTCCACTTATGCACTCCCACAAAGAGTTCATTAATGAGCTGGCAGAAGATTCCCTTAGAAAGTCTCTCCTCAAACACACTATTTTAGGGCTCCATGTCAGAAAAATACTATAAATAACCTCATTTCCTATTTTAGAGGGGAAGGAAGAAAGAAAGGAAGGAAAGGAGGAGCGGGGAGCAAGGGCGGTGAAGAGTCACATTTAGTTTTCCACACCATTTCCAACCAGATTTGGGATTTCTTTCTCTTCTTACCTTTTCCTACATTTCTAGTGTTGAGTTTTTTATTTCTTAGCTTAGATTAGAGCTTTATTTCCATTTAAATTCAGAATATCTTGTAGACATTATGGGTAGTGAGTAGTTTCACTTCGATTCTGGAGTAAGGGATGTAATATTTAGTTATTTTTGTGGATTTGAACTGGGTTAGTCCCAATTTAATGAATTTATGAGGTTTAATCTATTTCTTGTGTGCTTATTCACATGCTTAATGAAGGGCCCCATTAAGTTATGTTCTTAATTCTTAGTTGAAGCACCGAAAGGAGAAAACCAAGTGATAGTTAATCAAGAAATTGGACTTAATTAACTTAGATCTAGAAATAGACTAAGGGTTAAGAGGGTTTTAATAGATTGATTAAAGAACCTAATGGGTCTTGGTTAATTTTAACTCCATGAAAGTAGGATTAAGTTAATTAAGGCACTCTTTGTCTCACTCGAAAGAGTTTTCAAAGGATTTTAGAATTAATCTCCTTTAAACCCATAAATTTCATGGATTGGGCTAGCTAGGGAAAATCCCAAAATGACTTAAATATGAACCCTTAACTCCAGAATCGTCTTTCATCAATTATTGCTTGGAATTTTACTTTTGAGTGTTTAGTTTAATCTCATTTTATTAATTTTCATTATTATCAATTTCTTTATTTTGCGAATTATTAAATTAGTCATTGTTTGAATTTAGTTTTGCATTTTCATACCTTATGCTTCAATTTCCTAAATTTCTTTTATTAATTTGATTAAAATACAATTTTAACATATTTTATTTTACATCAAAAAATTCAATCATTAACACAACTCCTCGTGGGAACGATATCTTTTTCTATACTACTTGAACGACCCGTGCACTTGCGGTTGGGACACATCAAGTTTTTGGCGCCGTTGCCGGGGAGTTGTTTGTTTAAGATTGAATTCTTGATTATTTTAGTTGTTTTTAGTTTTATTTTGTTATATTTTCATTTTGTGTTTGTTTGTTCTTTTTCAGGTACTCTTAATCTTTTATGAGAAGAGCTAGAAGCACAAGTGACACATCCTTATTGTTCAATCCTGAAATTGAGAAATTTTGTAAGGCCAACAAGAAAGAAACCAGAAAAAGAAAAGAAGCCTTGAGAGAAACTGAGTTAGAAGAAGTCATGGCTGATGAAAGAATGAGAATTGGTGTTAATGCTGGAAATGATCAAAACAATGAAAGTGCAGCCCAAGGTGAAGAAGTTGTTAATGCTAATGTGCCTAGGGGAAGTATGATGGATCATGCTTTTCCTCGTTTTGATGACTTGAGAGAGAGCATAGCAAGACCAAGAATTGATGCAAATAGTTACAAGATGGATTTTGGAGTTCTTCAAATGATTCAGAATTCTCAATTTGGAGAACATCCTTCTGAAAATCCACACACACATCTGAAGAAGTTTGCTATGATTTGTGACATGCAAAAACAACCTGGAGTGTCTGATGATGCAGCAAGATTGAAGTTATTCCCATTCTCTTTGAAAGATAGAGCATTGGATTGGCTTGATTCTTTACCTCACAACTCCATCACAAATTGGGAGCAACTCACCGATGCATTCCTTGCACAATATTTTCCACCTGGAAAAACTCAAGAATTGAGGAATCAAATGACAGCTTTCAGACCAAGAGAAGATGAAACTCTCTATGAGTCATGGATGAGATGGAAGGAATTAGAGAGACAATGCCCACATCATGCCATTCCAAAATGGATGATAAACCAGAATTTTTACACAAATGTCACTCCTGCTATCAGAGGAATCATTGATGCTCAAACTGGAGGGGAATTCATCATTAAGCATGAAGATGAAGCTTATGAGTTATTAGAGAAAATAGCAAAGAACAGTCATCTATGGAGTAGTCCAAGAGGGACAACTCCAACTCAAAAAAGGCAAGTTGCTGGAATGTATGAGCTTGATCCATTCAACATGATCAATGCCAAATTTGATGCACTCACTAATGTCCTTGCTAAGAAAATGGAGGATTTAAGTATGCTAGTCAGTTCATCATCATGTTCTGGAAGTTCTCAACAAGTTACTTATGCAGAAGGAACAATGAGCTGTGGAGTAGATTATCCTTCATATGCTTGGAGGAATCATCCCAATTTTTCATGGGAGAATTAGCAAAATCAAGCTTCAACTCAGAACTTTCCATCACAACAACAAGAGCATCAATACCAACAACCTAGGCAACCACCACCTAGTTTTCAGCAAAAGAATGCAAATCCTGCACCTTTACCAAGACAGCAAGAACAAAGTTCCACCACAGAGGCTTTATTACAACAAATTCTTGCTAATCAAATTAAGCGTGATGAAGAGTTGAGAGAGATGAAAGCAAGGCTGGAACAAATGCAAACACACAATAGGATGCTGGAAAATCAGATTGCACAACAAGCATGCTCATCAAGTATCAATTCTATGGGGAAACTTCCTAGTCAAACAGAAAATCCAAGGGAGCAATGTCATGCCATCACACTGAGGAGTGGTAAAATAGTGCATAATGAGAAGAGTGAAAAAGTTGAAAAGAGAGAAAATGAGGAAGATTTTGAGGGAGATGAAAAACAAAAGAGTGAAAAAGGGAGTGCAAGAAAAGGTAAACTGGAGGTTGGAGAGAAAGAAGAGAAATATATACCTCCAGAGCCTTACAAGCCACAGCTTCCCTTTCCACAGAGATTTCAAAAAGCCAAGCTTGATAAGCAATTTGGAAAGTTCTTAGAGGTTTTGAAGAAGCTATATATAAATGTGCCTTTTATTGATGCTCTTTCCCAAATGCCTTCTTATGCTAAGTTTCTAAAAGAAATTCTCTCAAATAAGAGGAGACTTGAAGATGATGAGACTGTAGCCTTAACTGAGGAATGCAGTGCTATCCTCCAAAGGAAACTTCCTCCAAAGCTCAAGGATCCAGAGAGTTTTTCAATTCCATGCCATATTGGGGAATCATGTTCTACAAAAGCTTTATGTGATTTAGGGGCTAGTGTAAGCCTTATGCCCCTCTCCATCTATGAGAAGCTCAACATGGGAGATCTTAAGCCAACCCACATTTCTCTTCAGTTAGCTGATAGATCAATTAAGTATCCTGAAGGGATTTTAGAGAATGTGCCTCTGAAGGTTGGGAAATTCTATATACCTGTTGACTTTGTCATCTTGGACATGGAAGAGGATTCTACTATCCCAATCATTTTGGGGAGGCCTTTCCTAGCTACAACTGGTGCTTTGATTGACGTGAAAGGTGAAAAGCTTACTCTCAGAGTCGGAGAGGATCATTTAGTCTTCAATATTGGCAATGATAAGAAGAAGCAACATGAAGATGTAGACTCTTGTTTGAGAATTGATATAGTTGATGAGTTAGTAAAAGAGCACTTTAGAAAGAGCTATCAGAAGGCTTCTCTTGAAAGTTGTCTTATCCATAAAGGGAGTATCAATGATGAAAATCCAAAAGAGGCTGCATTTGCACAACATTTAAAGGGTAATCCACCTTGTCATATGGCATCAATCTTTCAATTTGAGCAAGTGGAGAAAAGTGAGGTCAAGCAACCATCTCTCAAAGAAAAAGATACACCAAAGGTTGTCAAGAAAGAAATGGTCGGATTTTTAGACAAAGCAACAAGGATCTTCTCATGTGATGGAAAGAAAATGAAGTATAGATTCATTGAAGCACTTATTGGAAACAGAGGCAATAAATTCCAATTCCAGCCACCATGAAAAATGATAAAAGTCTAGCTAAGGACTATAAATTAGCCCTCTTGGGAGGCATCCCAAGTCCTTTTATTTTTATTTTGCTGATTTACTTTTATTTTCATTACTTTTGTTTTTATCTTGAATCTCCCCAAATTCAATTTTTGACATTTGTTAAATTTTGTCCCTTGTAGATGTATTTCAATGGAGGAAGGTTGGTGAATTGCTGGGGAGTGACCCTTAACCTGAAATTATGTTCTTTAAATCTCCTGCAGATTGATTGATTTTTGCTGCATAACCAGTGCAGGGTCTGCTACCTGGTTTATGCAGAGAGGAAAAATGAAATCTGCTGCAAGGAAAGGTCTGCAGCAGATGAATTATGTCCTTGGGTTGCTACTTGGTTTATGCAGAGCAAAAAAAATGACATTCTGCAGCAAAGAAGGTGTCTGCAGTAGATGGCTTACGTTCTTGGTGAGGTTGGGTGTGTAACTTTTAAGTAAATGTGCTTTTAATGTTAATATGGTGGTAAGTGAGCCATTTTTGCAGTTATGAGTTTATTTGGGTTGTGGGATTTAAGGTGGAAATGCTGCATTTTTTCTTGGCATGACTTGGGGAGTTCATCATTTGTGAATAGATACAACTTTATGCAGATTTTATTGAGTTTTAATGTGCTAAATGTTGATTTGCAGAATTTGAGTTAAAATGGCATGGGTCACAAATGCCTTTTATGCAGGATCCATCTTCTACAAGCTTGTGTGATGCATTTTTGATGAACTTTGTATATATTGATGTGTTTTTGGTGAAAATTTCTCATGGTTTATGCTTCATGGAATTATATTTCTTCATTCTAGGGTATTTTTCACACTTGCAAATCATGTTCCATTGCAATCTTAATCTTGTTGAATTGTGCATAAGCAACTGCATAGCTTATGCAATCCTGCATAACCACAATTCTTGCCATTTTCATTCATATTGCAAAGTGCATGAGAAGAGTGCATAGCTTATGCAACTCTGCATAGCCTAATTTTGTCAAATTTCATATTTTTCGAAACCTGCATAAGCAGAGTGCATGACTTATGCACATTTGCATAACTTCAAATTCTTCATTTTCTCTCTCTGCCGAAGTCTGCATAAGGAGGGTGCATGACTTATGCACTTCTGCATAACCAGAAACTCCAAAAATCAAAACCTGCCGAGGGGTGCATAAGCAGAGTGCATAACTTATGCACTTCCGCATGACCAAAAACTCTGATTTTCTCTCTCTGCCGAGACCTGCATAAGGAGAGTGCATGACTTATGCACTTTTGCATAACCACAAACCCAAAATTCCAAAACCCACCGAGGGGTGCATAAGCAGAGTGCATAGCTTATGCACAACTGCATGACCACCAACCCAAAATCTCAAAACTTGCCGAGAGATGCATAAGCAGAGTGCATAGCTTATGCACAACTGCATGACTACATTTTCCAAACACTAAAACCTGCCGAGACTTGCATAAGGAGAGTGCATAACTTATGCACTTCCGCATAACCACAAATTCTGAACACCAAAACTTGCTGAGACTCGCATAAGGAGAGTGCATAACTTATGCACTTCCGCATGACCACACTCTCAAAAAAAAAAAAAAAAAAAAAAAAAACCAAAACCAAAACATGCTGAGACTTGCATAAGGAGAGTGCACGACTTATGCACTCTTGCATGACCACAATTCCTACACTTCCATTTTTAGCCGAAACTTGCATAAGTCAGCGCATAAGCTATGCACTCTTGCATAATCAGTTTTTCACACTCTTTATCTTCCACCTAAACCTGCATAAGAGAGTGCATAAGTTATGCACACTCATTCTCCCCTTATGCAGTTTTACACATGTCCTGTTCAAATCAAAAATTTGTTTTCGGCACCCATTTTCCTTTTGAATATACTGCACAGGCTGTGAATCCTCTTATGCAAATATTTTGCATAGCCTGTGCAGCCCTTATAGCCACTCATGCAGAACCGCACGGCTTATGCACCCTACTTATGCACCTGATCTGGACAGCACTTTATTCTGCATAACCTGTGCAGCTTCTTATGCATTCCCATTATCTCTTGAATTCTCATCTGCTCTATGCCAGGTAACTCTTTCTTTTTGCACTTAATTTTCATAATTCCTGGTAATTATTACTTGCTTTGAGTTTTGGTTATATACTGCATGAGACATTGAGGGCAATGTCTAATTTTGAGTTTGGGGGTGCACATTTTGATTTTTGCTTCATTTTTCACATTTTGCATATAGAGCATCTCATCCCATTCCATTTACATATACTGTAAATATTTTACATATACATCCATACATACATATACATTACACATTTACACACACATTTTACACAACTTAGAATTGTACACATTGCACACAAATAGACAAATAGATTTCCTCCATTTAGTTAATGCATTACTCATTTTTAGGAATCATACATCATGCATTAAAATCTTTTGCCAAATCCCTTGAGTATTGAAAAGCTGCCTATGAGAGTGATTTGACTCACCCTTTAGTTGGGTTTGTGGATTGAAAGTTTCCTAAGAGGTGCAAGGTTTTGAAGTGTCTATCCCTTGCCTATATCTTCTTAGCCAAAAAGCCACCCAACTAGTCATTTTGAGATGGAAGTGTTTAGAGGGAATTATTGGATATAAGGTAGTCAAATGATGTCTCACCAATCCTAGAACAAATTTTCTAAACCTTTCAAGGCGAAATACCAGCTTGTACTTGAAAAGAGAGATGATTAGGCATTCTTTGATTTAAACCTTCTCATTTTAAACCTTTGGCCCTTTTCCTAATTAAAATTGACCCTTGCAAACCCCTTTGAGCCTTTTTATCCCTAATTTTTCTTGAAATCTTTATTGTTACCTAGCCAATGAACCAAACGCTCCAACCCTTTTCATGAGAATAATTATTTATAACATTAGGTACATAAAAAAAAAGAAAAAAAAAAGAAAAAAAATTCAATAAAAGGGAGAAGAAATGCTTGTCATCTTATAAAAGTGCTAGTATATGTGCTTTTCACTATTATTATTCAAAATGAAAGAAATCCACCCAAAGTATTAAAAGAAATGAGTTTGGGGGTGGCAATTTTAGGGACAATCATCAAAAGAAAATGCAAGATACAAGTTTAAAGAATCAAAATGTCCCTCCATTTTTATGTGTTTTGTAAACTATGCTAGCACTTGACAATCCTTATTGTGTATTTCTCTCCCCCATATAAAAACAAAAGAAAAAAATATAATAAAATAAGTAGTGTACCTTATGTTTCAAAATTGAAAATATTCTCATGCTTTGAACCCTTTTTACCCATTTTTCTTCTTAGCCTCATTTTGAACCCCATGGCCCCATTGCATCCCTAAAAAGACCTTTGATCTCTTGATAGTACTTGCTACATTAGTGGAGATAGGAGTAGGGAATTTGCCTATGGGATTGGAAAATTATCCATTCATTCATTTAATTCCATCATTCTATATAGAGACACTTTGGTTATCGATTGTCCTAGAATTCCTTTTGAGCATGACTCTCTCTTTTGATTGGTTGGTTTGTGGATTTTGAACGATAATTGACTTGATGGCTAAGCGGTGAAAGCTTGGATAAGCATTAGATTCTTTGCATTTTGAAGGATGGGTATATGGATTGTTGGTATGGCTAAAGGTGTGTTAAGTTACTTTAATGGGTAATTTTCATAGCTCTTTGGATAAGGCACCCCTAAAAATTTTGCATGTCATTTTAAAGTTTGCTTGAGGACAAGCAAAAGCTTGAGTTTGGGGGTATGTGATGCATACATTTTGCATAATCATTTAGGTTTAAATTCATAGCCATTTTATTTGATTATTAGTCACTTTTAGCTAATTTCATTAGTTATTTAGTTAATTTTTCATAATTGTCAATTTTAGATTAATTTGTAAATTTTACTTTGTTTTGTAGGAAAAATGGTGTTTTTGGAAGGACTGAAGAGAAATTTTACCATTGATGGGTGATTTCTACAGCCAAAGATGTCAAAAACAAGTTTTCAAGCTGAAATATGCATTGACCAAATTGTTCATAACTTGTCGCATAAGCTATGCGGATCTGCATAAGGAGAAAAATCACTGTTCCAATACCTGCCGAAATGTGCATAAGGAGACTGCATAGCTTATGCACATTCACGCCTCCCTTATGCACTTTCACGGAATTGTGCATAACTTATGCACCAAGTCATGCAGTTTCGCATAAGTGAACCGAAACTGCTAAAATCGCATAAGGGATCGCATGACTTATGCAGTCCACTTATGCACTCCCACAAAGAGTTCATTAATGAGCTGGCAGAAGATTCCCTTAGAAAGTCTCTCCTCAAACACACTATTTTAGGGCTCCATGTCAGAAAAATACTATAAATAACCTCATTTCCTATTTTAGAGGGGAAGGAAGAAAGAAAGGAAGGAAAGGAGCAGGAGCAAGGGCAGCTGAAGAGTCACATTTAGTTTTCCACACCATTTCCAACCAGATTTGGGATTTCTTTCTCTTCTTACCTTTTCCTACATTTCTAGTGTTGAGTTTTTTATTTCTTAGCTTAGATTAGAGCTTTATTTCCATTTAAATTCAGAATATCTTGTAGACATTATGGGTAGTGAGTAGTTTCACTTCGATTCTGGAGTAAGGGATGTAATATTTAGTTATTTTTGTGGATTTGAACTGGGTTAGTCCCAATTTAATGAATTTATGAGGTTTAATCTATTTCTTGTGTGCTTATTCACATGCTTAATGAAGGGCCCCATTAAGTTATGTTCTTAATCCTTAGTTGAAGCACCGAAAGGAGAAAACCAAGTGATAGTTAATCAAGAAATTGGACTTAATTAACTTAGATCTAGAAATAGACTAAGGGTTAAGAGGGTTTTAATAGATTGATTAAAGAACCTAATGGGTCTTGGTTAATTTTAACTCCACGAAAGTAGGATTAAGTTAATTAAGGCACTCTTTGTCTCACTCGAAAGAGTTTTCAAAGGATTTTAGAATTAATCTCCTTTAAACCCATAAATTTCATGGATTGGGCTAGCTAGGGAAAATCCCAAAATGACTTAAATATGAACCCTTAACTCCAGAATCGTCTTTCATCAATTATTGCTTGGAATTTTACTTTTGAGTGTTTAGTTTAATCTCATTTTATTAATTTTCATTATTATCAATTTCTTTATTTTGCGAATTATTAAATTAGTCATTGTTTGAATTTAGTTTTGCATTTTCATACCTTATGCTTCAATTTCCTAAATTTCTTTTATTAATTTGATTAAAATACAATTTTAACATATTTTATTTTACATCAAAAATTCAATCATTAACACAACTCCTCGTGGGAACGATATCTTTTTCTATACTACTTGAACGACCCGTGCACTTGCGGTTGGGACACATCAGAGTCAGCTGAGAAACAATGCCATGCTATCTCAAGTATTCATCAAATTCAATACTCAAATATTCACCTCCACGATCTGATCGAAGAGCTTTAATACTCTTTTCTGTTTGATTTTCTACTTCAGATTTAAATTCTTTGAACTTTTCAAAGGATTCATGTTTGTATTTCATCAAATACAGATACCCAAACCTTGATTTATCATCAGTAAAGGTAATAATGAAAACCCCCTCTAGCCATTTCTTTAAATAGACCACATACATCACTATGTATTAGCTCCAAAATATTTTTAGCTCCTAGCCCTTGTCCAACAAAGGGTGATCTAGTCATTTTGCCCTGAAGGCAAGATTCACAAGTTGGAGTAGGCTCAGAGCCCAATGAGGATAGAATACCCATTTTCTCCAATTTTGTAATCCTATCTTCTACAACATGACATAACCTTAAGTGCCAAATATATTTTGAACTTGAGTTGGTTTTCACCATGGCATTGCATTCATTTAGATTGCTATACTCTGGCCATTGGAAACACTTTCTTACTGGCAATGGAAACACTTTCCTGTTGGCAATGGAAACACTTTCCTGTTGGCAGTGGAAACACTTTCCTTTGCCTTTGTCAGCTTTGGTTTTCTTTTTCTGTTTAGCTATTTTCTTAGAAGGACCAGGAATCTGAGGTTTCTTTTTCTTATTGCCCTTCTTCTTGTTGGACTTTCCAGCAGAAGAAGATGCAACCAAAGCTACCTCTTTTCCTTTATTGCCTGGCATATTCTTTTGGGCAATAACCAGCATGTTGAGTAAACCAGCTAAGATGCATTCCTGTTGAGTCGTATGGAAATTTGTCACAAAATTTCCCAAAAGACCCAGGAAGGGACTGAAGGATCAAATCCGTCTGTAGTTGGAAATCCATGTTGAAGTCAAGATATTCCAACTGCTCAATCAGCCGAATCATCTTGTGGACATGATCCCCAACATTCTGTCCCTTAGACATCCTCATGCGGAACAACTGCCTAGATATCTCATACCTAGCATTCCTGCTGTGCTCACCATACAACTCTTGTAGGTGAATGAGGATCTCACTCGCACTCTACATGTTCTCATGTTGCTTCTGTAACTCATTACTCATGGAAGCAAGCATGTAACACTTAGCTCTCATAACATGCTCCTTCCACTTGTCCAAAGTTTCATGTTCCTCTTGTGTGGCCTCTGGAGGTAAGGGACCAGGAACATTTGAATCTAGAACATATCCTATATGTTTAAGGTTCAGGACAAGTTTCAAATTTCTTAGCCAATCAGACATATTAGGTCCTGTCAACCTATTGTGATCAAGTATGCTTGCAAGGATATTGGATGGTGATGGTTGTTTTGTGATCATTTTTATCAGAAAATTAACTGCAGAAAATAACCAGATTAATTAGTAAATGTATCATGTAATTAACCAAAATGATTATGGTCTTTTAATCAAATTGGTCCTCCCACTAACTTAGCGAATCCTACACTTCCAAAGTAGAAAACGGAAATCCTAGTTGGATGGATTTCTAGTGGGTGATTGAATTCTTATAATTCTATTGATCATCCTCAGGTACATCCATTATTGGAATTACAATAAACTATAAGTGAGCAACTCTTTGCCCATCACATCTCATGTGAGGTTCAATCCTTTACCTAGCCCCTAATGCTCAAAATCTCAGGTACATCCATTATTGACTTATCTTGCATTAGTTAAGTTGATCCCATTAAGCCAGTAATTATGCAAATAATTTTAATGTCCTCAGGTACATCCAATATTGGCCACTAAACCATTTACATATTTACAACATCTCATGCTTAACAATTATTCTTAAGAAAATCTCTTAAATAAATTGCATCTTATGCAACTATTTAAAATTTCTTAAAATAATTGCCCCAATGGAGGGCCTATGTTATAATTACTTTAATTATAGCATTTCCAACTTAATCATTTGTTTGGAAGATTTTATGGTCATTCTATTTACTATTAAGGTCTCACTTTGCACATTATCCATTTAGCATGCATATATCATATAATTGCATACATTCCTATACATCTCATGCATTCATGGATAAGCAGTAAATATGGTATGATCATGGACTTTCTAAGGGATTCAATTTTGAGCCACCAAGAATTGAATCAGGGCATTCCTAGGTGCATTTCATTCATTCATTTTACAAGAGTTGCTGAAGGAGTACATAATCAACACTTGATCTTGAATTCCTCCCACTGGTCCCACCAATGCTCTTGACCTCCTTGAACTTCTTGCAATCCAATATTACATAGTAATCCTTGGCATACCAAGGCGAATTTACAAGAACTTAAATAAATGAAATTACAACCCAAAAATTATTACAAACTTAATAATATATGCCCAAAATAAATTAAAATAAATTAATTAATTTACAATCCCAAAGAAACATAAAAGAAATAAATCCAATCACATTGGTCTTTTATAGTCCATGATCATCCATCATGCATATCACTATTTAACAATTAAATAAAACATACATACTTAAATTAAATTGAATATCTCATATTCAACTTAAAAATTCAGATTTGAATATGATTCAAATAAATTTAAAAATTCAGATTTGAATCTCATTCAAACAAGTTTAAAAATTCAGATTTGAATCACATTCAAACAACTTTAAAAATTCAGATTTGAATCACATTCAAACATTTTTTAAAAAAATCAGATTTGAATCACATTCAAATATTTTTTAAAAAATCAGATCTGAATTTTATTCAATCAAATTTAAAAAATCAGATTTAAATATGATTCAAACAACTTTAAAAATTCAGATTTGAATCACATTCAAACAACTTTTAAAATTCAGATTTGAATCACATTCAAACAATTTTTTAAAATTCTGATTTGAATCATAATTTAATTGTGTGATAAAAACTACTAATTAAACACTTTAATTAGTCAAAGAATAGGACTTAGATCATACAACAATTGCAGAATTAAAAGCCAAACTTTAAACCACCCATGGAAGCCAAACCATGCGCACCATTGATGGTGTTTTTTCAAGTATGCCGCCAACTTGCTTTGCAACCAGCAATGAACATTTGATCTCATGATCAAACACACAATTAAAACATATAATCAATAATCTAAATGGCAAATATAGTGGCTCTGATACCAATTGAAGGAACGGAAAGCGTGAAAAACACAAGTTTATACCATTGAATTCAAAAAATTTTCACATGCATCATGCAAGATTTATTTTTATCTATTTGATTTCAATGATAAACAACATATTAAAACTCTTTTAATATGTTTTTGGATCTGTATTTGCCATTTAAGATTTTAAAATTAATCAGATTAATTTTAGAACCCTAGATTAAATCAAGAATGATTACACTAACCTCTTTATGCACTGCAGCGTGTCTGCGCCTTTGAGATTCGTCTTCAGGACACTAGATGTTGTCCCTCTAGCTTGTCCACACCAAGAACACCTATGGCAGCCCTTGAACAGCTTCTAAAGCCTTTTCTATTAATTAGAAATTCAAGTTCTGCCTTTTAAGAGATTAGAGATGTAAACAGGACACTAGAAATAATTCCTAGTGTTCTTAATTCAAGAGATTGATGGCTAATCTCTTTGAATTGATAAGAGATGAAGAAGAAGAGATAAAAACCCTCAAAGTGGCGTGACAAAGGAGTGTGGCTGCTGGTTGTGTTTTATTTTCTCATAACAACACTTAAATAGCTAGGTTAACACATTAAACCCTTGCCACATGTCACCTTTTGATTAGCTCTAGGTTTAAGTGACCCAATCACATTGTGCCAAGTGTCAAACCTATATTTAATCTTGATTTTAATCATCTTGCATGATTAAAAAACATTTGGCAAGCTTATGTGTAATCTCATGTGTCACCATCTCATGGTGCCACGTGTCACACTGCAAAATGACCAAAATGCCCCTGTGTCTTAATTTTGAGTTCTTAAACCAAAATAATTATTTTCTTCTTCTAATTAATTTATATCAAATATAAATTAATTAATTAATCTCTATTAATTAATTTCTCATTAATTAAATTCATATTTAAACACTTTAAATATAAATTTAACTTATATTATACATCCAATAATCTAGATTTGGTTTCAAGTCATGCTAGGGACTTTGCAATTTAATTGCAAACCAAACCTATTTAATTAATCAATTAAACTCTTTAATTAATTAATTAAATCATATTTAAATAGGTGATAACTTGTGTATGTGTGTGACTTACTAGGCTCATCACTAATTGGCAATGAGACATGATATCAACTCTTAATATCATCAGAACTCTTTCTTACCATAAATGATTTCTCTAAATCATTTTATGAACCTCATAGACCATGGTTAACACCTAGCATAGCATGCCATGGCCACCCAATTAGTAATAAGGTTTACCTTAAATGAACCTATAATCATATGTTACCATGCACTAGAATCTCTCTGTTACAAAATCCCAACTCAAGCCGAGTCATGGTTTATGTCAAACTCCATTTGCTATGAATATTATGTTCTCTTTTAATTCCAGTTCTTGATTAAAAGATTTTCCCATCGAAACTCTTTCAATAAATCTATCTGTCTGCCAGAACTTGAAACATCAAGAACAATTAAATGAACATAGGATTTTATCTCTATTTACTTAGAGGAACAGATTTCATCTTGATCAACACCTACCTCCATATATAACTAGTAGGAGCCAACACATGCCCATATACCCATACACAGTACAAGTATGAAAGCAGTATCAAACTCAAACTACCTATATACACGATAACTGTGCTATCTCAAGTCTAAAGATTATATGCACTGATATGATTTATGACAAAACATTGACAAGAGTAAACTCCATGTGCTTGTCATAAGTGTCACTGGTTCGGCCTACTTATCATTTATAAGTGCCTATCATATTTGTTATATGGCATGAGACTCACCATTCCATCTTATTTATATCTCATATAAATAACTTGAGAACAAACATGAATACAATCTTTCTGGATAAGTCATGTCCTTATTATGAAGTATCCTCGATTGTGAACCTATTTATGATACTTTGTGCTAGAAATATTGTCACTCATATTCTTAACAACTTAAGAATAATATTTCTAACAAAATATCAATGGACCTTTTCTATTACACATAAATATATTATGTAAACGGAAAAGTGGAAATGCCTTTTATTAATAAAAATATATACAAGATACATACTAAATGATATGCTCTAGGGCATACTACTAACACCCAAACCTTTGTTTCTTTTTCCATTACACAAGTGCATAGAATTTTAGTAGTTCAGTCTCTAGGGTTCGACCTGAATTTACCACTTACTGCAGAAAATATTTCATAATTGGTAATTTCAGTTAATTTAATTTCTGGTGGATTCGACACCCGTCAGTCTAATGCATCCCTAAATATGAAATGCAACATATTCATATATTTCAAACAAATTAAATCATATTTACATAAAAAGGTAATTTGGAGCACTCACACACCCGTGTGTTAAATCCACACACACACACACACACACACACACACACACACATATATATATATATATATATATATATATATATATATATATATATATATATATGGGAGCTAATCCCTTATATAGCTCTTTTAATTTCAACTTCTGCCAGCGAAATCAACTCGAGCTGAATTTTTGCGTAATAATCCAAATATGAAGGTCGGCGAGATTAACTCAAAGCCGTACTCATCCCGACTTATCCACAAAAAGGATTGAGTCCCAGCGAGTCAAGCTCTAGCCACGTCTACCCATCCTACCATATTCATAATCACACCACACGCACGCCAACATTCACACATAAAGTTCCAAATTATCGTAAAGCAATATCCACAACAAATTCATCATGTACATATGTAACATAAGGTGTGCCTAATAAGTAATTACATACATATATTTATAAGTAAATGTATGAGCATGCCCTAAATATATAATAATATTAAAATTATAAATAAAATCAATATCTACTCACAGATTAACTAGAAGCTATTGTGACAGCTGAGTGGAGGAAGAGGGCTGACCCTGATCACCTAAACAATTATATTATATTTCATCAATACTAACTCAAAATAAGACTTTAAAGAGATAAAAGACACTATAATCTATGCCGAAAATCTGGCAGAGTTTTCCCTGTACCTAGGACCTACTCAACATATAAAGTAGCTCAAATAATACTTCTAAGGTCACAAGACTCAAGTCCACATTTTAGCAACATCACATGGCCTCTTTTGGGCTCTCTAAACCAGGCAAAATTCACATAATCAGATAATTCAGTTATAGTCCTTAAAAAATTGACATTATGCAAAAATCATATAAACTAGCTATAAAAATTCTAAAATTGTGCTCTGCAGTCCACCACAATGGTATAACATTATTACAAAAATAAATATAATTTTCTAATCACCCATGAATATTTTATGGATTTTTATTCTAAATTCAGTATTAGGCAAAAATGAACAGCTCGAAGTTTGGGTTTACCTATTCCAATTCTGACACTTAAAATATGTCTGTGGCATCTGAAAATGGTGGCAAGGACTATAATTTCGACCCGTTTCTAGGGCGGCTCTAGCAGCTCATCTGTTCGGCTCAAAAATACAGATCTCGGTGCTGGTGAAATTTTCGCGAAATGAAGGTACCTGTACAAAGGCCACAACATTAGGAGATAGAATATAATTTTTATTTAACTAAATAAGCTCATTAAAGGTTTGAAAAAACACTGCGAAGTTCGCAGAACCCTTCAGATTTTCAATGTTGGAAAATTTTAAAATTTTTATCACTGCGAAGCTTTTGCCGAGGAGAGCGCGCTGGTAGTCTCAGATTAGCTGTGAGATTCCCAGTTTTAGAGAAATTTAGCCCAAAAGTTGAAATAGCTAAAACTTTCCGGACTTGATTCGAACAAATCGCTCAATGAAAATAGGCATTCTAGGTGTCTTTGGAAAGTTCTCAGAGAGTAGAACAAAATTTTCTAATTTTTAAATGGGAGAAAATTTCTCAATTAATGGATAAAGAATGATGTTTATATAGAATTTTACTCCTATTTTAGTAGTAATGAGACTAGAATTAAGGGGACCGAGTCGAAAATAATAATATGGTGAGGGCCTAGCCTCTTCCCCCCCCCCCCCCCGGTCCTTTTCTTTTTTTTAATATTTAAATCCTATCATTTTGATTTTTAAATTAGGAGATATGTAAATGAGTCCCTAGCACCACCTTTTGTTATAAAAAAAAATAGATATAAGGATTTAATGACTTTTTACATTATTTAAATTATTAAAAATCTTAATTTTAATGACTAATTTTATTAATTTATTTCTAAAAAATTTTCTCTAAATTAGAAAATAATAATTTTATCAAACTTAATAGTTAAAATTAAATGTACCATCAATTACAAAAATATAGATTAAATATTGAAGTAAAAAAATGTCACGACCCAAATTATGGGTCAGATCGACGCTAGAACTTGAGTTAGCATAAGCTCCCCAAAACCCGTAATGAGCCTAACTGTTCTTAACCTAACTATAAAGCCCGTTACTGTAGTCCAATTTCAAGAAAATAAACAGATAGAGTTCGGCCATAAATTGGACTATTCAACGAAGAGTTTTCAACTCACCCGACCTATGAATATAAAATAACTCAACTTATCTTAATTTGGGGAGCTCAGCTCACCCTTACTATCCTCAATATAGTTAATCAAACAAATGGGAGCTCAGCTTCCTTATCCAAGGAGGTAACTCTCTCAACATCCGCACATAATCATAATAAATTACAATAACATCAAAATATTTAAATTATACAATCCTCTACAAGAGTAGAACATTAATAGTATATGCGGAGTTCTATATTTTAAATTAATAGAATAAAATACACATATTTGCAGTTAATAAACCTGTAAGAAAGGAAGCAGGTTAATCACAAAAAGGTTCTCCTGTAACATAGAAAAATAGAGTGAATAAGAGTGAGCATTCGACTTATAGAATAAGATATTGATTTTAGATACAATTTCTATAACTATCTAAGTCTAATGCATCTCCAAAGATGAAATGCAACATTTCAAACAAATTAAATCATATTCACATAAAAGGTAATTTGGAGCACTCACATGCCCGCGTGTCAAATCCACACACACACACACACACACACATGCACACATATATATATGGGAGCTGATCCCCTATACAACTCTCTTAATTTCAACTTCTGCCAGCGAGATCGACTCAAGCCAAATTTTCACGTAATAATCCAAATGCGGAAGTCGGCGAAATCAACTCAAAGCCGTACTCATCTTGACTTATCCACAAAAAGGATCGAGTCCTAGCAAGTCAAGCTCCAGCTGCGTCTACCTGTCCTACCCACATCCATAATCATACCACACGCACGCCAACACACATAGAGAGAGTTCCAAAATACCGTAAAGCAATATCCACAACAAATTCATCATATACATATTCATCATATACATATGCAATACAATGCATGCCTAATAATTAACTACATACATATATTTATAAGTAAATGCATGAGTATGCTTTGAATATATAATAATATTGAAATTATAAATAAAATCAATATCTATTCACAGATTAACTATAAGCTATTGTGGCTGCTGAGTGGAGGAAGATGGCTGACCCTGATCACCTAAATAATTATATTATACCTTCATCAGTACTAACTCAAAACAAGACTTTAAAAAGACAAAAGACACTCTAATCTATGTCGGAAATCAAACAGAGTTTTCCCTATACCTAGGACTTACCCAACCTGCAAAGTAGCTCAAATAACATTTCTAAGGTCACAAGCCTCAAGTCCACATTTTAACAACATCACATGGCATCTCCTGGGCCTTCCAAACCAGGCAAAATTCACATAATTAGACAATTCAATTATAGTCCTTAAAAAACTGACATTCTACAAAAATCATCCAAACTAGCTCTAAAAATTCTAAAATTGTGCTCCGCAGTCCAACACAATGCTATAACATTATTACAAAAAGAAATATAGCTTTCTAATCACCCACGAATATTTTATGGATTTTTATTTTAAACTCAGTATAAGGCAAAAATGAACAGCTCAAAGTTTGGGTTTACCTGTGCCAATTCTGAAGCTTGAAATGCGTTTGGGGCATCTGAAAATGGTGGCTAGGACTATAATTTCGACCCGTTTCTGTGGCGGCTCTAGCAGCTTATCTGTCCGGCCCAAAAATGCAGATCTCAGCGCCAGTGAAATTTTCGTGATACGAAGGTACCTATACAAAGCCAACAACATTAGGAGATATAAAATAATTTTTATTTAATTAAATAAGCTTATTAAAGGCTAAAAAAACTACTGTGAAGTTCGCAGAACCCTTCAGATTTTAGGTATTGGAAAATTTTAAAATTTATATCACCGCAAAGCTCTCACCGAGCAAAGAGCGCTGGTAGTCTCAGATTCACCATGAGATTCCTAGTTTGGGAATCATTTAGTCCAAAAGTCGAAATTAGCTAAAACTTTCTGGGCTTGATTCGAACAAATCGCTTAATGAAAATAAGTGTTTATAAGTGTCTTTAGAAAGTTCTCGAAGAGTAGAACAAAATGGACACAAGATCCAATCCGATTGGTGGTCGGATCGGCCAAAATCAAGTCGAAAAAATGAAATGATGCGCGTGTGAGGAGGGGACTTTTGGCGCGTTTTTCCAGCCAATGGGCTGCCTAAGGGAGCACCATCAAGGGGGGAGCAGGTGAGGGTGGCAGGCCGGCGTGGGGAAGGGAAGAGAAGAGAGAAAATGGGAGGAGAAGGGAGGGTGTCGAACTCGCAGGGGAAGGGGAAGAAAAAGAGAAATGGACCGGTTCGATTGGATCGGTCTAATTTGGGCCGGTTCGATTCAAAGTATCTGAAATTCAATTTTTATATTGCCTTAGGACCCAAAATGAGATCCAAAAATTCTGAAAAAAATTACAGAAAACTCAGAAAAATTTGTGAAGCCCAAATATACTTTTAAATTTACCACCTAGTCTTTAGATTAATTTTTAAAAATAGATAAAATTTATTGTCTTAAGAAAATCAAACCCAATTTTAAAAATCCAGAAAATTCCAATTTAATTCCCATTATATTTAATAAAATAAAATATTATAATTTACATATGAAATAATTATTTAAAAATTTAAAGTATTACAAAAATTTTAATTTTTTATGGCACAAAAATTTATTTCTATTTATCTTATTCCTATAAAATTAAAATATTTAATTATTATAATAATTTTAAATTATTATTTAAAAATATTTTTAAACACATAAATTCTTAAAACCTAAATTTAATTTTTCTATAATACTTTAGCTTTTAAATTCCGAAACCTAAATCAATTCTCAAAAAATTTATCTCTAAACCGATTGCTAAACTACTAAAAGAAGCAAATAAAATCGTAAAAAGCAAAAAGGGAAAAAAAATTAAACTATCCTTAATTCATCTTGTGTCTTGTAAAAAATGAATAATAGATATATTTAATTTTTTTTATTAGGAAAATTCTTAAGAAACAATGTCAATTTATACTTCTTGTCTCAATTTTAACGTATTGTGCAAGATTGGCGGCTCACGTAGACTTTTTTTTATGGTTACATTGCTTTGTCCATGCATTACTTTGTCCACTCCTGTCTATATGTATTTTTTAATTTTTATGATTCTACAATTATTGTCTTTGTATAGTTGTGCAAAATACTTCCCCACAAAGTTAATTCACTTTTATATAATGTGTATGAGATGCGCAACTCATTGTCATTTTTTTAATGTATAATTTACATATATGATTTATCAAAAAACAATGAATTTGACCATTATTTGATAAAAGTGTAATATATAAATTTTTATTAATCATAGTGAATATATAAATTTAAATTTTGACACTTTACATATAATTTTGTGTTTGCCTTAAAGGAGAACAACACCATACACAGAAGAATTATAGAAGAGATTATAGAGCTTTGGTCCATGTGTACAAAGAGCATAAAATCAAAAAAGAATAGTATTGCCATATGGTAAAGACACTTTTTACGATGCATTATGAAGTTAAAGTAGTTTTTATAGCGGCTATTATAATTTTATTGTAAATGGTAGAATATTATAATATTTATATTAATTAATCTGCTATCACCATATACCTTACTTTTTATCTCAATTATGTTACAATATGAAATTTTTGGGTTTGATCACAATTTAGATTCATGAAAGATATATTCAAAATTCAAATCACATAAAAATAATAATAGTAAATATATTAAATGTATTTAAATTAAAATAATAATATATTTGCTATGAGTAGTTAATAGTGTAATATCTGTTAAGTATAATTAATTAGATTAATGAATAGAGTGATACTTTAATTTTGTTATTATAATTATTATTTAATAGTAGTAGAAGATAATATCACGTTTATAAATGCAATTATATATGAAGAGAGTGAATCACATTAACATTATTATTTTATTATTTAGTTTATTTATGTCACGACCCAACCTATGGGCCGGACCGGCACTAGGACCTGGGCCAGCCTAAAGCCCCCGAGGCCCGTAGTAAGCCTAACTGTTCCTCAACCCAACTCAAAGGCCCATTGGGCCCAATTTCAAGAAATCAACCGGACAGAGTTCGGCCATAAAATGGACCTTCCAACAGGGAGTTTTTGACTCACCCGACCTGTAAACACAATAAATAATCAACTGGGGAGCTCTGCTCACCCTCCACATACTCATATCAGCATAAAGATAAATGGGAGCTCAGCTCCCTCATCCAACTCATCAAACATTCATAAAATTATGCGTCTACAGGTCCAACATGATAATAATATTACAAACCAAAATCAAATAAATACTTCTAACACATGCGAAAATTCTAGGAGTAAATAAAATTACTCAAATATTGATAAATAATCTGCGAAGGAGAAAAGCAGGTTAACCACAATAAAATTCTCCTGTAGCCTGAAAAAAATATTGAACATGAGTGAGCGTTCGACTCAGAGAGTAAAATATCAATTTTAACCATAATCTCTATAACTATCTAAAACTAATGCACCCTGTAAAGTGAAATGCATCATCAACAATAATTTCACATCATAACATCAAAAAGGTAATTTGGAGCACTCACGCACCCAGTAATATCAATCATAATATATATGGGAGCTGATCTCCTATACAGCTCTCTTAAATCTAACCTGTGCCAGCGAAGAACTCAGCTCGGACTTCCACTTAATAACCAAATCGGGGACCCAACGAAGATCACAAGCCGTGTCTACCCGTCCTATCCATAGTCCACACCACATCACACGCACGCCAACGCACGCACACTGCTCCAAATTACCACAACAACATACATAGCACTTTCACAGTTATGAATGCAACATAAAATGTGCCTAGAGTTTAACTACATAGATACATACATATAGGTGATGCATGGGCATACCTGCACATATAATAATATCGAAATTACAATTAAAATTAATATTTTACTCACAGACTTGACAACGGTCACTGTGGCGGCTGGGCGGAGGAAGAAGGCTGTCCCGGCTCACCTGACAATTACATTACAATCATTTAATAAATTTGACTCAATACAAATCAAGAAAAGACCAAATACGTCCTAAGTCGTGCCGAAAATCTGGCAGAGTCTCCCCTATACCTAGAACCTACCCGACCTGCAAAAGGGCTCAAAACACACTTCTATATTTGCAAGTCATATATCCACAACTCAATCACATCACACAGCCCCTCCTGGGCCCATCAAATTAGTCATCCATCACAATATGTAAAATTTCAATTTAGTCCTTATAATTGATCTTTTTCCAAAAACTGCCCAAACAAGCTTTAAAAATTCTAAAACTTTGTCCTGCGGTCCTTAGCAATATTACTAGGCTATTGCAAAAAGAATCATAATTTTCTGAGCTACCACGAATATTTCATGGATTTTTAATCCTATTTAAGCACTAGAAAATTACGAAAAAGCAAGGTTTGGATTTACCTTTGCCGATTCCAACTCTGGGGACGCGCTCGAAACGTCTGACAATGGTGGGGTAGCCAAAACCTCGATTCAATTCGGAGACTTTTTCCGATAGCCAGTCTGTCTAGTCGGAAATTTATAGACCCGGATAACTGTCGAATTTCCGTGAATTGAAGATACCTACACAAAGCCCACAACACTTACGGAATTTTTTAAGCTCATTAAATGCTCGAAAAAATACTGCGAAGTTCCGTGGGACCCACCGAAAAATGGTGTCGGAAAAATTCAAAATTTATATCGCCGCGAAGCTCTCGATGAGTGGAGTGCTCTGGTACTCTCAGTTTTCTCGTGGGGTTCACGGTTTGCGAGAAATCTAGCCCAAAAGTCAAAATGGGCTAAAACTTCTCGGGCAAAAATTGGACAAACCGCTCAATGGATTTCGGTGTTCTTGGTGTCTATGGAAAGCTCTCAACGAGTAGATGGATTTAGACACAAGACCAGGTCCGATTGGTGGCCGGATCGGCCGAATTTTGGCTGGGAAGACAAAGCGGCGCGATTATGCGTCGTGTCGCCGGCTCGCTTTTCCCGTTCGAGCGGTTCGGTGGGTCTGGGACGCCTAGGACTGGCACGGCGGGTGGCAGGGGAGGTGGCGGTGCGGCAGGGGAGGAGGGAGGAGAGAGAAAACGGGAGAGGAAGAGAGGAGGGTCTGGACGCGCGCGGGGAGAAGAAGGAAGAAAAAGAAAAGGCCGGTCTATTTCGACCGGTTTGATCAGGCCGGTTTGATTCAGGATACAAAATTTTGAATTTTTACTCTGCCTTGGAACAGAAAACGAGGTTCAAAAATTCTGAAAAAAATTCTAGAAAACTCAGAAAAATTTGTAGACTCCAAATATATTTTTAGTTTTGCCACGTGGTCTTTAAATTAATTTTTAAAAATCATCAAAGTTTATATTTTCAGAAAATCGAACCCAGTTTCTAAAATCCGAAAAATCTCAAATAATTTTTTAAAATTTAAATAAAATTAAAATATCAATAATACTCATAAAATAATAAAATTTAAAATTTTAGGGTGTTGCATTCTTCCCCCCTTACAGAAAATTCGTCCTCGAATTTTACACAAGACAGAATAAAGTACATGATTACACATTGAACAGATAAGAGTACTTGCTATGCATGTCCCGTTCTGACTCCCAGTTACACTCTTCCACCGACTGGCTCCTCCACAAAACCTTAACCATAAGGATCTGTTTTGATCTTAGCTGTCTTACTTGGTAGTCCACTATGGCTACAGGTTGCTCCTCAAATGTCAAATTTTCTTTTAGCTCTATTACATCCGGCTGCAGTACATGGGAAGGATCTGGAATGTATTTCCTGAGCATGGAGATGTGAAACACAGGGTGAACGTGAGAAAGGTTGGGTGGTAGGTCCAACCGGTAGGCAACTGCTCCAACTCTATCAGTAACCTCAAAAGGTCCAATATACCGCGGTGCCAACTTGCCCTTCTTTCCAAATCTCATGACTCCCTTCATTGGAGAAACCTTCTAGAATACGTAGTCGCCTATTGCAAACTCCACATCCCTTCGTCTAGGGTCTGCATAACTCTTCTGCCTACTGAAAGCTGTTTTCAATCGTTCCCTGATTAAAGGGACTATCTCTGAAGTGTACTGCACTAGGTCTACATCATGTACCTTTGCTTCTCCCATTTCCATCCAACATAGAGGAGACCTACACTTTCTTCCATAGAGTGCCTCATAGGGTGCCATCCCGATGCTGGAATGGTAACTGTTGTTGTAGGCAAACTCCACCAAAGCTAGCTGATCATCCCATTGACCTCCAAAATCCAAAACACTCATGCGAAGCATGTCTTCCAGTGTTTGGATTGTCCTTTCGGACTGTCCGTCTGTCTGAGGGTGAAAAGCCGTACTGAAGTTCAACTGTGTGCCAAGTGCCTCCTACAACTTTCTCCAAAACCTAGAAGTGAACTGGGGCCCTCTGTCAGATATTATGGAAGCCGAAACTCCATGCTGTCACGACCCAACCTATGGGCCGGACCGGCACTAGGACCTGAGCCAGCCTAAAGCCCCCGAGGCCCGTAGTAAGCCTAACTGTTCATTTACCCAATTCTAAGGCCCATTTGGGCCCAATTTCAAGAAACCAAATGGACAGAGTCCGAACATAAAATGGACTTTCCAACGGGGAGTTTTCGACTCACCCGACCTGTAAACACAATAAATACTCAATTGGGGAGCTTAGCTCACCCTCCACATACTCATCAGCATAAAAATAAATGGGAGCTCAGCTCCCTCATCCAATTCATCAAACATGCATAGAATATTAAGTTTACAGGTCCAAAATAATAATTTGGTTTACAGACCCAAATCAAATAAACATTTCTTGTAACACCCTAGGCAAATCCCACATCGACAAAACACGGGAGAGATGCTGGGTTTATAAGTTGATGGTTCGTAACCCCTAGTGACGCGTTTTAAAACCGTGAGGGCTTCGGCTCAGAGCGGACAATATCACTAGTGGGCCGGGCCATTACATTTGTGGTATCAGAGCCGCTCCGCGTGCAACCTTGAACGATGGTGGGGCAAATCTCAGCGAGGACGCTGAGTCCCATAAGGGGGGTGGATTGTAACACCCTAGGCAAATCCCACATCGATAAAACACGAGAGAGATGCTGGGTTTATAAGTTGGAGGTTCCTAACCCCTATTGACGCGTTTTAAAATCGTGAGGGCTTCGGCCCAAAGCGGACAATATCACTAGTGGGCCGGGCCATTACATTTGTGGTATCAGAGCCGCTCCGCGTGCAACCTTGAACGATGGTGGGGCAAACCTCAGCGAGGACGCTGAGTCCCATAAGGGGGGTGGATTGTAACACCCTAGGCAAATCCCACATCGACAAAACACGGGAGAGATGCTGGGTTTATAAGTTGATGGTTCGTAACCCCTAGTGACGCGTTTTAAAACCGTGAGGGCTTCGGCTCAGAGCGGACAATATCACTAGTGGGCCGGGCCATTACATTTGTGGTATCAGAGCCGCTCCGCGTGCAACTTTGAACGATGGTGGGGCAAACCTCAACGAGGACGCTGAGTCCCATAAGGGGGGTGGATTGTAACACCCTAGGCGAATCCCACATCGACAAAACACGGGAGAGATGTTGGGTTTATAAGTTGATGGTTCGTAACCCCTAGTGACGCGTTTTAAAACCGTGAGGGCTTCGGCTCAGAGCGGACAATATCATTAGTGGGCCGGGCCATTACATTTGTGGTATCAGAGCCGCTCCGCGTGCAACCTTGAACGATGGTGGGGCAAATCTCAGCGAGGACGCTGAGTCCCATAAGGGGGGTGGATTGTAACACCCTAGGCAAATCCCACATCGACAAAACACGGGAGAGATGCTGGGTTTATAAGTTGGAGGTTCCTAACCCCTATTGACGCGTTTTAAAATCGTGAGGGCTTCGGCCCAAAGCGGACAATATCACTAGTGGGCCGGGCCATTACATTTGTGGTATCAAAGCCGCTCCGCGTGCAACTTTGAACGATGGTGGGGCAAACCTCAGCGAGGACGCTGAGTCCCATAAGGGGGGTGGATTGTAACACCCTAGGCAAATCCCACATCGACAAAACACGGGAGAGATGCTGGGTTTATAAGTTGATGGTTCGTAACCCCTAGTGACGCGTTTTAAAACCGTGAGGGCTTCGGCTTAGAGCGGACAATATCACTAGTGGGCCGGGCCATTACATTTGATTGTAGCGATCGGGAACCAGCCACTAGAGGAATTGTCCACTTTGGCCATAAGCCTCACGGTTTTGTCCCATAGGTGGAATGGAGAACTTCCCAGGAGGTCACCCATCCTAGGATTTCTCTCAAACGAGCACGTTTAACCCTGGAGTTCTTCCAACTCTCCAGGCCATTCCACCAAAAGGCGCCTCTAGTGATTAGTTCCCCCATCTTATATATCATTGCTTTTGAGCCCAAGACCATCTCCGTGCTTTGCCGATGTGGGATTTGCCTAAGGGACCTTTCTCCCCCCCTTTCGGGACTCAGCGTCCTCGCTGAGGTTTGCCCCACCATCGCCCAAGAGGACACGCGAGCGGCTCTGATACCAATTGTAGCGATCGGGAACCAGCCACTAGAGGAATTGTCCGCTTTGGCCATAAGCCTCACGGTTTTGTCCCATAGGTGGAATGGAGAACTTCCCAGGAGGTCACCCATCCTAGGATTTCTCTCAAACAAGCACGTTTAACCCTGGAGTTCTTCCAACTCTCCAGGCCATTCCACCAAAAGGCGCCTCTAGTGATTAGTTCCCCCATCTTATATATCATTACTTTTGAGCCCAAGACCATCTCCGTGCTTTGCCGATGTGGTCCGCTCTGAGCCGAAGCCCTCACGGTTTTAAAACGCGTCACTAGGGGTTACGAACCATCAACTTATAAACCCAGCATCTCTCCCGTGTTTTGTCGATGTGGGATTTGCCTAGGGTGTTACATTTCTAACACATGCGAAAATTCTAAGATTTAACAAGTTTATACAAACATTAGTAATCGACCTGCGAGGGAGAAAGCAGGTTAACCTCAAAAAATATCCTCCTGTGGCCTGGAAAAATTTTGAACAGGAGTGAGCGTTCGACTCAGAGAGTAAAATATCAAATTTAACCATAATCTCTATAACTATCTAAAACTAATGCACCCTGTAGAGTGAAATGCAACATCAACAATATTTTCACATCATAACATCAAAAAGGTAATTTGGAGCACTCACGCACCCTGTAACATCAATCATAATATATGGGAGCTGATCCCCTGTACAGCTCTCTTAAATCCAACCTGGTGCCAGCGAAGAACTCAGCTCGGACTTCCACTTAATAACCAAATCGAGGTCCCAGCGAAGAACTCAAGCCGTGTCTACCCCGAAGGACCGGGTCCCAGCGAAGATCTCAAGCCGTGTCTACCCGTCCTATCCATAGTCCACACCACATCACACGCACGCCAACGCACGCACACTGCTCCAAATTACCACAACAACATCCATGGCACGCTAACAGTTATGAATGCAACATAAATCGTGCCTAGAGTTTAACTACATAAATATATGCATATAAGTGATGCATGGGCATGCTTGAACATATAATAATATCGAAATTACAATTAAAATTAATATTTTACTCACAGACTTGACGATGGTCACTGAGGCGGCTGGGCAGAGGAAGAAGGCTGTCCCGGCTCACCTGAAAATTTTATTACAATCATTTAATAAATTTGACTCAATACAGACAAAAAAAAAGACCAATACGTCCTAAGTCGTGCCGAAAATCCGGCAGAGTCTCCCCTATACCTAGGACCTACCCAACCTGCAAAAGGGCTCAAAACACACTTCTATATTCACAATCCATATGTCCACAACTCAATCCCATCACACAGCCCCTCCTGGGCCCATCAAATCAATCATCCATCACAATATGTAAAATTTCAATTTAGTCCTTATAATTGACCTTTTTTGCAAAAACTGCCCAAATCAGCTCTAAAAATTCTAAAACTTTGCCCCGCGGTCCTTAGCAATATTACTAAGCGATTGCAAAAAGAATCATAATTTTCTAAGCTACCACGAATATTTTATGGATTTTTAATCCTATTTAAGCACTAGAAAATTACGTAAAAACAAGGTTCGGGTTTACCTTTGCCGATTCCGACTTCGGGGACGCGCTCGGGCCATCTGAATATGGGGGGGAAGCCAAAACCTCGGTGCAATTCGGAGACTTTTCCAGAACTGTCCGTTCGCCTAATTTTGCATCTGGCCAATCACACATGTCCGCGAATTGAGGATACCTACACGAAGCCCACAGCATGGGGGTTAGTACATAAATTTTTCAGAATTTTCTAAGCTCATTTAATGCTCGAAAAAACACTGCGAAATTTCGTGGGACCCACCGAAAAATGGTGTCAAAAAAATTCAAAATTTATGTCGCCACGAAGCTCTCGACGAGTGGAGCGCTCTGGTACTCTCGGTTTTCTCGTGGGATTCACGGTTTGCGAGAAATCTAGCCCGAAAGTCAAAATGGGCTAAAACTTCCCGGGCAAAAATTGGACAAACCGCTCGATGGATTTCGGTGTTCTTGGTGTCTATGGCAAGCTCTCGATGAGTAGATGATTTTAGACACAAGACCAGGTCCAATTGGTGGCCGGATCGGCCGGATTTTGGCCGGGAAGTCAAAATGTCGCGCGCGAGGAAGGGGAGTTCGCGAGCGTTTTCCGTTGGGCGCGGCCACTGGCCGGGAGGTCGGGAGGCTGCTGGCCACTGGGAGGCAGGGGTAGGTGGCTGGCCGGCGGGCTAGGGCGGGAGGAGAGAGAAAACGGGAGAAAGAGAGAAGGGGGAGGAGACGCGCGCGGGAGGAAGAAAAAGGGGAGGGAGCTAGTCCGATTCGACCGGTCCGATCCGGTCCGGTTCAATTCTGCCGGTTCGATTCGAAATACAAAATTTTGAATTTTTACTCTACCTCGGGACCGAAAACGAGGTCCAAAAATTCCGAAAAAATTCTAGAAAACTCAGAAAAATACTTAGACTCCAAATATATTTTTAGTTTTGCCACGTGGTCTTTAAATTAATTTTTAAAAATCATCAAAGTTTATATTTTCGGAAAATCGAACCCAATTTTTAAAATCAGAAAAATCTAAAAAAAATTCCTAAAATTTAAATAAAATTAAAATACTAAAAATGCTCATAAAATTTAAAATTTTGGGGTGTTACATTCTTCCCCCCTTACAGAAAATTCGTCCTCGAATTTTTACACAAGGCAGAATAAAGTACATGATTATACATTGAACAAATAGGGGTACTTGCTACGCATGTCCCGTTCTGACTCCCAGGTGCACTCTTCCACCGACTGACTCCTCCACAAAACCTTAACCATAGGGATCTGTTTTGATCTCAGCTGTCTCACTTGGTAGTCCACTATGGCTACAGGCTGCTCCTCAAATGTCAAATTCTCTTTTAGCTCTATCACATCCGGCTGTAGTACATGAGAAGGATCTGGAATGTATTTCCTGAGCATGGAGATGTGAAACACGGGATAAACATGAGAAAGGTTGGGTGGTAGCTCCAACCGGTAGGCAACTGCTCCAACTCTATCAGTAACCTCAAAAGGTCCGATATACCGAGGTGCCAACTTGCCCTTCTTTCCAAATCTCATGACTCCCTTCATTGGAGAAACCTTCAGGAATACATAGTCGCCATCGCAAACTCCACATCCTCCGTCTGGGTCCGTGTGCATAACTCTTACGCCTCTTGAAAGTTTTTAGTCGTTCCCTGATTAAAGGAACTACCTCTGAAGTGTACTGCACTAGGTTTACATCATGCACCTTCGCTTCCCCCATTTCTATCCAACACAGAGGAGACCTACACTTTCTTCCATATAATGCCTCATAGGGTGCCATCCCTATGCTGGAGTGGTAACTGTTGTTGTAGGCAAACTCCACCAAAGCTAGCTGCTCATCCCATTGACCTCCAAAATCCAAGACACTCATGCGAAGCATGTCTTCCAGTGTTTGGATTGTCCTTTCGCATCAGTCCGTCTGCGAGGCGGAAAGCCGTACTAAAGTTCAACTGTGTGCCAAGTGCCTCCTGCAACTTTCTCCAAAACCGAGAAGTGAACTGGGGCCCTCTGTCAGATATTATGGAAGCTGGAACTCCATGCAATCTGACTATTTCTTGAGTGTAGAGTCGGGCGTACTGTGCCACGGAATGTGTAGTCTTCACAGGCAAGAAGTGAGCTGATTTGGTCAAGCGGTCTACAATTACCCATATGGAATCATATTCTCGCGTGGTACGAGGCAACCCAGTCACAAAATCCATAGTGATCATTTCCCACTTCCATTCTGGGATAGGGAGCTCCTGCAGCTTCCCAGACAGTCTCTGGTGTTCAAACTTCACCTTATGACAAGTCAAGCACTTGGACACAAAGTCTGCTATGTCTCTCTTCATGCCATTCCACCAATAGCTATTCTTCACATCATGGCACGTCTTGGTGGAACCTGGGTGGACATTGTACAGTGTATAGTGTGCCTCTCGCATGATTTCATTCCTAAGGTTGTCCACATCGGGCACACATATCCTAGAACCTTGCACTAGGGCGCCATCATTGGCAAATCCAAACTCACCACCTTCACCCTGCTGTACTCTTTCTATGATCTTCATCAATTGTTGGTCTCTGTGCTGGGAAACTCTAACTCTGTCTCCCAAGTCTGGCCTCACTGAAAAATGAGCCAACAATACCCCCTCATCTGAAAGATCTAGGATTAAACCTTGATCAATCAACTCATGTACCTCCTGAATCAATGGTCTCTTTTCTGATATGTGCGCTAAAGCGCTGTAAGATTTTCTGCTCAAAGCATCTGCTACTACATTGGCCTTCCCAGGGTGGTACTGGATGGTGCAATCATAGTCTTTCAGAAGCTCCATCCATCTCCTCTGTCTCAAGTTTAAATCCCTCTGTTGGAAGATGTACTTCAAACTCTTATGGTCAGTGTATATCTCGCACACTTCACCATACAGGTAGTGTCTCCAGATTTTTAGTGCAAAGACTACAGCCGCTATTTCCAAATCATGGGTGGGGTAGTTTTGCTCATGCCTCTTCAGCTGTCTTGAAGCATAAGCCACTACTTTTCCATTCTGCATCAAAACACACCCTAGGCCAACTCTGGGCGTCACGATTACCAGTGTATCCTTCACCACTCATAGGTAGTGTCAACACAGGGGCAGTGGTTAGACGCTCCTTAAGCTTCTGGAAACTCTCCTCACAGTCATCTGTCCAAATGAATGGAACATTCTTCCAGGTTAACTTAGTTAGGGGAGCTGCTATCCTGGAAAAATCCTGTACAAAACGCCTATAGCAGCCAGCTAGACCCAGAAAACTTCGCACCTCAGTGACTGTTGTAGGCCTAAGCCAATCGATTCTGACTTCAATTTTCTTGGGATCCACTTGAATTCCGTCACTAGAAACCACGTGTCCCAAGAATGAGATGCTTTCTAGCCAAACTTCACATTTTGAAAATTTGGCATATAGCTGGTGCTCCCTCAAAGTCTGCAACACCATTCTCAAGTGCCACATGTGTTCTTCCTCGGTCCGAGAGTATACCAAAATGTCATCTATGAATACGATGACAAAACGGTCCAAAAATGGCTTGAACACCCGGTTTATCAAGTCAATGAAGGCTGCTGGTGCATTAATGAGTCCAAAAGACATCACCAAGAACTCATAATGACCATATCTTGTCCTGAATGCCGTTTTGGACACGTCCTCATTCCTGATTCTCAACTGATGGTAGCCTGATCGCAGGTCTATCTTGGAAAAGAATCTAGCCCCTTGGAGCTGATCAAACAAATCGTCGATCCGAGGAAGTGGATACTTGTTCTTCACATTCACCTTGTTCAGCTGTCTATAGTCAATGCACAACCTCAATGACCCATCTTTCTTTCTCACAAATAGAACAGGAGCACCCCAGGGTGAAGTGCTCGGACGTATGAAACCTTTGTCCAACAGCTCCTGTAGTTGCTCTTTTAACTCTTTCAATTCTGCTGGGGCCATCCTCTAAGGTGGCATTGATATGGGGTTTGTACCCGGAACAACATCAATGCAGAACTCTATTCCCCTTTCTAGTGGCAACCCTGGAAGCTCTTCAGGGAAGACATCCATGAATTCTCTGACAACAGGAACATTTTCCTTGTTGACACCTTCTACAGAGGTATCTCTCACCAATGCCAAATACCCTTGACATCCACGCCTCAACATTTTTCTAGCACTAATTGCTGACACCAAGTTATATGGAGCCACGCTCCTGTCACCATCAAAGCTAAACTCTTCCACACCGGGTATGTGGAAATACACCTTTTTGTTCCTGCAGTCTAAGGTGGCATAATGAGTTGCCAACCAGTCCATTCCCAAAATTACATCAAAATCAATCACTGGTAGAGGAACCAAGTCTGCTGCGAGGATCTTTCCATCCACTACTACTGGGCTACCCGGAAAAACCATATCTACATCTATGTTGTCACTAAGTGGGGTAGCTACCAATAAAGGACATTCTAAGGTTGTAGGGTTTCTACCCAACCTCATGGCAAACACAGGGGAGACAAATGAGTGCGTAGCACCCGGATCTATCAAAACACGAGCCTCATAGGAACAGACCAGAAGAATACCAGCCACAACTGCATTTGAAGCATGAGCATCCTGGTGGGTCAGGGTGAAAACCCAAGCTTGACCCCTACCCTGAGTGGCAGAACCCTGATACTGACTTCTACCTCCTGATCTGCCTCCAAATCCACGTACCCCTTGTCCTCGGCCCTGTTGGCCACTGAACTGACTACCTGCCATGCTGGAAGCACCCGGATACAACTGACGAGGAACATTCGCAACAAAACCCTGTGACCCCATCTGTGGCTCGCTGAACATGGGGCATTCCCTAGCAAAGTGACCTGGTTGGCCACACCTGAAGCATACTCTTGAACCCATCAAACAAGGTCCTGAATGTCCTCTTCCACACTGTGCACAAGGTGCTAAGGAAGATCCTGAACTGCACCAGGAACTCGTACCACTGAGCGTGACCCTTCTTTGGATCCGTATCCAGGTCTGAACCCTCGAGGTTTGTGTCTAAAACCACTCTTCTTGTTCCTACTTTTTCCTCTGTAATTACTCTGGCCACCACTGTCTGGAGTACCCATTTGGGGAACACCGGTAGAACCCTCTGCTCTGTTTTTCTTTGCTCTTCCGCTGTCATCCACAGCATAGCTAATCTCAATCTGTCTGGCTCGATCAACCACCACATCAAAAGACTGATCAGACATCATGGCCAGGTTCGCATACCTTCTGTCAAGCCCCTTTAGGAATCTTTTCACCTTCATAGTTTCTGTAGCTACTGCTGTAGGGGCATATCTGCTCAATTCCAGAAATTCTGTAGCATATTCATCTACAGACCTGCCATTCTGTCTTAAGGCCTCAAAGGCCCACTGCTTCTGATCTCTGAAGCTTTCTAGCACAAACCGATTGATGAACAGTTCCACAAACTGAGTCCACAACAAACCCTCCATCCGAGGTAACACGTAGTCATTCATCCATTGTCTAGGCATAGGCCCCATGACATGCTGTATACACTCTATTAGTCTTCTATCAGTCAACTGCAATTCTGTTCCTGCCTGTCTACAGGAATCCAAAAATCGATATGCATCGTCTGACACATCATAAGTACCAGGCACCAATTTCTTAAAATTTATGATCTGTTTGTAAGGTTCTCCTCTTGGTGAGGTGGACTGCTGCTGCTGTGGAGGGTGAACCATATATTGCGCCATCATGTCGATGGTTCTCTGCAATCCTGCTAGAGTAGCTGCCATGGGGTCCATGGGACCCTGTGCCACAAAAGACTGATCCTGAACTGGTGGTAGCTGCTCTTCTACTTGAGCAGCTCTAGGCCTCCTACCCCGCCTCCTCGGGGCAGGCGCCTCATCCTGTGCCGACACCTCGTCGAGCACATGCAGTTCAGTGCGATGGCGGCTCTCACCTTCTACGCATTTTCCTGAAATTCAGCAGCATTAGCCCACAAAATTCAAAACAGCATGTTACACAGCTCTATAGACTCATACTTATAAATAATTATATGAAGCAGAAACTAGAAGCAAAGATGACAATGCAAGACGAATGTGGACCCTATTTTTCCGCATGTGACTCCTAGTGGACTCTTCCCAACACTTAGACAATTTTTCCCTAAGAATCTGGAGCCTAAGCTCTAATACCACATTTGTCACGACCCAACCTATGGGCCGGACCGGCACTAGGACCTGGGCCAGCCTAAAGCCCCCGAGGCTCGTAGTAAGCCTAACTGTTCATTTACCCAATTCTAAGGCCCATTTGGGCCCAATTTCAAGAAACCAAACGGACAGAGTCCGACCATAAAATGGACTTTCCAACGGGGAGTTTTCGACTCACCCGACCTGTAAACACAATAAATACTCAATTGGGGAGCTTAGCTCACCCTCCACATACTCATCAGCATAAAAATAAATGGGAGCTCAGCTCCCTCATCCAATCCATCAAACATGCATAGAATATTAAGTTTACAGGTCCAAAATAATAATTTAGTTTACAGACCCAAATCAAATAAACATTTCTAACACATGCGGAAATTCTAAGATTTAACAAGTTTATACAAACATTAGTAATCGACCTGCGAGGGAGAAAGCAGGTTAACCTCAAAAATATCCTCCTGTGGCCTGGAAAAATTTTGAACAGGAGTGAGCGTTCGACTCAGAGAGTAAAATATCAATTATAACCATAATCTCTATAACTATCTAAAACTAATGCACCCTGTAGAGTGAAATGCAACATCAACAACATTTTCACATCATAACATCAAAAAGGTAATTTGGAGCACTCACGCACCCTGTAACATCAATCATAATATATGGGAGCTGATCCCCTATACAGCTCTCTTAAATCCAACCTGGTGCCAGCGAAGAACTCAGCTCGGACTTCCACTTAATAACCAAATCGGGGTCCCAGCGAAGAACTCAAGCCGTGTCTACCCCGAAGGACCGGGTCCCAGCGAAGATCTCAAGCCGTGTCTACCCGTCCTATCCATAGTCCACACCACATCACACGCACGCCAACGCACGCACACTGCTCCAAATTACCACAACAACATCCATGGCACGCTAACAGTTATGAATGCAACATAAATCGTGCCTAGAGTTTAACTACATAAATATATGCATATAAGTGATGCATGGGCATGCTTGAACATATAATAATATCGAAATTACAATTAAAATTAATATTTTACTCACAGACTTGTGATGGTCACCGGCGGTGAGCGGAGGAAGAAAGGCATCGGCTCACACGACAATTTTATTACAATCATTTAATAAATTTGACTCAATACAGACAAAGAAAAAGACCAATACGTCCTAAGTCGTGCTGAAAATCCCGTAGAGTCTCCCTTATACCTAGGACCTACCCAACCTGCAAAAGGGCTCAAAACACACTTCTATATTCACAATCCATATGTCCACAACTCAATCCCATCACACAGCCCCTCCTGGGCCCATCAAATCAATCATCCATCACAATATGTAAAATTTCAATTTAGTCCTTATAATTGATCATTTTTGCAAAAACTGCCCAAATCAGCTCTAAAAATTCTAAAACTTTGCCCCGCGGTCCTTAGCAATATTACTAAGCGATTGCAAAAAGAATCATAATTTTCTAAGCTACCACTAATATTTTATGGATTTTTAATCCTATTTAAGCACTAGAAAATTAGGTAAAAACAAGGTTCGGGTTTACCTTTGCCGATTCCGACTTCGGGGACGCGCTCGGGTCGTCTGACAATGGGGGGGTAGCCAAAACCTCGGTGCAATTCGGAGACTTTTCCAGAACGTGCAGTGCATGCGGAATTTTGCAGACCCGGTCAACTGTCGAATTTCCGCGAATTGAGGATACCTACACGAAGCCCACAGCATGGGGGTTAGTACATAAATTTTTCAGAATTTTCTAAGCTCATTTAATGCTCGAAAAAACACTGTGAAATTCCGTGGGACCCACAGAAAAATGGTGTCAGAAAAATTCGAAATTTATGTCGCCGCGAAGCTCTTGACGAGTGGAGCGCTCTGGTACTCTCGGTTTTCTCGTGGGATTCACGGTTTGCGAGAAATCTAGCCCGAAAGTCAAAATGGGCTAAAACTTCCCGGGCAAAAATTGGACAAACCGCTCGATGGATTTCGGTGTTCTTGGTGTCTATGGCAAGCTCTCGACGAGTAGATGATTTTAGACACAAGACTCGGTCCAATTTGTGGCCGGATAGGCCGAATTTTGGCCGGGAAGTCGAAATGTCGCGCGCGAGGGAGGGGAGTTCGTGAGCGTTTTCCGGCCGTTTGGGGCGGCGGCAGGCTGGCTGGGGAGGCTGGGAGGCGGCGCCGGTCGGCTGGGGTGGCAGGGGGAGGTGGCTGGCCGGCGGGCTAGGGCGGGAGGAGAGAGAAAATGGGAGAAAGAGAGAAGGGGGAGGAGACGCGCGCGGGAGGAAGAAAAAGGGGAGGGAGCCTGTCCGATCCGGTCCGGTTCGATTCTGCCGGTTCGATTCGAAATACAAAATTTTAAATTTTTACTCTGCCTCGGGACCGAAAACGAGGTCCAAAAATTCCGAAAAAATTCCAGAAAACTCAGAAAAATACGTGGACTCCAAATATATTTTTAGTTTTGCCACGTGGTCTTTAAATTAATTTTTAAAAATCATCAAAGTTTATATTTTTGAAAAATCGAACCCGATTTTTAAAATCCGAAAAATCTAAAAAAAATTCCTAAAATTTAAATAAAATTAAAATACCAAAAATGCTCATAAAATTTAAAATTTTGGGGTGTTACACATGCAATCTGACGATTTCTCGAATATAGAGTCGGGTGTACTGTGCAACAGAATATGTAGTCTTCACAGGCAAGAAGTGAGCTGATTTGGTTAGGCGGTCTACAATTACCCATATCGAATCATACCCTTGCGTGGTATGAGGCAACCCAATCACAAAATCCATAGTAATCATTTCCCACTTCCATTCTGGGATAGGGAGCTCTTGCAACTTCCCTGACGGTCTCTGGTGTTCAAACTTCACCTTCTGACAAGTCAAGCACTTGGACACAAAGTCTGCTATGTCTCTCTTCATGCCATTCCACCAATAGCTATCTTTCACATCATGGTACATCTTGGTGGAACCTAGGTGGACACTATACAGTGTATAGTGTGCCTCTCGCATGATTTCATCTCTGAGATTGTCCACATCGGGCACACATATCCTAGAACCTTGCACTAGGGTGCCATCATTGGCAAATCCAAACTCACCACCTTCACCTTGCTGTACTCTTTCTATGATCTTCATCAATTGTTGGTCTCTGTGCTGGGAAACTCTAACTCTGTCTCGCAAGTCTAGCCTCACTAAAAAATGAGCCAACAATACCCCCTCATCTGAAAGATCTAGGATTAAACCTTGATCCATCAACTCATGTACTTCCTGAATCAACGGTCTCTTCTCTGCTGAAATATGCGCCAAACTGCCAGAAGATTTTCTGCTCAAAGCATCTGCCACTACATTATCCTTCCCAGGGTGGTACTGGATGGTGCAATCATAGTCTTTCAGAAGCTCCATCCATCTCCTCTGTCTCAAGTTTAAATCCCTCTGTTGGAAGATGTACTTCAAACTCTTGTGGTCGGTGTATATCTTGCACACTTCACCATACAGGTAGTGTCTCCAGATTTTTAGTGCAAAGACTACAGCCGCCATTTCCAAATCATGGGTGGGGTAATTTTGCTCATGCCTCTTCAGCTGCCTTGAAGCATAAGCCACTACTTTTTCATTCTGCATCAACACACACCCTAGGCCAACTCTGGAGGCGTCACAGTACACAGTGTATCCTTCACCACTCATAGGTAGTGTCAACACAGGGGCAGTGGTTAGACACTCCTTAAGCTTCTGAAAACTCTTCTCACAGTCATTTGTCCAAATAAATGGAACATTCTTCTGCGTTAACTTAGTTAGGGGAGCCGCTATCCTGAGAAAATCTTGCACAAATCGCCTATAGTAGCCAGCCAGACCCAGAAAACTTCGCACCTCAGTGACTGTTGTAGGCCTAAGCCAATCAATTACAGCTTCAATTTTCTTGGGATCCACTTGAATACCTTCACTAGAAACCACGTGTCCCAAGAAGGAGATGCTTTCTAGCCAAAATTCACATTTTGAAAATTTGGCATATAGCTGGTGCTCCCTTAAAATCTGCAACACCATCCTCAAATGCCACACGTGCTCTTCCTCGGTCCAAGAGTATACCAAAATGTCATCTATGAATACGATGACAAAACGGTCCAAAAATGGCTTGAACACCCTGTTCATAAAGTCCATGAAGGCTGCTGGTGTATTAGTGAGTCCAAAAGACATCACCAAGAACTTATAATGACCATATCTTGTCCTGAATGCCGTTTTGGACACGTCCTCATTCCTGATTCTCAACTGATGGTAGCCTGATCGTAGGTCTATCTTGGAAAAGAATCTAGCCCCTTGGAGCTGATCAAACAGGTCATCGATCCGAAGAAGCGGATACTTGTTCTTCACAGTCACCTTGTTCAGTTGTCTATAGTCAATACACAACCTCAATGACCCATCTTTCTTTTTTACAAATAGCACAGGAGCACCCCAGGGTGAAGTGCTCGGACGTATGAAACCCTTGTCCAAAAGCTCTTGTAGTTGCTCCTTTAACTCTTTCAATTCTGCTGGTGCCATCCTGTAAGGCGGCATTGATATGGGGTTTGTACCTAGCACAATATCAATGCAGAACTCTATTTCCCTTCCTGGTGGCAACCCTGGAAGCTCCTCAGGGAAGACATCCATGAAATCTCTGACAACAGGAACATTCTCCATGTTAACCCCTTCTACAGATGTGTCTCTCACCAATGCCAAATATCCTTGACATCCACGCGTCAACATTTTTCTAGCACTAATTGCTGACACCAAATTATATGGAGCAACGCTCCTGTCACCATCAAAGCTAAACTCTTCCACACCAGGTATGTGGAAATGCACCTTTTTGTTCCTGCAGTCTAAAGTGGCATAATGAGTTGCCAACCAATCCATCCCTAAAATTACATCAAAATCTATCACTGGTAGAGGAACCAAGTCTGCTAGGAGGATCTTTCCATCTACCACTACTGGGCTACCCGGAAAAACCATATCTACATCTATGTTGTCACTAAGTGGGGTAGCTACTGACAAAGGGCATTCTAAAGTTGTAAGGTTTCTACCCAACCTCATGGCAAACACAGGGGAGACAAATGAGTGCGTAGCACCCGAATCTATTAAAACACAAGCCTCATAGGAACAGACCAGAAGAATACCTGCCACAACTGCATTTGAAGCCTGAGCATCCTGATGAGTCAGGGTGAAAACCCGAGCTTGACCCCTACCCAGAGTGGCGTAACTCGACATCGACTTCTACCTCTGACCGCCTCCAAATCCACGCCCCGCTTGTCTCGCCCGCCCAGCCATCGAATCGATCACTGCCATGCTGGAAGCACCCGGATACAACTGACGAGGAACATTTGCAACAGAACCCTGTGACCCCATCTGTGGCTCGCTGAACATGGGGCATTCCCTAGCAAAGTGACCTGGTTGGCCACACCTGAAGCATACTCCTGAACCCATCATACAAGGTCCTGAATGTCCTCTTCCACACTGTGCACAAGGTGCCAAGGAGGATCCTGAACAAGATCCAGAACTGCTGTATTCTGAACTTTGACCACTGCTGGATCCGTACCCTAGTCTAAACCCTTGGGATTTGTGTCTAAAACCACTCCTCTTGTTCCTACTTCTTCCTTTGAAATAACTCTGGCCACCACTATCTGGAGCACCCATATAGGGAACACCTGAAGAACCCTCTGCTCTATTTTTCTTTGCTCTTCCGCTGTCATCCGCAGCATAGCTAATCTCTATCTGTCTGGCTCGATCAACTACCACATCAAACGACTGATCAGACATCATGACCAGGTTTGCATACCTCCTGTCAAGCTCCTTTAGGAATCTCTTCACCTTCATAGTTTCTGTAGCTACCGCTGTAGGGGCATACCTGCTCAATTCTAGAAATTCTGTAGTATATTCATCTACAGACCTGCCATTCTGTCTTAAGGCCTCAAAGGCCCACTGCTTTTGGTCTCTGAAACTTTCTGGTACAAACCGGTTGATGAACAGTTCCACAAACTGAGTCCACGACAAACCCTCCATCCGAGGTGATATGTAATCATTCATCCATTGTCTAAGCATAGGCCCCATGACATGCTGCATACACTCTATAAGTCTTCTATCAGTCAACTGCAATTCTGTTCCTGCCTGTCTGCAGGAATTCAAAAACCGATATGTATCGTCTGACACGTCATAAGTATCAGGCACCAACTTCTTGAAATTGATTATCTGTTTGTAAGGTTCCCCTCTTGGTGCGGTGGACTGCTGCTGCTGTAGAGGGTGGACCATATATTGTGCCATCATGTCGATGGTTCTCTGCAACCCAGCTAGAGTAGCTGCCATGGGGTCCCATACCCTGTGCCATGAAAGACTGATCCTGAACTGTTGGCAGCTGCTCTTCTACTTGAGCATCTCTAGGCCTCCTACCCCACCTCTTCGGGGTAGGCGCCTCATCCTGTGCTGACACCTCGTCAGGCACATCTGGTTCTGGTGCAGTGGCAGCTCTCCTGCTTCTACGCATTTTCCTGAAATTCAGCAGTATTAGCCCACAAAATTCAAAACAACAGGTTACACAGCTTTATAGACTCATATTTACACACAATATATGAAGCAGAAACTAGAAGTAAAGATGACAATGCAAGACGAATGTGGACCCTATTTTCCGCATGTGACTCCTAGTAGACTCTTCCCAACACTTAGATAGTTTTTCCCTATGAATCTGGAGCCTAAGCTCTGATACCACAATTGTCACGACCCAACCTATGGGCCGGACCGGCACTAGGACCTGGGCCAGCCTAAAGCCCCCGAGGCCCGTAGTAAGCCTAACTGTTCCTCAACCCAACTCAAAGGCCCATTGGGCCCAATTTCAAGAAATCAACCGGACAGAGTCCAGCCATAAAATGGACCTTCCAACGGGGAGTTTTTGACTCACCCGACTTGTAAACACAATAAATAATCAACTGGGGAGCTCAGCTCACCCTCCACATACTCATATCAGCACAAAGATAAATGGGAGTTCAGCTCCCTCATCCAACTCATCAAACATGCATAAAATTATGCGTCTACAGGTCCAACATGATAATAATATTACAAACCAAAATCAAATAAATACTTCTAACACATGCGAAAATTCTAGGAGTAAATAAAATTACACAAATATTGATAAACAACCTGCGAAGGAGAAAAGCAGGTTAACCACAATAAAATCCTCCTGTAGCCTGAAAAAAATATTGAACAGGAGTGAGCGTTCGACTCAGAGAGTAAAATATCAATTTTAGCCATAATCTCTATAACTATCTAAAACTAATGCACTCTGTAGAGTGAAATGCAACATCAGCAATAATTTCACATCATAACATCAAAAAGATAATTTGGAGCACTCACGCACCCAGTAATATCAATCATAATATATATGGGAGCTGATCCCCTATACAGCTCTCTTAAATCCAACCTGTGCCAGCGAAGAACTCAGCTTGGACTTCCACTTAATAACCAAATCGGGGTCCCAACGAAGATCTCAAGCCGTGTCTACCCGTCCTATCCATAGTCCACACCACATCACACGCACGCCAACGCACGCACACTGCTCCAAATTACCACAACAACATACATGGCACTTTCACAGTTTTGAATGCAACATAAAACGTGCCTAGAGTTTAACTACATAGATACATACATATAGGTGATGCATGGGCATGCCTGCACATATAATAATATCGAAATTACAATTAAAATTAATATTTTACTCACAGACTTGACAACGGTCACTGTGGCGGCTGGGTGGAGGAAGAAGGCTGTCCCGGCTCACCTGACAATTACATTACAATCATTTAATAAATTTGACTCAATACAAATCAAGAAAAGACCAAATACGTCCTAAGTCGTACCGAAAATCCGGCAGAGTCTCCCCTATACCTAGGACCTACCCAACCTGCAAAAGGGCTCAAAACACACTTCTATATTCGCAACTCATATATCCACAACTCAATCATATCACACAGCCCCTCCTGGGCCCATCAAATCAGTCATCCATCATAATATGTAAAATTTCAATTTAGTCCTTATAATTGATCTTTTTGTAAAAACTGCCCAAACAAGCTTTAAAAATTCTAAAACTTTGCCCTGCGGTCCTTAGCAATATTACTAGGCTATTGCAAAAAGAATCACAATTTTCTGAGCTACCACGAATATTTTATGAATTTTTAATCCTATTTAAGCACTAGAAAATTATGAAAAAGCAAGGTTCGGCTTTACCTTTGCCGGTTCCGACTCCCGGAACGCGCTCGAAACATTTGACAATGGTGGGGTAGCCAAAACATCGATTCAATTTGGAGACTTTTTCCGATAACCGGTCTGTCTGGCCGGAAATTCACAGACCTGGACAACTATCGAATTTCTGCTAATTGAAGATACCTACACGAAGCCCATAACATGGGGGTTAGTACATAAATTTTACGAAATTTTCTAAGCTCATTAAATGCTCGAAAAAACACTGCGAAGTTCCGTGGGACCCACCGAAAAACGGTGTCGGAAAAATTCAAAATTTATATCCCCGCGAAGCTCTCGACGAGTGGAGCGCTCTGGTACTCTCGGTTTTCTCGTGGGGTTTACGGTTTGGAGAAATCTAGCCCCAAAAGTCAAAATGAGCTAAAACTTTCCAGGCAAAAATTGGACAAACCGCTCGATAAATTTCGGTGTTCTTGGTGTCTATGGAAAGCTCTCGACGAGTAGATGGATTTAGACACAAGACCCGGTCCGATTGGTAGCCGGATTTTGGCCGGGAAGACGAAGCGACGCGCTTGCGCGTCGTGTCGCTTCGGGCGCCGTTTTCCGGCGTTCCAGGCGGCTGCCGGTGAGCTGGGACGGGTGCCGGCGGGCTGGGGTGGCAGGGGAGGTGGCGGCGCGGTAAGCGGAGGAGGGAGGAGAGAGAAAACGGGAGAGGAAGAGAGGAGGGTCGGGACGCGCGCGGGGAGAAGAATGAAGAAAAAGAAAAGGCCGGTCCGATTCGACCGGTCCGATTCAGAATACAAAATTTTAAATTTTTGCTCTTCCTTGGAACAGAAAACGAGGTCCAAAAATTCTGAAAAAAATTCTAGAAAACTCAGAAAAATTTATAGACTCCAAATATATTTTTAATTTTGCCACGTGGTCTTTAAATTAATTTTTAAAAATCATCAAAGTTTATATTTTCGGAAAATCGAACCCGGTTTCTAAAATCTGAAAAATCTCAAATAATTTCTTAAAATTTAAATAAAATTAAAATATCAATAATACTTATAAAATAATAAAATTTAAAATTTTAGGGTGTTACAATTTATTTTTGGGATAAACCCATTTACAATCACTAAAAGTAGATTACACTTATTAATAAAGTTAGCTGTTAAATAAAAAATATATATATAATTTAAAATAATTAAACAAAAGCTTACAAATAATCAACAATAAAAAAAATGACAAATAGTAATTATTTTTTCCAAACACGCTAACTCATTAATTACTCAACCACTACTCACCACAAATAAACTACACAAATAATGTGTCATGAATTTACCTCCTAACTCTTTCTTGGGGCACTCTGCACCTGCTTTTATAGCTATGGTAGACTTGAAATATATATATATATATATATATATATATATATATATATATATATATATATATATATATATATATATATATCGTTTTTTTTTAAACTTTGTAATTAGATTTTAGCTTCTAATTTCTAATTTTATTTAGACTTGAACTCAACCCTAATAACAGTGGATATTCAAACATTATAAATACCTATCTAAAGCTTGAAAAACATATCCTGAAGTTGCAATCCTTATTTTTTCTAGTGATTTTACGCTCCAGACAAAGAAAGGAGAAACTTTTTGAGATGTAAATATTCTTGCGTGTTCTATTGTGTTTTCGTATAAGGAGTATAAGGTTGCCAACTTGAAGGTAACTTATATCTTATAATTTTCATTGTTTCATCTCTCTCTCCCCCATAGATTTAATTCCATTAAACCTTTTACTTTTTTTCCTTACCATCTTGAAGTTTTTCCATTATTAATTATCAACCACAATCGAAACTAGTGATATAGAAGAAGATAAGCTACCAATGTGGAGGCTAAAGATAGCAGCAGGAGGCAATGATCCTTACGAGTACAGCACAAATAATTTTCTTGGAAGGCAAATATGGGAGTTCGATCCTGACGGTGGCTTCCCTGAAGAGCGAGCTGAGGTTGAGGCTGCCCGTGAAAATTTCTGGAAAAATCGATTCCAGGTCAGGTGTAGCTCTGACCTCCTTTGGCAATTCCAGGTACGTATATATAATAAACGTCCCACTACATACTCAACTCCTCTTTCTCCATCTCTTTACAAAACTTGCTCAATTACCTCTTAATATATATATATATATTTGGATGCTTATAAATTGTTAAACTTGCTCAGTTACTTAATTATAGCATGTATCAGTTAACACACATTTTAACCTGTTTTTAGGCTAGTATTACTTATATATATATATTATTTATTGAAATTTGATAAATAAAAAGTGAAATATTCAATTTCATCTGATGAATGTTTAATTTAGTTATTTTTAATTTTTTATTTAAATTAATTTAACGAAAATATCAAATTTTTTATAAATTTCTTTTTTTTTTAAGTAAAATTTCTGGATTTATTTAAAAAAAATTAAGAAGTTCAATTTCTCTTTAAGGCCTTGTATGGTTGAAAGTAATTTCATTAGAAAACTCCAATTTACAAGGAATTGTAAAAATTTATCTTATTTAATTGATATTTTATTTCAACTCATAGAGATGTAATTTCTTTCCGTTTATACTTATTTAGAGGGAGTTTATTTTATAAGCTTTAAAAATAAGTTAATTTATATATTTATAATAATTTTTAAACATATAAATTGAGTTTATAAATTAAAAAAAATAAATTGATAACTTAATTTTTTGTTTTGACATTTATAAGTTCTATATTTATAAATTAATTTGATCAAATATTTTAGTATATTATTTTTATTTAATTTTTAAAATTTCAATAATAAATCTCATTTTATATATTTTTTAATTATTTTAATAATAAATATACTTATAAGTTATTTTTTATTAAACACATTAATTATTTATCAATCACTTATTAGCATTTAATCAAATATGTAATTATTTAAAATTTTAAATACTTATAAATTCAAATTAGCTTATAAGTATTAGATGCTTATGAATTAATTTTTATGAGTTAGACCAAATAAAAGGCGTTTATGTTAGTTTATAAACTCTAAATATGAGTTAACTTGTTTGTTTATAACTATTTTTATATTTATAAGTTGAATTTACGAGTTAAACATAAAAAAAAAAAGTAAGAGAGACTTATCTTTTTATTTTAATATTTATATATTAATTTGATAAAATTTTTTACTTTATTATACTTATTTGAGTTTTAAAATTTTATTATAAATCTCATTTAATATTTTTTTAATTATTTTAATAATAAATATTTTTATAAGTATTTTTTATCAAATAAATCAACTCTTTATCAATTATTTATAATTAATCTAATCAAATATATAATTACTTAAAATATCAAATACTTATAAGTTTAAATTAATTTAATCTTATAAATTACTTTAAATTCACTCTCAGTAAATGAAAAAATTGAATCAAACAAGACCATATACTTTAAAAAAAAACTTCTCTAATTTTATAAAAAAACACTGTTACAAAAATTTAAAAACTAAAAAAAGTCTTATTTTATAAAACTTTATTTTACTCTGAAAAAAAAAAAAAAAAAAAAAAAAAAACTTAACTTGTTTGAACTTAAGTTTCCTCCAAAGATATTGGATTATCGTTCTAGTTACTGAAAGCACTTGGCTTGGAACGCAGTTTCTGAGAGAGAAAAAGTTCAAACAAACAATTCCTCAAGTAAAGATTCAGGACGGTGAGGAAATTACATCTGAAACTGCCACTGCCGCATTAAGGAGGAGTGTCCACTTGTTCTCAGCCTTGCAGGCTAGCGATGGCCACTGGTGCGCAGAAAATGCAGGCCCGATGTTCTATTTTCCTCCCCTGGTAATTCTTTCTCTATTTTCTGCTTCTAGACAAAGCTTTGCTCCAAATGTTCATGCAATTTCTCAACATCCCTCTCTCCCAAATGCAGGTTTTCTCTCTGTATATTACAGGCCATCTTAATACTGTGTTCTCTGCGGAGCATCGCAAAGAGATCCTACGTTACATATACTGTCATCAGGTGTGATGCTGCTGTTTAACAATTAATTGTGTAAAAGAACTCATATTTTTGATAATTAAGAGTTAGCCTTTTCTTCATTTCTTGTTCTGAATTCTGATTTTGGGAAATGGTAATAGTAGAATGAAGATGGTGGGTGGGGATTACACATTGAAGGTCACAGCACGATGTTCTGTACAGTTCTTAACTATATATGTATGCGCATACTTGGCCAAGGACGTGATGGTGGAAGGGATAATGCTTGTGAAAGAGGGCGAAAATGGATTCTTGATCATGGTGGTGCGACTGCCATAAGCTCATGGGGAAAGACATGGCTATCAGTACGCTTATATTTATAACATATTTACATCAATTTCCAATCTCCAAGGAATAATTTCTTTGTAGAATTTTTGGGTCTACTATAATAATGGTCACTAATTCACAATGATTTTATTGTCTTCACAAAACTCAAATGTCTCACAATTTCATCATTGAATTATAATTTTGTTTTACTGACCATTGTTATAATTTACCTGAAATTAGTCCGCTAGATTCTTTTCAGATTGCTTTTATTTGTTAACTCTGGTTCTAATTGATTGAAATTTCAGATACTTGGTGTTTATGAGTGGGATGGAAGCAACCCTATGCCCCCAGAGTTTTGGGTCTTTCCTACTATTTTTCCCATGCATCCAGGTTTGCAATTTATTTTTCCCATCCATCTTTCCAATTGTTTGGGCCATCCCTCTTCTGAATTTAGCTGCATAGTTTGAATTCATGTGTGCTTATGCGTCTCACATTCTAATCATCATTTATTACATAAATGCAGCAAAAATGTTTTGCTACTGTCGACTCACTTACATGCCTATGTCGTACTTGTATGGTAAGAGGTTTGTTGGTCCAATCACACCTCTTATTTTACAAATAAGAGAAGAAATATATAATGAACCTTATCACGAAATCAAGTGGAAGAGTGTGCGCCATTTATGTGCAAAGGTGAATTGACATTCATTTTGATCTTCACACAGTGGTCTGTAAAATTTTGAAGCATTTTTCTATCCTGTGAAACTTTATTTTGTGTTCAGATAAGGAGTGTCATCAATGAAAATGTTATTGCAGGAAGATAATCACTACCCCCACACTTTGATACAAATATTGATGTGGGATGCTCTTTACACATTTGGTGAGCCCCTCTTCACTCGTTGGCCCTTCAACAAATTGAGAGAAAAGGCTCTCAAAGTAACGATGGATCACATTCATTATGAAGATGAAAACAGTCGATACATTACCATTGGATGTGTGGAAAAGGTAAAATAAGGACCCAAAAAAAAAAAATTATACAGATGAAGTGATAAATTTTTTTTCTATTCTAGAGATTTTTGTGCTGACTCAACTGGAACAGCCACTATGTATGCTTGCTTGTTGGGTTGAAGATCCCAATGGGGATGCTTTTAAGAAGCATCTTGCTAGGGTAGCAGATTATGTATGGGTTGGAGAAGATGGAATAAAGATGCAGGTTGGTAGACACTTCTCTGCATAATAGTGCTAGAGATTCTGAAATTCTTGTTTCATTACTAATTGAAAATGGACGATTCTTTTCATAGTATTGTTTGTACATCTACGTATTTAAACTCCCTTTGTGCCTAATAGTTGTCTTCAAAGCACTTGATTATTAAGTAACAAATAGCATACAAAAAGGATAAAGTGATGAATTTATCTGCAGAGTTTTGGCAGTCAAGTATGGGATACAAGTCTTGTCCTCCAAGGTTTGATTGCTAGCAACCTTTCTGATGAAATAGGGCCTACACTTAAGGAAGGACACAACTTTATAAAGAATTCTCAGGTTTCCAAGTTTATGTCCTTAACTGTTCTTCCTTTGTAGTATCAAGACGTAAATTATAATTTCAGTCTCTCTTTTCTGTTCTGACTTAAAATTTGGAAGGTCACCGAGAATCCTCCTGGTGACTTCAAAAGTATGTTTCGTCATATATCCAAAGGATCATGGACTTTCTCCGATAAAGATCATGGATGGCAAGTTTCCGATTGCACTGCAGAAAGTATGAAGGTAGTTAATTCTGTTTAAAGTTTAAACTATATTTCAAACAAATTCAGAATTTAAACATCATGATAATATTTGGCGAAGTTCATCATTAAGTTCTCCTATATGTTTCATAGTGTTGTCTGCTTTTCTCTATGATGCCCGCGCAAGTTGTTGGTGAGAAAATAGAACCTAAGAAGCTGTACGATTCTGTCAATGTCTTACTTTCTCTTCAGGTATGGATTAGTCGCAATAATACAGTGCTTGTTCATATCTTATTAACCTCATAAAGTATTTCCTTGTGTTTGCTTCTTCCTCATGCATGGTTCTTAGAAAGAAATTAACAATCAGCTAAATTTTGTAAAATATTGTAGAGTAAAAATGGTGGTTTATCAGCCTGGGAACCAGCAGGAGCAAGATTATGGTTGGAGGTAACTAATTCAAGATGGTGAACTAATCTTAAAGAAGTGAATTGAAAATCTTTTACATATATCATTCCTCCAAAGTTTTCAATGATTTTAATTACATTTCCCCTTTTTAATTAGTGGCTCAATCCTGTGGAGTTTCTTGAAGACCTTGTAATTGAGCACGAGTGAGATTCTTGCATCATTTCCTTCTATAGCATGCAAAGTTTTTCTTTAGAATGTCTAGATTATGTGAGTTCCTAGATGACGTAAAATAGTTATCCAGGTATGTGGAGTGTACTTCGTCATCAATCCAGGCCTTAGTTCTATTCGAGAAGTTATATCCTGAGCAAATGAAGAAAGAGATCGAAACGTTCATCGTAAATGCTGTGCAATTCCTCGAAGACATACAAAAGCCTGATGGTTCATGGTATGATTAATCTACTAATGATTGCTGGTTGTAAACCCAAAATATATGCAGAAATCAGTTATATATATAACAAGGATTACCACAGGTATGGAAATTGGGGAATATGCTTCCTTTATGGCACATGGTTTGGGCTTGGAGGGTTAGCTGCTGCTGGCAAGACTTACAACAATTGTGCTGCTATTCGTAAAGGTGTTGATTTTCTTCTTAAATCACAAAGAGATGATGGTGGATGGGGGGAAAGTTACCTTTCCTGCCCAAAGAAGGTAAGCCCCTTTGGCTTGTACTTAAAATTAGGTGCTTCCTTTGATTATTTCTTCACCAACCATGCGTATACTTTGTTACAGGTATATACTCCTCTTGAGGGTAGCCGATCAAATTTGGTACAGACTGCCCTGGCTATGATGGGTTTGATTCATGGCGGACAGGTGTCAGCTTATACTTGTAACTCGACATCTAATATCCAATCTCTTCCTGGATTGTTTTTATCCCACAATTCAAACTCAGAGAGTAAATTCTATATTTTCATGTACATATATGATAGGCCCAAAGAGACCCTACACCTCTACATCGCGCTGCAATGTTGTTAATCAATTCTCAGACAGAACTTGGTGATTATCCACAACAGGTATATATCTCATTGATTTGAACATATATATACGTGTATGGTATACAATCAAACATTGTTGCATTTCCATCTTAACCCTTTTTTCCTTTTAGAGTGTATTTTAATAGATGGAGATTTAAAATGAAATAGGATTTCAATTGGACATTATATTAAATAAGCAAAGGTAAAGATTAGAGAAAGAGAAGAACCACAACATGTGTTAGTAAATTACAGTTTACTTTTTCTTCATATTCAAACGTTTACTATTGACATGCTTATGAATTTATGGCAGGAAATAATGGGAGTGTTCATGAGGAATTGTATGTCACACTACTCGGCATATAGGAATATTTTTCCCATGTGGGCTCTGGCAGAATACCTCCGCCACGTTCCTTTGCCTTCCAAAAATATCTAAATCAAGTCTGAAGTGTTGGCCAATGTAAGATTTTTCTAAATAATTACTATAATTAATAATTAAGATAAAATAAACTATATTCATGTATCCAGAGAAATAGAAAGTTAAGCACCTGAATTAGGATGATTAAATAATTATTTGTATATCTTGGAATGTGTGATTAGACAAAGACCTTTGTATCTAAGAATGTGTGCCTAACCTTGTTGTATTATATTATACATGTGAAGGGTATGGAAATGTCTATGGAGATGAAGTGGAAGGCTATGCAAATAAAGTGAATGTTTATGGATATGAATGTGTGAATCACCTCCTTCCTTTCCATGTATTTATCCGTTTATATCACAATTTAATTTTAATATTTTTGAATCCTATATAATTAATAGATTTGAAATATTAAATTAAATTATCAATTTAATGTAACTTACGTAACTCAAATTGACAAAAAAATGAACAGTCAAACTAATTAAATAATTATCCGTATAAGTAAATTGACAAAAAATTTAATAGGTGTTAGTTGTGGGAGTTATGGATAGTTACAAGCAATTATGAGTGGTTATGGATAGTGGGGTAATGGTGAGAAGAAAGTGTAAGTGGTGGTGAAAGTGATAACCACCAAACTTGACCATCAAGTAAATATTTTTTTATAAATCGATGTGTTAGGCTTCATTTAGGAGGACACAATAATAATCTTGACACTCAATTTTTTTCTAGTTTAATAATCTCTTTATATTTTAAGTAGTATTTTACATTTTGGTCTCGTCTCATTTTCAATTTTAGTATTTTATTTTTAATTCAAGCAATCATTTACTTTTCCCCTGCAAATATTTATATCCTTATAATTAATCTTTTCAGTTTTCAATAAAATTTATAATTTTCTGTTCATATTCTAGTTTCTGCAAATCAGCTCTTTAATTTCAAACAAGTTAACAATTTTCTACAAGTACATTTTTAAGCAAATTAGTATTTTAATTTCTCAAAACTCTTATTTACATTTGTTGCACATATTTATATTTTCTCAATAGTTAATTTTTTCAATCAAGCATAAATTTTATATTTTCTGCACATATTTACTTTCCAAAGTAATCAACAATGCTCAGCGTTTACTTTTTAAGCACAATATTTGCTCTTTCATGTATAAGCGATCTTTTAATTTCTTAACAGTCAAGTTTCAGTTCTCAAACTTTTTAAGTTGATCAAGTAAAGATCTTGACAAAGCACATCCCAATAAAATCAAAGAATTCAAGAGAAAATTTAATTCTTTATTTCTCACCAATTGGTCCAATTAAAAGTCAGACTGGCGTAAATACACTTACAAATAGGATTATGCGCATCCTTGGTACGCCCACAATCCAACTCTTACTTACAATTAGTTTACACAAAAACACTATCAATTTTGATTTTGCTAACAAGTGGTATCATAATTGCTAACATAAAGGACATGCTAGTTAGTTTAGGCAACCCCTATTTCCATAGCCACACTTAGGCCACAATTAATTTAATCAATAATAATTATATACACTAATTAATATATAATCCCATGATCACTATCTTCATCCCATATTTGTAGCCTACGACTACTCTTATGCCTTATTCAATAAGGATGTGATGCTTCTTACCCGTTTACTGTATAGCCGAGTAAGAAGTGTTACATTCGGTGCCGGAGCACTCTATCTTGTTTTATCATATCTATTATAAACTTTTAATATTATTTAAAAGTAGTAATCCATGTGTAGAAATTTTTTTTTTTTTATAACTTATTTCTATGGAGACCCGGACAGAGCCTCCCCTGTTTTATTAGCATCTGACGGGTTCCACTAATCACTTGTTAACATATTCATAGTCATCTCACACATTTTCATATCATATTCTCTTTTATCATATCATTCACAACTATTTATGAGATCTCAAAATGAAGTATCATCTATTGCATTCATATGGAAATTCATAGATAATAAATTACAAGTTTTCATTTCAATCTCAAGTTTAATTACAAGTCCAAAATGAAATATATCATAAACTAGTAATTACATCATGACTAAACATAATGAACCAAAATACTACTTTATACATGGGTCCTACCAAAATACAACTGTAGAGGTGACTAGTAAACACTGGCAGATCTGATCGGTCTCTGTGTGAGCACTACTTCTGCTGCTGCTGCGGCTGCTGGGACTGATATCCAGTACCTACACAATGAAAAACCAACGCGCTAAGCATAATGCTTAGTGGTGCATATTTTATAATAACAATAATTTAACAATTGAAATAATAATTGCAATTCATAATTTCTAGGTCTTTTACATTTTTAGTGCACTTTGAAAATAATAATAATAATAATTATTGGGATCTTTTCCATTTACTTATTGTGTATTCAGTATTAATTAATTATTATCAATGTCCAAGAAACTTATAACAATTTATAAAAGCTGGATGCACGGGAGTATACGGGTTAGACAACCATATGTCTACCTTGTATACATCTGTCAGGCACGTGGCCAGCTGTCGGGCACGATATTCGCTATCAGGCTTGTAAAGCTAGAAATAAAGTAGGCACAATGGTCAGTAAGTAGGCATAAATCCTATAGAACTGTCATACCAGACATATATTGTCAGTTCATAATTTTTTCAGTAGGTAGTACTGCTATCTGTAGTCCCTAATTAGTATACAAATTTATCCAAACTAAATAAAAAAGTCTAAGTATACTATGGTCAATTAAACATTTTTAATTATTTTAGCACTATTCACTTTTACTATTTTCTAATACTGTTCAGTGGTACCATTAATTTTATATTAATAGGACATTAGTCCCAATTTACATATTCATATCATTTTTAATATTTAATTAGCCTTATGAGTATTTTTAATTACCATGTATAGCATTTTTTCCATGAACCTTTCTTTAGGTTCATTTTGATGTATTATTTTTATCAAGAAATTTGGCTAGGTTAGGATGTCTATTTGGTCACACTTCCTTCATAACAATTGCTCCTCTATGTTTAAACTTGAATTTCAACTTTTGAATCACTCAATTCGGGGTTATAGAACTCAAGTTATTATCAAAATACTATAATTGGTCCCTTTGCCTCTAAGCTGTCTAGAATTAATAATTTCTAGTCAATAAAATTTGACCAGTCATTTGATCATTTTATAGTCATTTTTAGACTTAGGTTCCTTCACAAGATATGTTCCTCTATGTCTTAGGGACTCCCAGGTACAATTTCATAATTTTTCAAGCTTGGCATAGTGAGTTATGGTCAATGTATTAACCTAGACTCTTAATCTTATAAAGGCAATAGTCAAACTTCAGGGTAGTATGTTTAACCCTCTTTTTAGGGTCTTTACACTTTGAATTTGGCAAAGGTGTCTGAATCAATATTTTAACCCTAAGTATCATGTTTCCATATCATATTGGCACATCTTAAATGGAATTTCCTAGTGAGAGTTATGGCCAAATAAACACACGGATATCAAATGGCATTCTGGGTTCAACTTAACATTTTTCAGATTTCAATTCCTAATTTTCGCTAATATTTTCCCTAGGATGCAATGGGTTTTAGAGCTTGGTCAAAAAAATTGTTAAGTTATGTCTTATAAAACTTTTGGCACTGGTTTCACTCAATTTGCAACTTTGGAGACCAAGTTATGGCATTTTTGCCAAAACTGGTCAAGCATACAAAAGGAACAGTATTTTGGTCAATTTCTGGGTTAGCAGTTTTAGTGACCAAACTTGTGCTAACAATTTGACTTGGTTAAAAACAAAACTGGGTCAAGTGGTCTTCATAAAAAGTGTAGCCCTATGTCTAAGCTTTCCATTGATATAAATTTTAGGTCATTTGGACCAGTATAAAGAGAGTTATGACCAAATGAACACGTACTGTTTATTTGGTCATTTTCTGGATTTCAGTGTTTGGTCATTGGGGTTTGGACAGAGAATTGGTCATAATTTTGATAAAATTTGGGCATGGTGTCTGCATAAAAAATGGGCTATTTTGAGTCTAATTTCACTTCCAATTAGCCTCATATCAATTGGAGTCACATATTTTCAGTTATGGTTCAATAAAGGGATTGGACTCCTTATGTCCCAACCTGCAGAAAATCAAACACTCCCAATATCTCAATTCCTCTAACTTCCTTACTTCCATTTGCATACAATACACTTCTATAAGTAATAATCTCAACTCAATAGGTCAATTTTAAGCATTTACACAAACCCTAGTTTTCAAAGTTTCAAATTTACACAAACACTATACAATCAAACTCCCAAACATTTTAACTCATCACACATTCTCATGGAACCATTTTTCATCACTTAAAAGCAACAACTTCAAGTTCCATGGCTGCCAAAAATTCAAGGGTTCTTTTCTCAAGATTTTCTTTTTATTTTATGCACATTTTCACTTGATTTAGCATGATATTCATGCTTAAAGTAGGGATTAAAAGTTTAAAACACTAACCTTTGTGGTGACCCAACTTCAAGTTTCCTAAACTTCAACTTTTCTCTTCTTTATGGGTATCTATAGCTTTCTTAGGGTATGAGGAGTATTTTTAATGAAGGGGACTATGGGTTTAGGTGTGTGGAAGCTTGGGAAATCAAGCTTGAAACCTTGACAAAAATGGTGGAGAGGGGGCACAAGGGTGGATGGCACAAGGAGAAAGAGAAGAAGAAGAAGAAGAAGTGAGTTGGTGGGGTTTTGTCTTCTTATGCTATATATATTTATATATTTATGTGTACTTAATTTATTTTAATTTTCATAAACCTTTTTCTTTTCTTTTCCTTTCTTTTCTTTTCTTTTCTTTTCTTTTCTTTTCTTCTTCTTTCTCTTCTCATTTCTCTAATTCAAATTCATAATTTTTAATTTGTATTAATTATTTTATTCTCTAAATTTTTATTTTAACATTTAGGTCAAAATTCACCTTTAGGGTGAAATGATCAAAATGCCCTTCATAATGCATATCAGGTCACTTTTATTATTTTTATACAAATTACTGAATTCTCTAAATTTTATTTTATTTTTCTCTAAATTTTTATATATTTTCTTAACATTTATTCCATCAGTTTATTCCTCCTCATTATAGTTTAAGTGTAGTTCCAGGCATTTTGATTGTCCGAATAGACATTAGTCATCGGAACAGTAAAATGTACGGATTACCTATGGTGAGGGCGTTACAAATGATTAACAATAAGAATATAAATTATTTTAGTGACAAATGTGCCTTTTTTTATTTAAATAGGGATAAAAAAAAGAAAATTGACGTATTTCATATACCTCAAATGCAACCATTTGTATTCAATAATGTTAGGTAAAATTTTTCAGTATAATTAATTTCAATTTAAATTCTTATAATGCCAAAAATAACTTAGATGTTACAAAATTAAAAGTCATTGATAGGGCTTATCGTACGACCACAAGTGTACTGCCTCTAAAATTTTAAAAAATTTTGAGGGTACATATGCAATTTACAATTCCCCTTAGTGCATCTGTAGTAGACCCAAATTTCTTTCCACCAAAATTCTAGCAGACAATTAAGTTTTTTTTTTTTTTTTTTTTTCCATTTTCTTCTCCTTCCCACAAGATTATCAAAGCTACAACTATCAAACCCAAAAGTAGGTCTTCTCTCAATTCTTAGTGACCATTTTTACTCAATGTATGTGAATTTTAGTAGAAATAAGTTTAATTAAGCCCCTTAATTTTTTTCTCAAACTCCAAATAAGCTAAATTTAAACATAATTTTGATTCAAATAATTCAAAAACTTTTCATTTAAGGCCATTTAACTCTAAGATCTAACAGAAATCAGGCAAGTTACATATAAGTCTAATAATAGAGTGTGAAATTTCCTCAAGGAGAAAGAAATATAATAATATTTGTACTTTGTCCCGTTTAACTTTGTGACAAATAAATATAATAAGAGGAAATATTGTTATATTTGTTTCAATGACAGTGGACTGATTTCCTGAAGGAGAAAGAAATATAATAATAGGACATAAGAATGGAGAGAAAAGAAGGAAATGGAAAAGAAAAAAGAAGCTAGAGGAGGTGATTACTGATGTCTTTTAGCGTTGTGTATTTATGAGGTTTTAATTTCCTTACTAAAATAGAGAAAGAAAAAAGAATGTGAAAGGAAGTGTTAATTCCTGATTACACCTTAAATGGGTAAGCAAATCCATTATCTTAGGTATCAGTTCATTTTAATATAAATTTATATAAATAATTAAATTATTTTATATATCAAAATAATTAATCAATTTAATGTTGTAATCCAGCCTTATATTTACCTTTTTCATTTCCAACGCTCTAGCATGTGAATGTATCCCACTTTTTAACAACTTACTTACCAATAAGCCATAAGCATTTTTCTTCTGATCATAATGTTTTAAGGTTGTTAACTCAGCAGTGGCGCCAAGATAGAGTAGCTTGAGTACTGGAATAATTTAAGTTGTCAATATGTAACTGATTTAAGTTGTAAATAATTTAAGATTGATGTGGTATTTAATTGTTATTTTAATTTGATCTTAATGTGAGGCTCTTAATATAAAATTAATAAAGTAAAAATGAAAAAATAATCTATATTCAAGATGAATTAAAAATTAAAGATTAAAGATTTAAAATTTAAACATAAGGATTTGATGATTGAAGATATTTAATTTAAACATGAAAATTCAATGATCGAAGATTTTTAAAAATTTAAATTATGCATGATTTTTAAGTTTTAAGTTGACGTGAAACTTTGTTATAACTCAAAATTCTAATGATATTTGAAAAACAAAATTTCTAATTTTTTAGTGGGAGAAAATTTCTCAATTAATGGAAAGTGGATGATTTATATATGGAATTTTACTCTATTTTAGTAGTAATGATATTAGAATTAAGAGGACTAAAGATGGAAACAATAACATGGCGAGAGCTCCCCCCTCCCCCATTCCCTTTTTTTAAATATTTAAATCCTATCATTTTGATTTTTAAATTAGGAGATAGGTAAATGAGTCCCTATTTAAATGAGTACCTAGCACCACCTTTTGTTATAAAACAAAAAAAGAAATAAGGATTTAATGACTTTTTACATTATTTAAATTATTAAAAATCTTAATTTTAATGACTAATTTTATTAATTTATTTCTAAAAATTTATCTCTAAATTAGAAAATAATAATTTTTTCAAACTTAATATTTAAAATTAAATGTACCATCAATTGCAAAAAATAGATTAAATATTGAAGTAAAAAAATGTCACGACCCAAATTATGGGCTAGATCGGCACTAGGACTTGGATTAGTATAAGGCTCCCAAAGCTCGTAGTAAGCCTAACTGTTCTTAAACCAACTATAAGACCCATTACTGTAGTCCAATTTTAAGAAAATAAATGGACAGAGTCCGGCCATAAAATAGACTATCCAATAAAGAACTTTCAACTCACTCGACCTATAAACATAAAATAACTTAACGTATTTCAATTTGGAGAGCTCAGCTCACCCTCACTATCCTCAATATAGTCAATCAAATAAATGGGAGCTCAGCTCCCCTCATCCAAAGAGGTAACTCTCTCAACATCTCCACATAACCATAATAAATTACAATAACATCAAAAGATTTAAATTATACAATCCCTGACAAGAGCAGAATATTAATAGTATATGCGAAGTTCTAGATTTCAAATCAATAGAATGAAATACACATATTTGTTGTTAATAGACCTAAAAGAAAAAAAACAGGTTAATCACAAAAAGGTCCTCCTGTAACCTGAAAAATTGGGGCGAACAGGAGTGAGCATTCGACTCATAGAGTAAGATATTGATTTTATATATAATTTCTATGACTATCTAAGTCTAATGCATCTCCGAAGATGAAATGCAACACATTCACATATTTCAAACAAATCAAATCATATTCACATAAAAGGTAATTTGGAGCACTCATACACCCGTATGTCAAATCCATCCATACATATATGTATATATGGGGGCTGATCCCTTATGCAACTCTCTTAATTTCAACATCTGCCAGCAAGATCAACTCAAGCTTCGAGTAATAATCCAAATACGAAGGTCGGTGAGATCAACTCAAAGTCGCACACACCCTGACTTATCCACAAAAAGATAGGGTCTCAGCCTACCCATATCTATAATCACACTATACGCACGCTAATACACACACATAGAGGTGTGTCTATGTACAACAAATTCATTACATACATATGTAATACAAGGTGTGTCTAATAATTAACTACATACATATATTTATAAATTAAAGGATGGGCATGTCTTGAATATAAAATTATATTGAAATTATAAATAAAATCAATATTTACTCATAGATCAACTAAAAGCTGCTGTGGCGGCTGAGGAGGAAGAGGGCTGACTCTGATCACTTAAATAATTATATCATATTTTTATTTGTACTAGCTCAAAATAAGACTTTAAAGAGACAAAAGATACTCTAACTTATGCCGAAAATCTGGCAAAATTTTTCCTATACCTATGACCTACCCAACTTGCAAAGTAGCTCAAATAATACTTCTAAGGTCACAACCCTCAAATTCATATTTTAGCAACATCACATGGCCCTTCCTAGGCCCTCCAAATCAGGCAAAATTCACATAATCAGACAATTCAATTATAGTTCTTAAAATTGACATTCTATAAAAATTATCTAAACTAGCTCTAAAAATTCTAATATTGTGCTCCGTGATCCACCACAATGCTATAACATTATTACAAAAAGAAATATAATTTTCTAACCATCCACGAATATTTTATAAATTTTTATTATAAACTCAGTATTAGGCAAAAATAAACAACTTAAAGTTTAAGTTTATCTACCTCAATTCTGACCCTTGAAATGCATTTGAGGTGTCTACAAATGATGGCGAGGACTGTAATTTCAACCCTTTTCTAGGGTGGCTCTAGCGGCTCATTTGTCTAGCATAAAAATGCAAATCCAGGCGCGGTGAAATTTTTGCGAAACGAAGGTACCTATGCGAAGCTAGCAACATTAGGAGTTAGAATATAATTTTTATTTAATTAAATAAGCTCATTAAATGTTCAAAAAAAAACTGTAAAGTTTGCGAGACGCATCAAATTTTCGGTATCGAAAAATTTTAAAATTTATATCATTGCGAAGTTCTCACCGAGTAGAGTTCGCCGATAGTCTCGGATTCACCATGAGATTCAAACTTATATTTAATAATATAAGTTGTCAATATGTAACTGATTTAAGTTGTAAATAATTTATGATTGATGTGGTATTTAATTGTTATTTTAATTTGATCTTATTATTTTCCACTTATATAAATTTTTGCTAAATTTTTTTTCTCCATTTTACCTATACTTACATACAATTTTGTTTGAAAAAGTGTAACTTAATATATATATATATATATACAGAGTCCATAATTTTTTTAATATCATTTTTCATTATTATAATAAATCAAATTTAAACTTATTAATATTATCATTATTATGAATTATAATTTGTAAATTTTTATTCAATATGTAAATATAGGCCCCTCAAAGAAAATTTTTAGAGTCTATTACTGATTTGTTTCGTTATTGTCCCCTTGATTTTAATTTGTATCATAAAATATTTAAACTTTAATTTAATATCATACAAGATTCATCTGACTAAATTTTATTGGGTGCTGCAACTAAAAATTGATTTAGACATGTCTAAATAAATTAAACATAATAAAAAATAATTTAAAATTTGATCTGTTCTACAATAAGGAAAAATTGAATGAAGTAAAAGAATTTTAATCATAATTAAAGAGATTGTTTTCCACTTATAAAGAGAAAATTATTTTTTATTATATCTACTCCATGTAAAGATATCCAAATTAATTTTTAGCTGAAATATACCTAACAGAATTTGACTATAAAAATTATAGGTGATAGTAAATTAAATTTAAATATTTATGTGATAAAAAAAACCCTCAAAGCTACATAAAGATAAACAGAGAGCAGCCTTATCAGGACGTGACGAGAAACCATTTTGTACGAATAAGTCTTATTCATATTTATGTGTATATATTTAATTACTTTACAAATGTTATATTATGGAAAAGGACTCCTAATTTCTTTAATATTTTTAGGGTTTTAGAGTTTCGTTAGATTATTTATTACATTTATAGGTGGCACTAAAAGAGTTTGGAGTGAGAGTGAGAGTGAGAGAGGAGAAATTCTTAGGTAGGCTGTCCACTGCTTAAGAAAATAGTGCGGCAAGAAAGGGTCCGCTTAGCGTGGAGAGTGCCTTCCGTGTTAGTAGACTACCAAATAATTTTATGATATGTCAAACTATCTTAATAAATGAAATAAATTTTTTTAGTTTAAATAATAATTTAAAAATTATATAGTATGATCTTATGATTTTTTAAGTATATACATGATCATAGATTAACTTTTTGACAAAAAAAAATCTTAAATTTATGAGCTTAATAAAAAAATTATTTAAATATTATTAGAGTAAATTATAATTTAATTTTTAAAGTTTAATAAAACTTATTTATTTTTTTTGTTAATATTTTAATAAATTAATCAAATAATTAAGTAAAAGATTAATTTATAGATTTATTTAAATATAAAAAATTAAATAAATAAATTTATGTAAATTTACTAAATTTAATAGATTAAATTATATCCGCTCTTTGCTATAAAAGTTAAAATTAATGGTACTTTTTTTTATCAAATAATCTATCTAATGGTACTTTTTTTTATAAAAGGATCCATCTTCCTTCATTAATGCTTGCCACGGAAATGTCAATTTTGCAGATTTTCTTTGCCTAATATCAACACCTTGAGAAATTACTGAAAATAAATCTAATTACCTGTTGGTGGGCCATAAACGTACATGTCTGACCGAAGCATTAAACTATAGAAGTGACAATCAATAAAATTTCAAAAATTTAGTTATTATTTTTTATATAATTATTATATTTATTTAATTTTATATAATTAATTATTTATTTATAATAAAAATATTTCTACAGTAATATTTTTTTTAAATATAAAAAATATCGTCGATGTAATTTTTAACGTAAAGTAAAACATAATTTAAATTTTATATTTTTATAAAATTTATAATTTAATTTTTTATATTTTTAAAAATAAATAATTTGATTAAGAGATTTAAAAATAGCTCTAATTTTATTTTTAATTTAAAAATAATTTAATTTTTAAAATTTATTTTAAAAGTAATTTAATTTCTAAAATCAAGCTAAACTTATAAATTAATTCATGTACTTTTCAAGTAGTTTAGTTATCAATATTTTAATAAATTTATAAGTTAATCACTCTAATTTCTCATTAAATTTAATAAAAATATTAAAATATTTTAACTCTATTTTTAATTTAAAAATAATTTAATTTTAAAATTTTATTCTAATAATGAGTTGTGTCTATATTCATATTTTTAATATATATAATAACATAATATAATATATGAAAATATTATAAATTGATATATATATATATATATATATATATATATATATATATTAAAATAATAACTTTTTAAAAGTTGATCAAATATCAATTGTATTTGATGTTGAATTATAATTTATATATAATTTTTACATTTATATTTTTTAATTTATATATAATTTTCAATTCATATATATAATTTATTATTAGAGTTTACCTAAATCATAAGTTACATTCTGTATGGCTAATGTAAATTTTCTTAAAAAGTTGAGTACTACCGTTTAAATTATTACTACAATGGGATAATAATTTTTTTTTCTCTTTTTTCTTTTTATTTGATTTGAGTTATGATCATTTAATTGATAATGTGCTGCATATGTTATTTTAAATAGTCAAATTCTTTAGCCAATGTTTTAATATTAGATGGCTAATTTTAAATACTTTCTTCCAATGAATTAATATTTTTTAATTAAATAATAATTAATAATAAAATAAAATTTTGATTTAAATGACTTCTTATTCCTTACCGATAAATAGTTGACACAATATATCATTTCAGATACATAAAAGAAAAAAATTATTAGAAAAATATTTTCTTCTCATATTTTGCTTTTAAATTTTTCTCCGATTTGCTCTATTTTTATTATTTTTATTCAAAATTTATTGGTCTCATTATCGAAACTTATTTATATTTTTATTGATTCCTGATTTCCTATATAATTAAGAGGAGTATTGAATCCTGGAAGATGGTGGCTTGGGTTAAAATTATATCTTTAAGGACAATGTTGCCACACCATTGACTAATATTTTAATTTTTTATCATTTTATTATTATTAATTTTCAAAAGAATTACTTTCCAATTTTAGTTAAATAACTATATTTTTATGTAGAAATTATCTTTCAAATAGATTTATATGCAATAATAGAGCTTCAGTAACACCCCTGCTCCAACCACTAGAGGAATTGTCCGCTTTGGCTCACCCTATTCTGAGCCTCACGGTTTTGTCCAATAGGTGAAATGGAGAACTTTCCTATAAGGTCACCCATCCTAACATTCATCTAAAGCGAGCATGCTTAACCCCAGAATTCTTTCAACTCTCCAGGCCATTCCACTAAAAAGCGCATCTAGTGATTAGTATCATTCTTGTGCCCCGCATTCCACTACTCTAGGTAGCCTCGCTATCCTAGAAGCCTGCCAGGAGTTTACTCTTTTATGCCACTTTTCGCCCTCATTGGACCGCTTCCCTAGGTCGGGTCATCACAGGCCCATCCGCTTCCTCTTGGTTTGTCCTCGAACCACACATCTACTAGAGGGGATCTGACTCTGATACCATCCACTCTGATACCATTTGTAACGCCCTTAGAGAAATTATCCCCTTTAACCCATCCCATCCTGAGCCTTACAGTTTTGTTGCATGAGTGGAATGGAAAATTTTTCTGGAGGTCACCCATCCTAGCATTTCTCTCAAGCGAGCACGCTTAACTAGTGAATTCTTTCAACTCTCTAGGTCATTCCACCAAAAGATGCCTCTAATGATTAGTTTCCCCCATTCCAATGTATGATTCGATTCATTCATGCGCCTCGCATTCTACTACCCTAGATAGCCTCGCCATCCTAGAAGCCTGCCGGAAGTTTACTCTCTTATGCCACTCTCTGCCCTCATCGGACCACTTTCCTAGGTCGGGTCGTCATAAGCCCACCAGCTTCTGCCTAGTTCGTTCTCGAACCACACATCTACTAAAAGAGGTCCGGCTCTGATACCATCTGTAACGTCTCTGCTCCAACCACTAGATGAATTGTCTGTTTTGACCCACTCCATCCTGAGCCTCACAGTTTTGTCCCATATATGGAATTGAGAACTTTCCCAGGAGGTCACCCATCTTAGCATTTCTCTTAAGCGAGCACGCTTAATCCCGGAGTTCTTCCAACTCTCCCACTAAAAGGTGCCTCTAGTGATTAGTTTTCTCCATTTCAATGTATGATTCGATTCATTCCTATACCCGCATTCCACTACCCTAGGTAGCTTTGCCATCCTAGAAGCCTGCTAAGAGTTTACTCTCTTATGCCACTCCCTGCCCTTATTGAAAAATTTGACTAAATTGATGATATTTCAATATGTATGCATATATTGTATATTTCATTTAAATTTTAATTTTTATGAAATTTGTGTATTTTATAATATAAATTTAAGCAATAATCATTTTTAAAGAATTATTTTATAATCTATAAGATTAATAAAAAAAAATTACAATTTATAAAATTTTGAAGATATAATATTTTTTAAAAATAATATAATAAAATATTAATTTTAATAAATAATAATTGTTTATATTTTTTATTATTAAAATTAAATAGTGCAATACATTATTATTAATTTAATATAATTTTTTATTATATTAAAAATAAAAATTATAAATTACTCATAAAAATTGAGCTCATATTTGCTGCAACTAGGTGGTGGTAGGCTCTTATTTACTTAAGAATTTCTTTCCCCGCAATGTGGGGCGCGAGGGAGTGATTCCGTGTCTACGAGGAACATGAGGGTATCTGGTCGTCAGGCGCACATCTACCGTCCCAAAAAAACTTTAAATTGGGTTCTGTTTTCGGTTATATCAAATTTAATTTGCATTTTAAGCCCTCCTACTTTCTGATATTTGAAATACTTCTCCGTCAAATTTTTTAATTAATGGAATGAGTTTAATATTAAGATGTCCATAGTCTACCTAAAACAATGTTTCATTATATTTGTAATTTTATTATGATATATTAATTAGAATCTTTAAGTATGAATAAAGTTTTGTAAAAGAAAATTTTAATTTATTTAGCCTCCATTTATTTTATAAAATTTTTTTGATAAAAAATACTTTTCTAATAAAAAATTAAGTTAATTTTTAAAAGAATGATTTTTTATTTTTAAAGAAGGAAATTATTTTTTGAAATTTAATAATTGTATTAAAATATAAAAATACTTATACATAATATAAAAAATATATTATTAATTTAACATAGTATCTAATAAAAAAAATAAAATAACCATTAATAAAAAAAAATAAAACTTTGAAATTTGATATTTCTTAAAAAAATATAAAAAAAAAACTTAACTTATCTTTCACTTGCATTAATTGTGCCCAACTGTTATGTTGATTATATTGGCAAAATAGTCAAAATAGTTTCTGATAAATATCTCTTTTACAGCCTCTAAAATTATTTGTGCATTATTATGGGTACAACAATTTGATGTGAATAAGCCATCATACTGATTGTGTGAGGCTTTTGACCATCGATTGATTAGTTTGAGATATGTGTATATAAGCATGGCAAATATACTATTTAGCTAGTAATTGTTTGAATGTGTATACTTATACATAAGTCTTATATGTATATACAAATCAAAAGAAAAATTAATTCGTGTGTGAGAGAGTCAATAAGCTATCATGCTGATTGTGTGAGGCTTTTAGTTTTGGACTTGACTCAGATCCGGTTGATTAGCTTAGGGTGTGTTTGTGTATAAGCATGGCATGTGCACCATGTGTGCTTATACAGTAAATTTTATGCATATGCAAATCCTTTGCTTTTAAAATAAAAGACCAACCTTTTGAATCCGTCCTAATTTTGCATTATTTTCTTGCAAGGCTCTCCTCATATTAACATCACAGGAAAATAATACATTTATGGGCGGTTTGAAAAAAAAAATTATAATCACTTTTATGATGAGAAAAGGAAATCATTATTTCTTGTTATGTAACTTACCAATTGTTATCCAATTTATTGTGCCTCCATTAAATTAAAAAAAAAAATATATATTTTTTTTTTGTTAAAATACAAAGAAAAAAAAGAAAAGAGAGAAACTTGTAAAGGTCATTAAACATAGAAGATAAGGGCATATTAAGCTTACTCTATTTTTCTATATAAGAAGAGGGTTAATTAGAAGAAGGGGGTGTGCATTTAATCCCGAAATGAAGGAATTGTAATTTTAATTAATTAAAAATTTAATTGATTTTAAAATATTAATCAAATTCAATAAAAATTTAAAGAAAATCAAACTTAACTGAAATTGACAATATTCAATTGATTATCAGTTAATATAATTCATGTTTAGTTAAAGAATAATTATAAATTGTATTATTAATAAAATTATAAATATAATAATTATAATAATATATTATTAATAAATTATAATATATATTAATTAATAAAAATTTGAATATTTGATTACAGAACAAAGATAATAAAATTAATAACTAAAAAATATAAAATTATAGGAATTATTAATTGAAAATTGAACCAAATTTATTAATAAAATAAAATGGTAAATAATTTTAGTAACATCAAAGCGAAATCAAATTTGAATATTACTAAACTAGTATTGCAAGATTTAATTACCAAATCTGAGAAGATTCAACCTCATAGAATTAAGTAATTAAAAATGTAAAATGAATTTGAAATCAAACATATAATTAGCCTGAAATTTTATCAATTTATACCAAACTAAGATTTTATAAGATTTTGGTGGCTTTACAAGTTGATTTTAAAATAATGTCTGACCTTTTGCTTCTCTCTAAAACAAGAGGAAGTTCCATGCAAGGTTTAGGCACAAATTGATGGTAAAATTTATCAAATGTTGAAATTGAAATATTGTATCTTTGAAAATATAAAAACCTAGATATTCTGGCACTTTGATTTGTCATAGTATATAGTAGAGTCATTGTCACACGCGTCACTCAATTTTTCAAGTACTTTCATAAAAATTGTTTAAATTTTAATTTGATTTCATAAAAATCACTATAAGCAGAAATTAAAAATTTTCAAATTAACCTGCTGATCTGTCGATTGCTTGATAAATAAAATTACCTTATTCTTTTAATTTCTTTAAAAAAGGGAAAAAAATATGATGTATAAAACACATCCAGCTACCCCCTTTGCCTTCAAACTCTTTCTCTTTCTCTGTTTCTTCCTCACCAGCAAATACTAGTTAAGTAATTTTATTTGTAAAATAGTTGATCGATCATAAGGTTAACCTGAAATTTTTAATTTTGAGTCACAATAACTTTTATGAAATCAAATTAATGTTCATTGAATTCTATGAAAGAAATTAAAATTTAGTCTTTTATGAAAACATTCATAAAGTTGAATGATCGCATGTGATAATTACTCATATATAGTAATAATTTAATTAATTTTAATAAATTGTATAATTATGCAATTTAACAAGGGTTCAAGCTTTGAAATTAATGTTTCAAAATATTAAGTATATTAATTATGATATAATATTTTGAACCTTTAAATATGAGTGAAGCTTAGCAAAAGAAAACTTTATTATAATTGATTTAATGCATTTATAACTTAAAGTTTAAAAAAATTAAGGAAAATTTATTTTAAAAATTTAATACATTTATAATTATAAGTTGTTGAGAAAAATTAGTGGAGTGAGAGAGATAATATTAACGTGATTATAGTACATTTAAAAAAAGTTTCATAATATTTATAATTTTATTATGATAGAGTAATTAGAATATTTAAGCATTGATAAAATTTTGTAAAAAAAAATTTAATTTAATGCATTGATCATTATAAATTGTTAAGACAAACTAAATTAATCATTATAAACTGTTAAGACAAACAAAATTACGTACCATTATTATAAATGTATACCTACTATTATTAATTATTAATTTAATACATTAATAATTATAATTGTTAAGACAAACTAAACAGTAATACGCTAATCATTATTATAGATGTATACCTGCCATCATTAATATTGTTAATCATTATATATAATCAATTATTATAAATGAATTATATATGGGTGTGTAGTTCTAGTCTAATTTCAGTTTGATTTTTTTGTAAGACGTAGAATTAAAATCCAATTTCAATTCCTTATTTTTTTTTTAGAACTAAAAGAGGAATTAAATTTTGATTTTAGTTCTAATTCAGTTTTAAATGTTTCCAGTTTCAATTCAATTCTAATTTTGTTTCTGATTTCCATTTCAAATTTGTTTCTGATTCAGTTTGATTCTCCATTATTATACTCAAATTACAATATTATTGTATTCTTTAAAAAAAATAATTATATATTTTTAACATTAAAATATCAATAAGAATAATGACTATCCAGATACTGTCCCTGGATTGACATCCATAAAAAAACTCAAGCCAAAAAGTCACTCCCCATTTATGACCTAGCTCTTGAAATCCTACGCAAAGAAGGATATCAACCTCCTTCTCCTCCGGCTGAGATCCCACCTGCCATACCTTTAGTCCAACCATGTATGATGTTTTCTCCAATATTATATGATTCAGACTTTTCTCCTAATAATTATCAATATTAAAATAAAATATTAATAAAGTAACATAAATATAATAATTTATTAAAACAATATTAAAATTAAATTAATAATTTTTACATAAAAATTATATCAGATACCCTCAATAAATTATTTACTATTTTCATCTAAATTATAAAATAATAGCAAAGAAATAAGTATAATATGAGTTAGAATCAATGTAACTATTTTCATCCAAATGCAGGTTTTCTCTCTGTATATTACAGGCCATCTTAATACTGTGTTCTCTGCAGAGCATCGCAAAGAGATCCTACGTTACATATACTGTCATCAGATGTGATGCTGCTGTTTAACAATTAATTGTGTAAAAGAACTCATATTTTTTATAATTAAGAGTTACCCTTTTCTTCATTTCTTGTTCTGAATTCTGATTTTGGTAAATGGTAATGGTAGAATGAAGATGGTGGGTGGGGATTACACATTGAAGGTCACAGTACCTTGTTCTGAACAGTTCTTAACTATATATGTATGCGCGGACTTGGCCAAGGACTTGATGGTGGAAGGGATAATGCTTGTGAAAGAGGGCGACAATGGATTCTTGATCATGGTGGTGCCACTACCATAAGCTCATGGGGAAAGACGTGGCTATCAGTACGCTTATATTTATAACATATTTACATCAATTTCCAATCTCCAAGGAATAATTTCTTTGGAGAATTTTTGGGTCTATTATAATAATGGTCACTAATTCACAATGATTTTATTGTCTTCGCAAAACTCAAATGTCTCACAATTTCATCACCGAATTATAATTTTGTTTTTCTGACCATTGTTATAATTTACCTGAAATTTGTCTGCTAGATTCTTTTCAGATTGCTTTTATTTGTTAACTCTGGTTCTAATTGATTGAAATTTCAGATACTTGGTGTTTATGAGTGGAAGCAACCCTATGCCCCCAGAGTTTTGGGTCTTTCCTACTATTTTTCCCATGCATCCAGGCTTGCAATTTATTTTTCCCATCCATCTTTCCAATTGTTTGGGCCATCCCTTTTCTGAATTTAGCTGCATACTTTAGATTCATGTGTGCTCATGCCTCTCACATTCTAATCATCATTTATTACATAAATGCAGCAAAAATGTTTTGCTACTGTCGACTTACTTACATGCCTATGTCGTACTTGTATGGGAAGAGGTTTGTTGGTCCAATCACACCTCTTATTTTACAAATAAGAGAAGAAATATATAATGAACCTTATCACGAAATCACGTGGAAGAGTGTGCGCCACATAGAGTGTGCGCCATTTATGTGCAAAGGTGAATTGACATTCATTTTGATCTTCACACATAATGGTCTGTAAAATTTTGAAGCATTTTTCTATCCTGTGAAACTTGATTTTGTGTTCAGATAAGCAGTGTGATCAATGACAATGTTATTGCAGGAAGATAATCACTATCCTCACACTTTGATACAAATATTGATGTGGGATGCTCTTTACACATTTGGTGAGCCTCTTTTCACTCGTTGGCCCTTCAACAAATTGAGAGAAAAGGCTCTCAAAGCAACGATGGATCACATTCATTATGAAGATGAAAACAGTCGATACATTGCCATTGGATGTGTGGAAAAGGTAATATAAGGACCCCAAAAAAAAAAAAAAAAAACGGATGTAGTGATAATTTTTTTTCTATTGTTTCTTATCATCTAGAGATTTTTGTGCTGACTCAACTGGAACAGCCACTATGTATGCTTGCTTGTTGGGTTGAAGATCCCAATGGGAATGCTTTTAAGAAGCATCTTGCTAGGGTAGCAGATTATGTGTGGGTTGGAGAAGATGGAATAAAGATGGAGGTTGGTAGACCCTTCTCTGCATAATAGTGCTAGAGATTCTGAAATTCCTGTTTTATTACTAATTGAAAGTGGACGATTCTTTTCTTAGTATTGTTTGTACATCTACGTATTTAAACTCCCTTTGTGCCTAATAGTTGTCTTCAAAGCACTTGATTATTAAGTAACAAATAGCATGCAAAAAGGATAAAGTGATGAATTTATCTGCAGAGTTTTGGCAGTCAAGTATGGGATACGAGTCTTGTCCTCCAAGGTTTGATTGCTAGCAACCTTTCTGATGAAATAGGGCCTACACTTAAGGAAGGACACAACTTTATAAAGAATTCTCAGGTTTCCAAGTTTATGTCCTTAACTGTTCTTCCTTTGTAGTATCAAGACATCTATTATAATTTCAGTCTCTCTTTTCTATTCTGACTTAAAATTTGGAAGGTCACCAAGAATCCTCCTGGCGACTGCAAAAGTATGTTTCGTCATATATCCAAAGGATCATGGACTTTCTCTAATAAAGATCATGGATGGCAAGTTTCCGATTGCACTGCAGAAAGTATGAAGGTAGTTAATTCTGTTTAAAGTTTAAATTATTTTTCAAACAAATTTAGAATTTAAATGATTGCGTATTTCGCATGTATACGGATCGTTCAAGTAGTAAAAAAAAGATATCGTCTCACAAAGAATTGTTGTTTGAGTACCAAACTATAAAGGTCACGATTATTTGGGCTATAAATAATTTGTTCCAAAAATAAAGTAAAAGATGCAGCAAAATAAATTGAGAAAGTAAGGAAATTATAATGAATTAAGCAATTAAAATTCTAAGCATTATACTAATTTGCTAAAATTTCAGCAAGTGACAAAAGATTTAATTAATTAATGGTAAAAATTGATTCCAGAGTTAAAGTTCAAATTTCATTGGGATTTGGGTAGGCAAAACCAAGATTAAGGAAAATACATGTTTGAAGGAAGTTGATTCTGATTTCCTTCAATTTTTCTTTCAAGTAAACTAAAGTGTGTTTTAAAGGAAACTAAACCCCATTCTCATACGATGTTTAATTACCCAAAACCCTTTAAGCACTTTAATCAACTTGAAATTCCTCTTAACCCACTAGTTTATTTCTAACACTAGGTGATTAAGCTTATTATCTTGATTATCTATCATAGATTTTCACCTTTCGATCTGATGGGCATATCTGCAAGTATACGGGTCGTCTCAAGTAATAGAGTGATGAATCAAGTATCGTTCCCACGAGGATTTGCCGTTTGAGTACCAAACTATGAATGAAGCGATTATTTGGGCTAACGATTGATGAATAAATGATAAATGTAAATGAGCAAGGTAAATTGATTAATCTAATTAGAATGGGTAAAGAGCAAATAAATAAACTCTAAATCTAGTTTGTAATTAAACTAAATTAATAATGGGTAATTTAAATCAAAGTCTAATTATGTTAAAAGTGATTCCGGAGTTGGAGGTTTATGCATAAATTAATTGGGATTTGTCTTGGGCATTCCAATTTTTGGGAAAAATAGAGTTTGAAGGAAATTGATTTTAAATTCTTTTGATATCTTTTTCAAGCAAATCAAATTATGTTCTAAAATAACCAAACCTACTTTCGTATGTTATTTGATTACTTTAAAACCCATTGAGTTTTGTAACCAATCATTAATTCCTCTTAAAATCCTAGTTTATTTCTTAATCTAGGCGATTTTAAGTTCCAATCCTTGATTATCTATCAATGACTTTCACCTTTCGGTCCTTCAATGAAAGATTAACACAGTACCCAATGGGTACCAACATTAGGTAAATAAATCAAGCACATAAGGAAGGAATCAAAACTTGTATTTATGTAAAATAAGGAAATACCCAGTCCAAATTCATAAATTAATCTAAAATATATTTCCCAACTCTGAAATCTAAAGAGTTTACTCACTCATAATGGTATTTACAAGAAAGATTGATGGAAAAGTAAAGAAAAACATGATAAGAGGACTAAAATAGAAAAACTCAGGTAGAAGAACCCAAAACTCTGGTTTCTGGAGCTCTAAAAGATGGTTGCAGCAGCTCCTCTCCAGAAAAAATGGCATTCTCCTCCTCTCTATTTATATTTCTTTCCTTTTTCTTTTCTCCCGTTTCCTCTTATGGCAAAAACTAGGAAATGATGAATTTATATGGTCCCAAAAAGTTTCCCTAAAAGTAAATAGGAGCCAAGGAGTGGATAGGAAATGAGGTATAAAATTATCCAAGTCAGCAGCATTATTCACATTCTGGCAGCTTCTTACCAAATTTCAGCCTCTGGTTGTACTGTCTGGTTAAGGTTAAGTAGACCCTCAACAAATCTTTACATACTTGGAGTAAAATGGACTTTTCTGCTCATGCTTGACTTTCAGCTTGACTTGTGCTGCACCTTAAGCACTACCGCTTTACCCAAAGCAGGATCTTAAGCAATTCTGGGTAGGTTGTAGAGTAAAAGCTTGAATATGTAGGATTTAAGCCGTGCTTGACTTTCGGCTTGAGCAGGCTTAAGGTTAAACTTATATGACATACCTAAGCAACATCATAAGCAAAGTCTCAAACAAATTTATTTAACTTGCTCTTTCAAAGCTTGATTTCTTCAACTTTCCTCTATGCTTAAAGAATTCCAAATTTCTTCAAATCACTTCCTAATGCACTCATTGATCTTTGATTTGCCACAAAATCCTATCAAAAATAATAAAATTATAAAAATCAAATATAAAGTATCTAAAGTTAACAAATAAGCTAAAATGAAGTTAAAAACATAAAATATACTAAAATATAAGGGCAAAATGGATGCAAAACTACCCTAAAATGCCTATATGAAATGAGTATAACAAATTTCCCCAAACTCAAACCTTTGCTTATCCTTAAGCAAATTAAAAACAATTAATGCAATTTGGGGTACCTTACCTTAAATTTATGAAAATTACTTATCCAAACTCTCAAGCTTGCTTTTAGCCACCAACAAACCATATACCCACTTTTAAGATACAAAGAGTTTAATCCTCACCAAAGTTATCACCGCTTAGCCTTGGGTCAATTATCCATATCATCAAAGCCCAAACCAATCAATCACAAAGAATAATCATGCCTAAATAGACTATAGGGTAATCCATAAACTAAAGTGTCTCAAATAATGATGGAAGTAAGTGAATGGATTAATGATATCCCAATCCCATAGGCAATTCTCCTATTCCAATCTCCACTAGTGTAGCAAAACACCATCAAAAGATCAAAAGGACTTTCAAGGGTTGTAATGGGGCTAAGGGGGTGATAATGTGGCTAACAAGGAAAGGATAAAGGTAACAAAATATGAGAATAATTAAATTATTAAAAGATCAAGACACACAAAATTATATATATATATATATATATATATATATATATATATATATATATATATATATATATTTGAATCAAATGGGAGAAGGAACTTTACAACTATTCACTAATGCTAGCATATAATTTTGAAGCTTTTGGAGGGACTACATAAATAACATTGACTTTGAATTACAATTGTCCCTTTCAATTCACCCCCAAATTCATTTCTTTGTGTACTTGAGTGGTGAATTACTTTACATACCATAATTGAATTTGCTAGCATTTTTACTTTAGTCACTTCTCCCAACTAATTATTATATATATATATATATATATATATATATATATATATATATATATATATATTTTTTTTTTTTTTTTTTTCTTTTTAAGTGTATTTATCACTCAAAGAATTATTCTCATAGAGGGTGGGTAAGTGTTTGGGTTTATGGCTAGGCATTGATGTGGGTTCTAAAGGAATAAGAGAGATAAATGTAGGCTCAAATTGGTTCTAAATGTAATGGCCCAGCCCACTAGTGAAATTGTCCGCTCTGGTGAAGCCCTCACGGTTTTAAAGCAGCGTCAATAGGGTTCTGAACCACCAACTTATAAACCCAGCATCTCTCCCGTGTTTTGCCGATGTGGGATTTGCCTAGGGTGTTACAATCCACCCCCCTTATGGGACTCAGCGTCCTCACTGAGGTTTGCCCCACCATCGCTCAAGGTTGCACGCGGAGCGGCTCTGATACCACAAATGTAACGGCACGACCACTAGGGATATTGTCTGCTCGGGCGAAGCCCTCACGGTTTTAAAGCGCGTCAATAGGGTTCTGAACCACCAACTTATAAACCCAGCATCTCTCCGTGTTTTGTAGATTTGGGATTTGCCTAGGTGTTACAATCCACCCCCTTATGGGACTCGGCGTCCTCGGAGGTTTGCCCCACCATCGTTCAAGGTTGCACGCGGGCGCTCGATACCACAAATGTAATGGCGGCCCACTAGTGATATTGTCCGCTGGGCCGAAGCCCTCACGGTTTTAAAACGCGTCACTAGGAGTTACGAACTGTCAACTTATGAACCCAGCATCTCTCCCGTGTTTTGTCGATGTGGGATTTGCCTAGGGTGTTACAATCCACCCCCCTTATGGGACTCAGCGTCCTCGCTGAGGTTTGCCCCACCATCGTTCAAGGTTGCACGCGGAGCAGCTCTGATACCACAAATGTAATGGCCCGGCCCACTAGTGATATTGTCCGCTCTGGGCCGAAGCCCTCACGGTTTTTAAAACGCGTCAAAAGGGGTTAGGAACCTCCATCTTATGAACCCAGCATCTCTCCCGTGTTTTGTCGATGTGGGATTTGCCTAGGGTGTTACAATCCACCCCCCTTATGGGACTCAGCGTCCTCGCTGAGGTTTGCCCCACCATCGTTCAAGGTTGCACGCAGAGCGGCTCTGATACCACAAATGTAATGGCCCGACCCACTAGTGATATTGTCCGCTCTGGGCCGAAGCCCTCACGGTTTTAAAACGCGTCACTATGAGTTACGAACTGTCAACTTATGAACCCAGCATCTCTCCCGTGTTTTGTCGATGTGGGATTTGCCTCGGGTGTTACAATCCACCCCCCTTATGGGACTCAGTGTCCTCGCTGAGGTTTGCCCCACCATCGTTCAAGGTTGCACGCGGAGCAGCTCTGATACCACAAATGTAATGGCCCGGCCCACTAGTGATATTGTCCGCTCTGGGCCGAAGCCCTCACGGTTTTTAAAACGCGTCAATAGGGGTTAGGAACCTCCATCTTATGAACCCAGCATCTCTCCCGTGTTTTATCGATGTGGGATTTGCCTAGGGTGTTACACCAGTACTACTCCCCAGGTTAATCTTCAGCCCGTCGCTGCCACAAAATCCTCCTCGCTTGAGAAAGAGGTCGAGTTCATAACTCGAAGTGGGAGGTGTTACGGGAACGAAGAGAAAGAAAAGAGAAAAGGGAAAGTAAAAATGGGAGAGTTACTGAAGAATACAGAAGAGGAGGTTGAGAAAACGGAGGAAGTAGAACCTACCGGACATAAAGGAGAGGAAGAACTGCTGCTCCAAATAATGAAACAGAGTGAATACGATGTGGTGGAGCAGTTGAGAAAGACACCCGCCCGAATTTCACTGTTATCGCTGATCCTGAGCTCAGAAGTGCACCGACAAGCCTTGCAGAGAATCCTGGATCAGGCCTTTGTAAACCCCGATATCACTTCGGGGCAGTTTGAGAAGATAGTGGGACAAATCCAGGCATCCAGTTTTGTTACTTTCTCGGAAGACGAGATAGACCCAGCGGGTTTAAGGCACACTAAAGCTCTGCATGTAACAGTGAAATGTAAGGGTTGTATAGTAGCCAAGGTACTTATTGATAACGGATCAGCTCTCAATGTACTGCCCAGTGCTACCTTGGCTAGATTGCCAGTTGACCAATCAGATTTACGTCAAAGTGCTATGGTGGTAAGAGCCTTTGACGGTACCAGAAGAGAAGTGTTGGGAGATATTGATTTACCACTCCAAATTGGCGCATGTACCTTCAACGTCACATTCCAGGTGATGAATATTGAACCGGCCTACACTATGTTGCTGGGGAGGCCGTGGATCCATTCTGGGAACGTCGTTCCCTCAACTCTGCACCAGAAGATAAAATACATTATGGACGGCAAAATCATCACTGTAAGAGGAGAAGAAGCCATTTTGGTCACCAAGCCACAATCACTCCCTTATGTGGAAGCGGCTAAGGAGTCGTTGGAAAGCTCCTTCCAGGCCCTTGAGTTACAAGAAACCAGAAATGAAGGGGCTATGGCTATAGTAGCCAAGATAATGTCGAGGAGTGGGTACGAAGAAGGCAAAGGCCTAGGCGCCACATTACAGGGAATCGTGGAACCCATACCGGCTATCCAGAAGGTAGGCCATTGTGGTTTGGGATATGAGGAAGACGCCCTTATGGATGGGCGATTCTGGATGAGGAAAATGCTTCGGGATCAAAGATTTGACCAGAAAATGGGAAAAAGGAAGGTAGTCCCGAGAATCGCAGAGATCTTCACTAAACCGGTCATTGAAAATCCGGCAGATGTGGAAGAATCACCTGATGAACCATCCATTGATGTCGTCCACCTGGATTCCTTATATGAGGCTCTGGTCTCGCCAATAGCTGAGGGGCAAGAGCTAGACAACTGGACAGCAGAGGACATCCCTGTACTCAATCTCGAGTAAAGTACATTTGGTTATCTACACATGATCATTTTGTCCATGGTGGCAAGTGTAACTCTGTAAATGGACCTTTTTCTTATGGCATAAATATTAATGAATTAATAGTGCATTTTAAATCCAATTCTCTCTTTCTTTCCTTTTGAATTCCATCCTTATAATATGTTCTATTTTCATTCATTCAGGACCATTCATCAATTAACACCTAATAATTTAATAGACTCAGAAATTCCTCTGGTTAATTTTGAAATCCCCATGACTGCCATTACTTCAAGGAATCTGAGGAAGATCTTACAGAAAAAAGAGGTGAAAATGATGAACCTTCCCTAGTGCCTTGTGGAGACAAAACATGCACCATAAACTTAGGCACTAAAGAAGTAAAAAGGGAGCTTAAGATAGTGGAGAGTGAAGAATCAGGAGACATGATCAGTTTGCTTAGAGAATTCCTCGACGTATTTTCCTGGAGCTATGATGATATGGTTTGTTTAGACCCCCAGATAGTGACGCACAAAATTCCCCTTATTCGGGGGACAATCCCTGTGAAGCAGAAACTAAGAAGAATGAATCTTGACACACTGCTCAAAGTTCGGGATGAAGTCAAGAAACAGTATGATGCTGGGTTCCTAGAAGTAGTCAAATATCCCCAATGGATAGCTAATGTTGTCCCGGTAATGAAGAAGGACGGGGGAGTTAGGGTGTGCATTGATTACAGGGATCTTAATAGAGCAAGCTTGAAGGATGATTTCCCTCTCCCCCACATTGATGTGTTAGTAGACAATGCTGCGGGATTGGGCAGGTGTTCATGCATTGATGGGGCATCTGGGTACAATCAAATCTCAATAGATGAGGAAGACAAAGAGAAAACTGCTTTTATCACTCAATGGGGAGTATTTTGCTATCGGGTCATGCCTTTCGGGTTGAAGAATGCAGGTGCTACCTATCAACGTGCTATGATCACATTATTCCACGATATGATGCATAAAGAAGTAGAGGTGTACGTGGATGATATGATCATCAAATCTAGGGGAGAAGAGAGCCACGTGCAGGTGATGAGGAAAGTATTAGAGAGACTCAGGAAATATCGGTTGGCCAGAACCTGCCAAATGCATATTCGGAGCTAGGTCAGGGAAATTTTTGGGATTCATAGTGAGTGAGAAGGGAATAGAGGTAGATCCAGACAAGGTTCGAGCTATTCAAGAAATGCCATCCCCAAGAACAGAAAGGGTGGTGCGCAGTTTCCTGGGAAAATTGAACTACATATCAAGGTTTATTTCCAATCTCATTGCTAAGGCCGAGCCTATTTTTAGACTGCTCCGAAAGAACAACACCACTCAATGGGATTCAGTTTATCAAGAGGCTTTTGAGACAATCAAGCAGTATCTGTCAAGCCCACCCGTATTGGTTCCACCTGTGGTGGGGAGGCCTCTGATCCTGTATATGGCAGTCCAACAGAACTCGATGGGATGTGTTTTGGGACAACATGATGATACTGGCCGAAAAGAGAGGGTTATTTATTATCTGAGCAAAAAGTTCAATGATTGCGAGTCGAGGTACTCTTTCCTAGAGAAAACTTGCTGCGCGTTAGCCTGGACGGCAAATCGCCTCAAACACTGCATGTTGAATCACAAGACATGGCTCATCTCCAGGATGGATCCTATCAAATATGTATTCGAAAGCTCATTCTTGCCAGGCAGGATAGCCAAGTGGCAAGTCATACTCTCCCAATATGACATAGTTTATATGACCCGAAAGGCGGTGAAAGGTAGCGTGATCGCTGACCTCCTAGCAGAAAATCCTATCCAGGATTGTGAAGCTCTGGATTTTGAGTTCCCTGATGAGCATATTAATGAAGTAGACTGCGAAGAAGAGGGGCCAGCCGATGTATGGGAAATATATTTCGACGAAGCTGTCAATTTGTCCGGCAATGGAGTTGGAGTCGTATTGATATCCCCGGATGGAAAACACTTTTCGATAGCTGTCAAGTTGAGATTTGACTGCACCAACAACGTCGCAGAATACGAAGCTTGTGTGATGGGTCTACAGGCTGCCATCGAAATGAAAATCAGGAAGTTGGAAGTGTACGGAGACTCAGCCCTAATTATTTATCAGGTCAAGGGAGAATGGCAAACTAAGGATCCGAAGCTGATCCCTTATCAGAAATACTTACTGGAGCTGATTAAGAAATTCGAAGAAATCTCTTTCACTCATCTCAGCAGAGACAAGAATCAATTTGCTGATGCCTTAGCTACTCTAGCTGTTATGGCTCAAATCGAAGAAGGGCAGATGACTCAGATATTAAAGATTAAGATAAGGAATGAGCCAGCTTATTGCTTCATGATTGAAGAAGAACTTGATGGTAAACCTTGGTATCATGACATCCTGTTTTACTGCAAAACCAGAGGATTCCCTTCGGGGGCGAGCAAAAACGAAAGGAGGATGATTCGGAGATTAGCATTGGAATACTTCCCCAGTGGAGAAACCCGTTACAAGAGGAGCCCCAACGGCGAATTGTTGAGATGTGTGGATGCAAAAGAGGAGAAGAAGATCCTTTTTGAGACTCATGAGGGAAATTGTGCAACCCATGCCAATGGGCACATGATGGCTAAGCAAATCATGCGACGTGGGTATTTTTGGACTACAATGGAAAAGGATTGCATCGAGTATTTCCGAAAGTGCCATAAGTGTCAGATTTATGCAGATCCGATAAATGTGCCACCTCATAAGTTGTTCAACCTTGTCTCCCCATGGCCCTTCCCAATGTGGGGCATCAATGTGATTGGTCCCATCAACCCTAAGGCATCCAATGGGCATAGGTTTATCCTGGTAGCAATCGACTATTTTTCTAAATGGGTCGAAGCCACGTCATACGCCCATATTACACAGAACACGTTTCTCAAATTCCTCAGAAACAATATCATCTGCCGGCATGGTCTCCCCAATGAAATCGTCACTGACAACGCCAAGAATCTCAATGGTCCAAAGATTCAGAGATTGTGTGATCAATACAAAATTCGACATCTCAATTCCTCCCCATACCGTCCCCAGATGAATGGAGCGGTGGAAGCCGCAAACAAAAATCTCAAGAGGATAATCCGGAAAATGACGGTCACATATAGGGATTGGCATGATATGCTTCCCTACGCTATTCACGCATACCGGACTTCTATAAGAACCTCAACCGGGGCAACTCCATACTCACTGGTTTACGGGATGGAAGCAGTATTACCTATTGAAGTTGAAATTCCTTCCCTAAGGATTCTGAAGGAATCAGGGATTGATGAGTCAGAATGGATCCAGTCAAGGTTGGATCGATTAAACTTCTTTGGATGAGAAAAGGTTAACAGCAGATTTTATGGGCAATTATACCGAGAGGAGAATGGCTAGGGCATTTGACAAAAGCGTTACGCCCACGAATTCCAACCGGGACCGATTACGAAGAAAGTCTTTGTCGAATCAAAATGATCCTCGGGCCAAATGGTCACCAACCTACGAGGACCCTATGTGGTTAAAAGGCATTTTCTGGAGGAGCCTTGATCTTGACCCACATGGATGGTGAAGAATTGCCAAGACACGTGAATGCCGACACCGTCAGAGATACTATGCCTAAAAAAAAAAAAAAAAAAAAAAAGGGGCGGGGGTAGGAGTGAAAACCGAAAGGGTGCTCCAAAAAATGTGTGAAAGAAGCGAAAACCCGAAGGGCATTTTCATAAAATGAGTGAAGGATGAAAACACGAAGGCGTCTGAAAGAGTGAGCCTAAAAAAAAAAAGGGTAGGAGTGAAAACCAGAAAGGCGCTCCCAACAAAATGTGTGAAAGAAGGCGAAAACCAGAAAGGCGCTTTGTAAAATGAGTGTAGTTTGAAAACCCGCAATGGCGTCCTGAAAGAGCGAGCCTAAAAAAAAAAAAAAAAGGGGGCGCTAGGGTGAAAAACCAAAGGGAGTCCCAAGAACCAAAATGGAGAAATAAGGAATGGGGCATGAAACCGAGGATGGAGAAGAAAGCGTCACGACATGAGGCTTGAGAGAACTTGAAATAATGGCGATTAAGGGATTTCAAAGCCACCACAAGGAATATGTGAGATCTATCCTTGTACCCTTTTCCTTTGAAACTCTATCTTTGTTTTTATTAAAGCTATAATAAAGTCATACTTCGTTCCCTATGCTTTTATCTTCCCTTTATACTCACTCTTTAACATTATCTTTCTGCAATCTCGTTATTTAATGCGCTATTAATCTGTTAAAATTTTTTGCCATAAGATTAAGATTTGACAATTGATAACCTCACGTACTTTACTATGAGATTTGCAGGAAATGACCTGGAAGAAAAAGGGGGGTAGGAGTGAAAATCGAAGGGCGCTCCTAGCAAAATGTGTGAAAGAAGGCGAAAACCCCAAAGGGGCGCTTTCTGTAAAATGAGTGAAGGATGAAAACCCGGAAGGGTGTCCTGAAAAGAGCGAGCAAAAAAAAAAAAAAAAAGGAGAAAACTAGAGGTGAAAACCCGGAAGGGCGCTTCTAGTCATATAGACGAAGGGGAAGTGAAAACCCGCAAGGGTGCTTTTCGGGAGAAAGTCAAAAAAACAGAAATGGGGCATTTGAAGAAATGAGGCCATAGGTCAAGTCTTACAACTCGTCCTCCATTCATCATTGGCCTTCGGGATGCTGTTAAGTACACTTCATTGGGGAAGAACTTCTTGTGTCCGGATTAGGCTTGCTTTGTAAGTGCAATTTACATTTCCTGTTATCAACCTCTGGTTCCTTGATCTAAGTTGATTTTAATTTCATGCATTTACATTTCCTGTTATCAACCTCTGGTTCCTTGATCTAAGTTGATTTTAATTTCATGCATTTACATTTCCTGTTATCAACCTCTGGTTCCTTGATCTAAGTTGATTTTAATTTCCTGCAATTTACATTTCCTGTTATCAACCTCTGGGTCCTTGGTCTAAGTTGATTTTAATTTCCTGCAATTTACATTTCCTGTTATCAACCTCTGGTTTCTTGATCTAAGTTAATTTTAATTTCCTCCAATTTACATTTCCTGTTATTAACCTCTGGGTCCTTGATCTAAGTTTATTTTAATTTCCTGCAATCCACATTTCCTGTTATCAACCTCTAGTTCCTTGATCTAAGTTGATTTTAATTTCCTGTAATTTACATTTCCTGTTATCAACCTCTAGTTCCTTGATCTAAGTTGATTTTAATTTCCTGCAATTTACATTTCCTGTTATCAACCTCTGGTTCCTTGATCTAAGTTGATTTTAATTTCCTGTAATTTACATTTCCTGTTATCAACCTCTGGTTCCTTGATCTAAGTTGATTTTAATTTCTTGCTATTTACATTTCCTGTTATCAACCTCTGATTCCTTGATCTAAGTTGATTTTAATTTCCTGTAATTTACATTTCCTGTTATCAACCTCTGGTTCCTTGATCTAAGTTGATTTTAATTTTCTGCAATTTAAATTTTCTGTTATCAACCTCTGGTTCCTTGATCTAAGTTGATTTTAATTTCTTGCAATTTACATTTCCTGTTATCAACCTCTGGTTCCTTGATCTAAGTTGATTTTAATTTCCTGCAATTTACATTTCCTGTTATCAACCTCTGGTTCCTTGATCTAAGTTGGTTTTAAGTTCATGCATTTACATTTCCTGTTATCAACCTCTGGTTCCTTGATCTAAGTTGATTTTAATTTCCTGTAATTTACATTTCCTGTTATCAACCTCTGGTTCCTTGATCTAAGTTGATTTTAATTTCCTGCAATTTACATTTCCTGTTATCAACCTCTGGTTCCTTGATCTAAGTTGATTTTAATTTCCTGCAATTTACATTTCCTGTTATCAACCTCTGGTTCCTTGATCTAAGTTGATTTTAATTTCCTGCAATTTACATTTGCTGTTATCAACCTCTGGTTCCTTGATCTAAGTTGATTTTAATTTCCTGCAATTTACATTTCCTGTTATCAACCTCTGGTTCCTTGATCTAAGTTGATTTTAATTTCCTGCAATTTACATTTCCTGTTATCAACCTATGGTTCCTTGATCTAAGTTGATTTTAATTTCCTGCAATTTACATTTCCTGTTATCAACCTCTGGTTCCTTGATCTAAGTTGATTTTAATTTCCTGCATTTACATTTCCTGTTATCAACCTCTGGTTCCTTGATCTAAGTTGATTTTAATTTCATGCATTTACATTTCTTGTTATCAACCTCTGGTTCCTTGATCTAAGTTGATTTTAATTTAACTTATGTTGCCGATCTCTAGGTCACTAACTTAGGTATGCTTTAGTTCCCTAACTTCGATCACCTAATCGTCCAAAATATGGGTCTAAATCTTTACATAATTCCTACACAGGAAAATTTTTCCCTTTAATAGAAATTATGTAAAGAGGGACAGCTGTCGACACCATATTTTGGCCGATCCCCAGAATTAATAAACTTTGAAACCGATCCCCAGTACTAAGTCTCCCTTTGACAGCTAACCACATTTCCGATCTCTTTTTGCTAGATAACCACATTTCCGATCTCTCCTCACAATGAATTGAATCAATACTAAGTCCTCACATCAGTCAAAGCCTTACCGGTCTATTAAATCACTCACCGATCTCTCAAACCCATTGTGGAATTGTAATGTCCTCACCAAAGTTAGTCCGTACATTTTACTGTTCTGATGACTAATGTCTGTTCGGACAATTAAAATGTCTGGAACTACACTTAAACTATAGTGAGGAGGCATAAATTAATGAAATAAATATTAAAAAAAAAATGTAGGAAAAATTTTGAGAAAATAAAATAAAATTTAGAGAATTTATTTATTTGGTACAAAAATAATAAAAATAACCCGATATGCACCATGAAGGGCATTTTGGTCATTTCACCCATAGAGGTGAATTTTGACATAAATGTCAAATTAAAATTAGGAAATAAAATAAATAACATAAATTAAATTTATGAATTTGAATTTGAAAAATGAGAAGAGAAAGAAGAAGAAAAGAAAAAAAAAAAAGGAAAGAAAAGAAAAGAAAGGAAATAGATTTATGAAATTTAAAAATAATAAAATACACATAAATGTATATATATAAATACCCACAAGAGACAAAACCCCACCAACCATCTTCTTCTTCCCTCTTCTCTCTCTCTCTCTCTCCTTGCCGTCCACCATGGGAGCTCTCTCCCTCCATTTTTGTCTTCCCTAAAGCTTGATTTTCCAAGCTTCCTCCTCACTAAAACCCATAGACCCCTTCATTAAAAATTTAGCCCACTCCATAAGGAAGCCATTGATAGTGAAAAGAAGAAGAAAAGTTGAAGTTTAACAAGTTACCCAAGAGGTTAGTGCCTAATCTTCCTTCCTTCCTTTATTAATCCTTGAGTTAAGGTTAAAATGAAGTGAAATTTGTAAGAAACTAAAAGAAATAGGTGAGTTATGAGGGGAGTGAATTTTTGGTACCCATGGTGAGTGATGGTTTTTGATGACTATGATGTATATAAAGTGATTTAATGATGTTGGTTGATGCATTTATAAGTATTAGAAGTTAATTTACATTGAGATTTTATGAGGTTGAAATTGTGAGTTAGGGTTTGGCCTAACTTTGGTATTTTTGTATTATACCATGCAATTGGGATTGTTGAGATGTGTTGATGATATTTAGAAGTGCCTTGAATGTCAAATTGAAGTAAGGAAGTTGGAGGAGAAATGAATTATTGGAAGTGCTATTTTCTGCAGGTTGTGTTGTTGAGGGCAGTACAAATTTTAGGCCATAAATAAAATTGTGCGACCCCAATTGGTATGAGGCCAATTGAGGGTGAAACTAGACCCAAAATAGCCCATATTCTATGAAGAAACTATGCCCAAATTCTGTCCAAAACTTGACCTAAATTCTGCCTAAATTCGGATTACCCTGCAACCCAACCCAGAAAATGACCAAATGAACAGTACGTGTTCATTTGGTCATAACTCTCTCTATACTAGTCCAAATGACCTAAAATTTCACCCATGGAAATTTTAGACATAGGGCTACACTTTTCATGAAGACCACTTAACCCAGTTTTGCCTTTAACCAATTCAAATTATTAGCACAAATTGGGTCACTGAAACTGCCAACCCAGAAAATGACCAAATGAACAGTACATGTTCATTTGGTCATAACTCTCTCTATACTGGTCCAAATGACCTAAAATTTTACCAATGGAAAGTCTAGACATAGGGCTACACTTTTCATGAAGACCACTTAACCCAGTTTTGCTTTTAACCAAATCAAATTGTTAGCAAAAGTTGAGTCACAAAAACTGCCAACCCAGAAATTGTCCAAAATACTGTTCCTTTGGTATGCTTGATCAGTTTTGGAAAAAATGCCATAACTTGGTCTCCAAAGCTGCAAATTAAGTGAAACTAGTGCCAAAAGTTTTATAAGACATAGCACAACAATTTTTATGTTTTGACCAAGCTCTAGAAACCATTGCATCCTAGGGAAAATATTAGCCAAAGTTAGGAATTGAAATCTAGAAAATGTTAAGTTGAACCCATAATGCCATTTGATACCTGTGTGTTCATTTGGCCATAACTCCCACTAGGAAATTCCATTTGAGATTTGCCAATATGATCTAGAAACATGATACTTAGGGATACAATATTGATTTAGACACCTTTGCCAAATTCTAAGTGTAAAGACCCTAAAAAGAGAGTCAAATATACTGCCCTGAAGTTGATTTTTGCCCTTATAGGACTGAGAGTCTAGGTTAATACATTGACCATAACTCACTATACCAAGCTTGAAAAATTATGAAATTGTACCTGGGAGTCCCTAAGACATAGAGGAACATATCTTGTGAAGGAACCTAAGTCTAAAAATGACAATAAAATGGTCAAATGACTAGTCAAAGTTTATTGACTAGAAATTGTAAATTCTGGACAGCTTAGAGGCAAAGGGACCAGTTATGGTATTTTGACCATAACTTGAGCTCTATAACTCCAAATTCAGTGATTCAAAAACTGAAATTTAAGTTTAAACATAGAGGAACAATTGTTATGAAGGAAGTGTGACTAAATAGACATCCTAACCTAGTCAAATTCCTAGATAAAGATAACACATCAACATGAACCTAAAGAAAGGTTCATGGGAAAAATGCTATATATGATAATTAAAATACTCATAAGAATAATTAAATATTAAAAATGATATGAATATGTAAATTGGGACTAATGTCCCATTAATATGAAATTAATGGTACCAATGAACAGTACTAGAAAATAGTAACAGTGAATAGTGTTAAAATAATTAAAAATGTTTAATTGCCCATAGTATACCTAGACTTATTTATTTAGTTTGGATAAATTGGTATACCAATTAGGGACCACAGATAGCAGTACTGCTTATAGAGCAAATCATGAACTGACAATATATGTCTGATATGATTGTTCTACAGGCTATATGCCTACTTACTGGCCATTGTGCCTACTTTTATTTCTGGCTTTACAAGCTGTGATATGGTCTCGTGCGACAACCGGCCTCGTGCACGATGGATGTATCTGTGGTAGACATATGGCTGTTTAACCCGTATACTCCCATGTATCCAGCTTTTATCATTTGTTATAGGTTTCTTGGGCATTGATAATAATTAATTAATACTGAATATACAATAAGTAAACAGGAAAGACCCCAATAATTTTAATTGATTCCAAAGTGTAAAAAAATATAAAAGACCCAGAATTTATGATTTGTAAATATTATTTCAATTGTTTAATTATTATTATTATAAATTATGCACCACTAAGCGTTATGCTTAGCGCGTTGGTTTTCCATCGCGTAGGTACTGAAGATCAGCAGCCGCCACAGTAGTATTCGGACGAGTCCGACCGGATCACGCCACCGTCGAGTCACCTCATCAGTCTTTTGTATTTTGGTAGGGCCCATGTGTAGACTAGTATTTTGGTTCATTATGTCTAGTCATGATGTAATTACTAGTTTATGATGTATTTTATTTTGGACTTGAGATGAAAACTTATAATTTATTATCTATAAATTTCCATATGAATGCAATAGATGACACTTCATTTTGAGATCTCATAAATAGTTGTGAATGATATGATAAAAGAAAATATGATATGGAAATATGTGAGATGACTATGAATATGTTAACACGTGATAGTGGAACCCACCAGATGCTAATAAAATAGAGGAGGATCTGTCCGGGTCTCCACAGAAATAAGATATATATTAAAAAAAAAAAACTCTACACATAAATTACCTGATTTAAATGACATTAAAATTTACAATAGACATGACAAGACAAGATAGGGTGCTCCGGCACCGAATGTGGCACTTCTTGCTCGGCTATACAATAGACGGGTAAGGGGCGTCACATTTAGATTGGTGGTTCGTAACCCCTAGTGACACGTTTTAAAACCGTGAGGGCTTCGGCCCAGAGCGGACAATATCACTAGTGGGCCGGGCCATTACATTTGTGGTATCAGAGCTGCTCCGCGTGCAACCTTGAGCGATGGCGGGGCAAACCTCAGCGACGACGCTGAGTCCCATAAGGGGGGTGGATTGTAACACCCTAGGCAAATCCCACATCGACAAAACACGGGAGAGATGCTGGGTTCATAAGATGGAGGTTCCTAACCCCTATTGACGCGTTTTAAAACCGTGAGGGCTTCGGCTCAGAGCGGACAATATCACTAGTGGGCCGGGCCATTACATTTGTGGTATCAGAGCCGCTCCGCGTGCAACCTTGAACGATGGTGGGGCAAACCTCAGCGAGGACGCTGAGTCCCATAAGGGGGGTGGATTGTAACACCCTAGGCAAATCCCACATCGACAAAACACGGGAGAGATGCTGGGTTTATAAGTTGGTGGTTCGTAACCCCTATTGACGCGTTTTAAAACCGTGAGGGCTTCGGCCCAGAGCGGACAATATCACTAGTGGGTCGGGCCATTACACGAATCTCCTGACCAGTCAAGTATATTCCTGATCTCTGTTGACAAACGAAATTGAACTGACACTAGATCTTTGTTACCATTTTTGTTGCCGATCTCCCTTTCAAAAGTTTAAGAATAATCAAAGGTTCCATTCCGGTTTAATGATGATCCCGATCTTAAATGTTCAAGCTAAATTTCTAATTTTAATCAAGTCCCGTTTAGCGTTGGTTCCCTACCGATCTCATGCTCATTGTGTTTTCCGATCTCTCACACTTAGGTTAATAATCACTTTCAGTTATTTCAACATACTCAGACAATCAAGTGTTTAAATAATTTAGAAATTTTCCGATCACAACCATTCATCGAATAAAAGAGGTATTCCATTTCATTTCATTTCAAAAATTTGTACAAGTTATTCAGCTGGAGGATCACCCCCAGCCTGATCTACATTTTGTCCGTCTCCCCCCTCACCCTCAGCCTCCTCACTCTCCTCGCCTTCATCCTCGGGAGCCAGGTTGGCCATCCAGGAGAAGTCCTCCTCAGGGTAACGCTTCTTAAGCTCGGCCAGGAGATCTCTGTGGGCATTTACATAAGCGCTGGCCATCCAGTCACCATCTCTTCCTCTTTCGCCTTGAGCTCCTCAGCAAGGTGAGCAAGTTGAGCAGCTTCATCGGCCCGGAGCGCTTGCACTTCCTCAAGAGCATGATCCCGCTCAGCCAGAACATGAGCTTGCTCGGCCAGCTTGTCCTCGTAATACTTCGATCGCCCCTCAAGTTGAGATATATAGTCCCGAGCGGATGATAGTTGGGATTGGAGGGAAACTGCTTCATGACCTACCCTCTCGACCTCTTTACCCAGCCGATGCGCCTTCTCCCGGATCATGTGCTGATTCACCAAACACTCAACGTTCAAGCTCATAGATCTGGTCAAGATATCATCAAGGCTATCCGGAGATAGCCTATCCCGATCTTCTCGAAGGCAGATAGAGGACGCCAGCACCTTGGCGAAACCAGGATTCTCCCGAACCGTGCAATTTTTCTCCAGTGAATGGACCAAGACCTGGGCACCGCGAGAAAGGGGCCTCACCTGTTGTTGGGAAGGACCCCCTTCCGCGCTTGGAATAACTGGAGGAGGCGGAGGCCGCTCTTCCCTCCGAGGAGGAGATTGGATCACTTCCACCTCGGAGATCGGCGGTCCCGAAGGTTGAGACGAGCCTTCTCGTATTTCCCCGGGCTTGTGACAAGGTGTCTGCATCTCCTCGGCCCGCTTCATCTCCCGTACCTTCCGGGAGATCTCCCTCTTTCGCCTCCGGCTCTCCTTGGAGGCTTCACCGCTTGCCATACCTGCACAAAGAAGAGGTCAGTGAGATCGCTAAGGTTCTGAGATCTGAGATGTAGAAAATACCGATGCCGAGATCAAAGAGCTGAAGCCTGCGATCTTTACCGGTGATCAATTCCATAGTTCAATGGTGCAGCTCGGCAGCATCGCATCCAGGCAAGAGAACTTCTCTCTGCTCGCCTGCTCTTTCAAATCCATCACCATTGCGCCCTCTTCCCTATTCAGGGCAAGGTGCCTCAGAATTAATGGACCCTGGTGCAGCCAACTGTGTGGGAAACCCTCAAAACCGTTTGGGATTTTGCTTCTCAGGATAAAAAAGCGGTTCTTCCAATTCTTAAGGGAGGACGGCAGATCGGTAAGAAGCCCGCAGTGGGGTTTCGCCTGAAAAAACCAATACTCGTCGTCCTTTTGACAAGTTAACCTATGAAGGTCGACGAACACCTTGGCAGTAGGACTAATTCCCTTAGCTCGGCACAGGCCACGGAAGGCCACAAGGATCCGCCAAGAGTTCGGGTGGACTTGGGCGATGCATACTTGGTGAAATTTCAGAACTTCTTTGAAGAAGTCGTCTAAAGGGAACCGCAGCCCGGCTTTTAACTGCTCTTCGTACACCATGATCATGTCATTCCCCTCGAAGAAGTGATCGGCTCGAAGATCGCCGTGACACTTAATGAGTTCGAATAAGTCAGGGTGAATGTTGTATTCTTGGCTGAACGACTGTAGGTCGGTTTCTTTAAGAATGGACGGTAGCTCGTCCATGGGGAGGTTTTCTCTCCCTGAAGAATGTGTTCATTTCGAAGATGTCGCCTGCCCCTGAATAGGGGCGGAGGCCCTAATAGGTTCAGTCCGAACGCTCGGTCCGACCACCTCTACTTCATCGGATGACCACGAGACCTGAATGGAAGGGGGGCTTGCCGCTCTCTGACCCTCGGCACCGCTCATTTTCAAAGGAAATAAAGAATTTAAACTAAAAGAAAGATCAAAGCCCTTACCGGAGTCTGATCGGCGTCGGAAGAACTGGAGAAAAAGAGAATTTTGAAGTTGTGAGTGAGAGACTGAAAATGACATATGGGAGCAATTGGCTAACCCCACCCCTATTTATACTCGTCAGAGCATTTAACGCTCACGATATTCCAGGCACTGCATCGGTTAGCGGGACTCGCCAGCTGTTCTGACACATCTCACGAATATTCCAAAATTCCATAAGGAGGGACCGGATAGTTAGGGATCGGCTAATTAAAAACGATGTTTGGAAGTATGGATCGGATAAAGACTGTTCAGTTGGGAACCAGATCGGGCAAACACTTCAGAGATCGGAAGCAACAATAATAAAATGATAACTGTCAAAATAAAATTTTATTTCCAAAAGCCAGATTACATCATTTGGGCGATCCCAAGAGATCGGATTACATTTCCAAAAGTTAGATTACATCATTTGGGCGATTTCAAGAGATCGGATTACATTTAAAGACCTGACTACATCAACAGCCGATCTCTAGCGATCAGCGGAACATCCCATCTAAAGGGCCTATGTCAAAGCCCAGGTTGTGACTGATCCAAAGGATGTGTTCGACCAGAAGACTGGCCGACGACATCGGATAGATGTACAGCTTAGATGGCAGTGACAACGACTCTCATGAGAATGAGAGAGATCGTCACCGGTATTACTGCTCGAAACCGAGCCGCTGTCGGAACACCCAGTGTGGAGGAAAGTCACTGTCGGAACACCCAATGCAGTAAGAAGCCGAATAAACTTGGAAGGGCAACCGCCAAGGGTCGGCGGAACATTAGCAGTTTTCTCGGCCAAAATCGGTTCGCCGGTTATACCGATCGAACAACTCGAGATCGGCACGATCAAGGTCCTCGACCCGGATCGGTTAGTTAGTCCAGTTCTCTCACCATCATCAGATAAGGTCATCATAATTCCTCGATCACCGGGATCGTAAATTTTCAGTCGGGGAATAAAGAGGTCCATCGGAAAAGGATCAAAAGCCACAATCGTGGCCGAAACTTCTGCCGGAGCAGCTAGAACTGGAAAGTAAGAAGGAAGAGAGGAAAATCGAATGAGGAAAGTCTCTTCCGTCAGGGGTATATATAGGGGAAAATCGGGCATTTATTGCTAAGCAGAAAACGAAGCGGACGCTTCGGGAATCAAGGGGAATTAATGCTTTGATCGGACCGGGCCTGATTAAGGGAAATATTGGAATAATAGAGATCGGAAGAGGGGAGACCGGTATGAAAGATCGGAGAAGGATCATGTTAAGAAGATCGAAAAGGAAGAGAGAGCAGAAAACAAAAAGAATAAGGCGCCTACCGCCGTCGCCATGATCAGAGCCGAGGTAGTTAAAGCGTTGCAGGTAAAATCTCAACCGCATGCCCCAGAATCGCCCGCATTACTGACAGGTGCCAGAATATGTCATGACAGCGCTGTACCTCCCAATCTCCACCGTTGATCCAACTTGTAAGGACGAGCCCAGGGCCCTTGGATCAAAGAAGAAGACGACAAAACCAGCGCCTTTCACTCCTAGCCCTTGGATCGCCCCGGACAAGAGAATTTGGGACCGTCAGATTAGAGGAGGAAAAAGACAAATATTCTGAAGTGGATCTCGGCCGTCTATTCTGATTCTCTTTAATTCTTGAGCTTAGGATTATGTCCTTTGAAATCTTGACCCTCCATCTCCCTCAAGATAGATCCTGACCCTTCAAGGGGAACACCCGGTCCCTATAAATACCTGCATGAAAAACTGTTTAAAGGACGGACAAAAAAAGGAGGAAGTTACTATAGTGGAAGAACTCTGAAATTTAATTTAGATCGTTACTCTGCTTTCATAAGAAGAACTTTCGGAACCAGTTTTCTGAAGTGTTTCCTTAAAAGATTTTGATCACTGAAACTCTCCATTTTCAGCTCATTCATTATCCCGTAGCGTTCACATTTTTCAGTTCCTTGTTATCTTTATTTTCACTTCCATCGCCCATGCTCAATCTCATTTAAACTCGGGTATAATTCTGACTCGATTGCATTTAGTGAAGCACTCTTTGTTCCAAGGCGAACCTTAGTCTCCCGGCTATCAACTTGCAATCTTATTGCGTTTTGTGATTCTCGGTTAGTTCACTAGAATCGACTCCTTACAGGTCAGTATTCATGTTGCCATTTTATTAAGTTTAGTTCTTGTTTTACGCATTTCCATTCTTCTTTCTTTACGTGTGTTATTTTCTTTAAGTTCATATCACGCTAGAAAGATACAGAGAAAGGTTGTGCTCTAGTTTATTTCCGTATCGATACCTTTGTTAATCTTTATTATTTCTGAGCGTAAGTCATCTAGTTCCAAGCGATACATAAGTGGTTGGATGAGATGTGGGTAACGGCAACTTAAGAATCCTTTTGAAATAATGAAAGGTCTGAATAATAAGCTTGGAAAATGGTAAAGCTGAGTCACTAGAATGACTCAGTAGGTCATAGGGCAAGACGTCATAAGACAGAGTAAAACCAAACCCTGGATAACTAAATGGAATAGATCGGCTACCAAAAAATGCTGGTGAGGCGACCATATAGGAAGGTCAGAGGATTCGGTTTGGCATCCCCGCCTACCCTAAGGTACCAATAAGTTAAAGAAGTCTTGCGCAGACCCCCTGACACCTTTGAACGTCAGAACCCTTAGCCTTAGGCCCTCTCGATAGGTAAAATTTAGAGAGATCGAAAAAATCCTTATCCGACCACCATTTAATTAAAAGAGGTCGGAGGAGGGTTCTTATCCGATTCTCAATCTAAAATTTTAACAAATATTTTAAAAGAGATCGGAGGAGAGTTCTTATCCGATTCTCAATCTAAAAATTTTAATAAATATTAAAAGAGATCGGAGGAGAGTTCTTATCCGATTCTCAATCTAAAATTTTAACAAATATTTTAAAGGAGATCGGAGGAGAGTTCTTATCCGATTCTCAATCTAAAATTTTAACAAATATTTTAAAGGAGATCGGAGGAGAGTTCTTATCCGATTCTCAATCTAAAATTTTAACAAATATTTTAAAGGAGATCAGAGGAGAGTTCTTATCCGGTTCTCAAGCTTAAAAATTTTAATAAATATTAAAAGAGATCGGAGGAGAGTTCTTATCCGATTCTCAATCTAAAATTTTAATAAATATTAAAAGAGATCGGAGGAGAGTTCTGATCCGATTCTCAATCTAAAATTTTAACAAATATTTTAAAGGAGATCGGAGGAGAGTTCTTATCCGGTTCTCAAGCTTAAAAATTTTAATAAATATTAAAAGAGATCGGAGGAGAGTTCTTATCCGATTCTCAATCTAAAATTTTAATAAATATTAAAAGAGATCGGAGGAGAGTTCTTATCCGATTCTCAATCTAAAATTTTAACAAATATTTTAAAGGAGATCGGAGGAGGGTTCTTATCCGGTTCTCAAGCTTAAAAATTTTTAATAAATATTAAAAGAGATCGGAGGAGAGTTCTCATCCGATTCTCAATCCAAAAATTTTAATAAATATTAAAAGAGATCGGAGGAGAGTTCTTATCCGGTTCTCAACCTAAAATTTAAATGAATATTAAAAGAGATCGGAGGAAAGTTCTTATCCGGTTCTCAACCTAAAATTTAAATGAATATTAAAAGAGATCGGAGGAGAGTTCTTATCCGGTTCTCAATCTAAAATTTAAATAAATATTTAAAAGAGATCGGAGGAGAGTTCTCATCCAATTTCAAAAATTGGATTCTAATAAAATAGCCCTTCAAACAAAACTAACATACAAAAGTAACTCACTAAGGTTGTCTCATTTACTTATGTATCTGGGTAATCCGAATTAGTGAAAAATCAAATATTCCTTTTGTCAGAAGGATTAACATTTCCATTCAAGTCCTCCTAACTAATTTATAAAGAGTGCGAAGTTAAATCTACTTACCCTAATTAAGGGACGAGGTGGGGTGCCTAACACCTTTCCCACCCGTTTACGGACCCCGAACTTAGAATCTCTGTTTTGAAATGGTTTTATTTCGATTTATCTTTACAAATAGTTTTCTTTAGTTTCCCTCAAAACTAAAGTGGCGACTCCTCATTCTTTTCCACTTCGGTGAGGGTTCGTTCAGGCGACCGCAAAACACCTTGCGACAATGCTAATTGAGAAATCATATCTTGTTGACTTTGATGGCTCACAAGTAGAGTCTCAATCATAGCTTCTAATCTAGCTGTCTTGTCTAGTTGTGCTTGTTGTAGTAGAGGTGGAGCAGGTGCATTTTGAGGTTTAGGAATTCCAGGAGGAGGACCTCTATTCTGCTAAAAATTCTGATGTTGTTGATACCCAGAAGGTTGTTGAAAATTTTGGTGTTGTCCTTGTCTACCTCCCCAAGAAAAATTGGGGTGGTTTCTCCATGCTGGATCATAAGTTGCAGAAAATGGGTTACCACCTAGTCTTTGATTGTAGTTCCCCACATAATCCACTTGCTCACTTGAAAAATCTTGACTAAGTGCAGAAAAATCAGCTACACAATTGACATTTGCAGCTCCAACTTCTACTGAATTATTAGAACCTCTAGCTGAAGAATCTACTTTCATGCTTAACTTGTCCATTTTCCTTGTCAAAGCATCAAACTTAGTATTGATCATATTCATAGCATCAGGCTCGAACATACCAGCTGGTTTCTTGATCTCATTCCTCTCATAACTCCATTGGTAGTTGTTATAAGGAATTTTATCAAGAGCAGAAAAAGCTTCATCTTCAGATTTTTCCATAAGATCACCTCCAGAAGATGCATCAATTGTACTTCTAATAGCTGGTGAAACTCCATTGTAAAAGTGTTGAACAAGCATCCACTTAGAAATCCCATAATGTGGACATCTCCTTTGCAAATCCTTGTATCTCTCCCATGCTTCATACAAGCTTTCATCATCTCTAGGTTTAAAAGAATTCAGCTCATTTCTTAGCTTAGCTGTCTTGCTTGGTGGGAAATATTGAGCTAAAAATGCTTGAGAAAGTTCATCCCATGTTGTGATAAAACCCAGTGGCAAAGAATGTAACCACTCTCTAGCTCGGTCCTTCAAAGAAAAAGGAAATAATCTAAGTCGAATTGCATCATCAGAAACTCCATTTATTTTCAACATATCACTGATCTCAAGAAAGTGTGCTAGATGCACATGTGGACTTAAACTTGGACTCCCCCCAAATTGTGATTATTGTACCATCTGACAGAGTGTAGGCTTTAGTTCAAAATTATTAGCTTCTACTCTTGGTCTTGTGATACTTGGCATGAAATCCCCAATGTTAGGCTAGGCATGATCCTTCACAGAGCGGTTGTTATTGTTGTTGGCCATTTCTTCTTGTAATTGCTCTTGCTCTTGTGCTCTTTCTTGTTGTTGTTGAGCTTTAAATTCAGCTTTTCTCCTCTTAGATTCTACTCTTAAAGCTCTTATTGTCTTTTCTATTTCTGGATCAAAGAATAAATTGATTTCTTCACTTTTTGTCCTTCTCATAAAATAAAGTACCTGAAAAACAAAATAAATAAATTCTCAAAGTAAAATGGTAAAAAGAAAATAAAATAAAATGCCCAAATTAACCAAACAAACAATCGTTTAATATCAAACAAAAATCAAATCCTCGGCAATGGTGCCAAAAACTTGATGGGCATATCCGCAAGTATACAGGTCGTCTCAAGTAATAGAGTGATGAATCAAGTATCGTTCCCACGAGGATTTTCCGTTTGAGTACCAAACTATGAATGAAGTGATCATTTGGGCTAATGATTGATGAATAAATGGTAAATGTAAATGAGCAAGGTAAATTGATTAATCTAGTTGGAATGGGTAAAGAGCAAACAAATAAACTCTAAATTTATTTTGCAATTAAACTAAATTAATAATGGGTAATTTAAATCAAAGTCTAATTATGTTAAAAGTGATTCCAGAGTTGGAGGTTTATGCATAAATTAATTGAGATTTGTCTTGGGCATTCCAATTTTTAGGGAAAAATAGAGTTTGAAGGAAATTGATTCTAAATTCCTTTGATATCTTGTTCAAGTAAACCAAAGTGTGTTCTAAAATAACCAAACCTACTTTCGTATGTTATTTGATTACTTTAAAACCCATTAAGTTTTGTAACCAATCATTAATTCCTCTTAAAATCCTAGTTTATTTCTAAATCTAGGTGATTTTAAGTTCCAATCTTTGATTATCTATCAATAACTTTCACCTTTCGGTCCTTCAATCAAAGATTAACATAATTCCCAATGGGTACCAACATTAGGTAAGTAAATCAAGCACACAAGGAAGGAATCAAAACTCGTATTTATGTAAAATAAGGAAATACCCAGTCCAAATCTACAAATTAATCTAAAAAATATTTTCCAACTCTGAAATCTAAAGAGTTTACTCACTCATAATGGTATTTACAACAAAGATTGATGGAAAAGTAAAGAAAAACATGATAAGAGGACTAAAATAGAAAAACTCAGGTAGAAGAACCCAAAACTCTGGTTTCTGGAGCTCTAATAGATGGTTGCAGCAGCTCCTCTCCAGAAAAAGTGGCGTTCTCTTCCTCTCTCTATCTATATTTCTTTCCTTTTTCTTTTCTCCCGTTTCCTCTTATGGCAAAAACTAGGCAATGATGAATTTATATGGTCCTAAAAAGTTGCCCTAAAAGTAAATAGGAGCCAAGGAGTGGATAGGAAATGAGGTATAAAATTATCTAAGTCAGCAGCATTATTCACGTTCTGGCAGTCTACTTAGGGTACGGCTTAACCCGAAGCAGCTTCTTAGCAAATTTCAGCCTCTGGTTGCACTGTCTGCGTAAGGTTAAGCAGACCCTCAGCAAATCTCAGCAGACTTGGAGGAAAATGGACTTTTCTGCTCATGCTTGACTTCTAGCTTGACTTGTGCTGCACCTTAAGCACTGCTGCTTTACCCTAAGCAGGATCTTAAGCAATTATTGGCAGGTTGTAGAGTAAAAGCTTGAATATGTAGGATTTAAGCTGTGCTTGACTTTCAGCTTGAACAAGTTTAAGGTTAAGCTTATATGACATACCATAAGCAACATCATAAGCAAAGTCTCAAGCAAATTTCGGCTAACTTACTCTTTCAAAACTTGATTTTTTCAACTTTCCTCCATGCTTAAAGAATTCCAAATTTCTTCAAATTACTTCCTAATGCACTCATTGATCTTCGATTTGCCACAAAATCCTATAAAAAACAACAAAATTACAAAAATCAAATATAAAGTATCTAAAGTTAACAAATAAGCTAAAATAAAGCTAAAAACATAAAATATACTAAAATATAAGGGTAAAATAGATGCAAAAATACCCTAAAATGCCTATATGAAATGAGTGTAACACAGTCTTTCAATCTAAGATTAAGAATAAAACCCAAGGGGTACCAATAATAGGTATGTAAATAAGCACACAAGATAAGAATCAAAACTTATATATATTAAAATTTGGCTAAAATCGGTCTAAATCCACAAATAAAACTTAAATCATTACACTCAACTTTGAAATCTTAAGTATCTACTTGCTCATGTTTGTATTTACAAGTAGAAAATATGAAATAGAGCAAGCAATCATGAAAATAAGACTAAAAATAAAAGAACCCAGAAGAAGAAAATCTAAATCTCTGAAAATGGAAGCTGGAAAATGTCACTCTGCAGGTGTTCTTCCTCCAAAAGTAGTGTGGTTCCTTCTTTCTTTCCTCTTTTGATTTTTCTCTCACTTTTTCCTTATGGTAAAAATGAGAATATGATGCTTATATATCCCTTCAAACTTTGCCCTAAAAATGGTCTCTAAAGGGATAAAGACAAAAGGTGTAAAAGATGTGAAAAGAGAAAATTTTTCTATGTCAGCAAATCTGCCAGGGCCATCTCATATGCCTCATGTTGATTCAAGTTATTTTCAACATGCCTCATGTTGATTCGGAGGAGGAGCCTTTAGATTCTGCACGACCAGCTACACGGGGTATATGGGAGTCCCTGAAACTTTCAACGTGTTTTGCCCCAAAATCTCTATTTACACAACCCAGTGTTGAATTTACATGCCTCATGTGGATTCCTGCTGGCTGACTCTTATCTTCACACGACCTTCAACACGGGGCATGTTGAAGCCCTTGAAAATCTCGGTTGGTCTTCTTCTTTAAGTAAATTTTTTTCATTTTTCACACTACTTTAAGCTTCCAAATCACTTTGAATTTCTTCTATATGGACCTTTTTGCCTTTAAACCTTACTAAAACCTATCAAAAACATTAAAATCCAAAAATCAAATGTAATGAAACTAAAATTAACAAATTAACTAAAATAAGCATTAAAAGCATAAAATTATTAAACTAAAAAGAGCAAAATGGATGCAAAACTACTATAAAATATTTATATAAAATGAGTTTATCAAATTCTCCCAAACTCAAATCTTTGCTTGTCCTCAAGCAAATTAAAAACAATTATATGCAATTGGGGTACCTTTTTCTTAGATTCATGAAAATCACTCATTCAAGCTTTCAAACTTACCTCTAGCCACCAACAAACCATATGCCCACCTTCAAGGTATAAGGAATTCAATTCTCACTAAAGTTATCACCGCTTAGCCTTGGGTCAATTATTCATTCCATCAAATCCAAAACAATCAATTACATAGAGAAATCATGCTAAAATAGACTCTAGAACAATCCATAAACTAACGTGCCTCATATAATGATGGAAATAGTTAAGTGGGCGAATAATGTGTCAATCCCATAGGCAAACCAACTAATCCAATCTCCACTAATGTAGCAAAACACAATCAAGAGATCAAAAGGACTTTTAATGGATGTAATGGGGCTAAAGGGTAATAATATGGCTAACAAAGAAAAGGTAAAAGGGAAGCAAAACACGAGAATAATTAAATGGTTAAAAAGATCAAGATACACTTTTCTTTTCTTTTTTAATTTTTATTTTTATTTTATTTATTTATTTATTTATTTATTTTTAGAATTAAATGGGAGGAAGAACTTTACAACAAATGACCAATGCTAGCATATAATTTTTGCAACTCTTTTAGGGACTACATAAATAACATTGAATTTTGCATTGCAATTGTCCCTTTTTAATCCACCCCCAAACTCATTTCTTTGTATACTTGGATGATAATTTTTTTTTTTTTAGCGTATCTATCACTTAAACAAATTATTCTCATGAAGGGTAGGTAAGTGTTTAGGTTTATGGCTAGGTAAATTATGGGTGCCAAGGAAATAAGGGGTATAAATGAAGGCTCAAATTGGTTTCAAAGGGAAATTTTTAAAGTGATATTGGTTAAGGCTAAAAATGTGGGTTTAAAATTCAAAAAATGCCTTAATCATTTCTCTTTTCAAGTGAATGCTAAAATTTCACCTCGAAAGGTCTAGAAGGCTTGTTCTAGGATTAGTGAGACACAATTAGTTATTTCTTACTCTAAAGTTTTCTTTAACCACTTAAAACTCAATGTAATTAATTGGGTGGCCCTTGGCTAAGAAGATATAAACTAAGATATGAATCTTATAGCCTTATACCAATCCGGAACTTTCAATCCATCAAACCCATCTAGAGGCAAGCTCAATCGCTTTTCAAAATGATTCTCAATCTTCTAAGAATTAGGTAAAATTTTATTTATTTATTTATTTATTTTTATGTATGCATGATTCCTAAAAATGAATGCAAAAATGAAATAAAAACTATACATAATCTATATGATATCTATATGCAAGTGTATATATTTGCATGGTATAGGTGTATGGTGTATGTGAACTAAGTAACTAAGTTTGAATGAGATGCAAATAAGTGATGCAATTTAAGTAATGTAAATAAAAAGGATTAAAAAATTTACAAAAATTTTGCCCTTCCCCAAACTCAAATTAGACAATGTCCTCATTGGCTTAATCGAAGTGGCAAAAATGTCAATTAAATCAATAAATGATAGCTGGAGAAATATAAACTAAGAAAGAGTGGAAAAGAGTTGCCATGTAGAACGTACCTACCTAGGGGTGAATGATTAGAATATATTCATGAGGCATGTGAATTATAAGTATTGGGAGCATGAGGCATGTTAATCAAAAAGCATGAGGTGTGTTAAAATAAGGGTAAATTAGCATGCCCTGTGTTAACTGCTAAGCAACTGACACTGGGATCAACATGGGGCATGCCATGCTCCATGAAAATTTCAGTGGGTTTCAAAAATTTTGCAAATTTTGAAGCAATTCAAATAGCCCATAGGAGAGCATAACCCTTAGCATGAGACATAGTGAAGGAAAGTAGTGTCAGCATGTGGCATGTGAATGTCTGGAAGTTACCTTAGATGTTGTATTATCAGGGCTAACAGAGGAGCAGCTGCTGTATTTTCAATAATCTAGTTATATGACTATCAAAAAGCAATATTAGTAATGCTATTACAATAGCCAAGAGAAACTGAGATTAAAGGAATCTGGATTGCAAAGACAATTCAAGTAGCACAGCAAAAGAAATTAATGCAGTCAACAATGATGACCAAGCCAACTTAAGATTCATGAAAAAAATAGAAATAAAGAAAAATAGAAATTTAAACTATTCACAGATAGATAAAACATGTAAAAGTTCCAATAACCCGGAAATTAACAGTTGAAATATAAAGGAAACTGAGCAATGTACACAATGAAGAGCTAAAGTTTCATAAATTGACTGAAAATAACAAAAACAAAGTTCTAAAACTAGGCAGCTGGTTGGTCTTCATGATCGGTGGATTACACTGGCTCATTTGCTGCTGCAGGTGCTTGCTCATTCGATTTCTCAGAAGCAGTATCCAGGTTTTCTACCATAGCCTTCATTTCTGCAAAAATATCTTGGCCCCATTTGTACAGTTGGTTAAAAGAGGCTGCCAGCTTGTTATAAATGTCAATCATTTCTTTGTCATGAATTTTCTGCTTGTTCCTTAATGAAGAAAACTTCTTTTTAATCTTTTTCTCAAGCTTGGCTTGCTTCTGACTTAGAGTATCAACCTTAGCCTCTAAAGTTTTCAAAGCAACCACAATGTCAGAATCAGCAGCAGAAACAGGCTGCTGTGCTTCACCCAATCTGTCAATTTTGGCTTCCAAATTTTTTAAAAAAGCAAGTAAGTCTGATTGTCCAACAGTAGGTGGGTGAGAGCTAGAAGGACCAGCATCAGTTTGCTGTCCTATACCTTATGATTACTGATGTTCTTCACCCTCATGTCCCCCATTTACCAGCACATAAACATCACCCCTTTTTATACAAATTTTCATTTGAGTCATGATAATTCTGTCCAGAAAAGACTGGCCAACCATAGACACCATAGCATACTGGTCAGGGTTAAAACCAAATGATTTGGCAATTATAGTCACCATCCCTCCAACAACTATACTACCAGCTGAATTCTTAAACACTATGTGTTCCATATGAGAGCAAAGAAAATAAGCACCATTTATCTTCTTCTTTTCTTTCATGCACCATAAAAAGAATAAATCATTCTTTCCTATAACTCCATTATTGTGCCCTCTGCCTAGTATAGTGTAAGACATGAACCTTTGCAAGTATCTCAGAGCAGGGTCTTGGATGGCTGAGGCCTTAGCAAAACTAGGATTGTAGTATTTTCCATATGGTGCAATTGATTTCCAAAATGAAGGGGGGTCATAAATAGTTCTTTGCCACTCAATCACTTTTGCTCCATCATTACAAAAACCAAATAAAGTATTCACTTGGGCAGTGTCAAGTTCTCTGTCCTGACCCAAACACCTAAAGGAAATGGTGTCCCTATGGTTATTGTTCATGGGCAAGAAGTCCATTTACAGTGAACTTAAAAATTCAAATGTCAACTCCTTAGAAGCAGGTTCTTGAATCCTAGCAAAATCACTCCAACCTATATTTTTCAAGTATTCACTAACAGATTCATAAAGCCCTATCTCCCTGAGACTGTGTTCATCAAAGTACTCGGTGGCTAGAATTTTCTTTTTAGCAAGTGCCTCATAATTTTTCCTCATTTCAAAGTCCCTAAAAGTCCATGGGTAAGATGAGTTTACCTGATTTCCAAATTGAGGGATAACTGGAGCATTTTGAGACACTGTTAGTGAATGATGTAGAGGCGATTGGACCCTAGTTAGAGCAAAAAAGACTTGCAGTGAAATAGGACTTTGGGCTACAGAGCGGGTTCTGGCAATAACAGGTTGTGGGGAAACTACCCTAAGCTGTTTTGGTGGAGCACAGGAGTTGAGAACTGATTTTTTTTTTTTAACGTCTCATACACAACTGAAGGGGCGAATTTTGTGTGCTTTTGGGAGGGAGGTGTGGCATCTTGGGTTGCATTATTGGGATTAGGGGTGGAATGAGAGGATTGGCGAGGTGGGGAGCTAGGGTTCGTATCGGGAATTTGGGGCCAAAATGGGTGTTTCGGGTTGAGCATTGAGTGGTGTAGAATTTGGTGTTGGGGTTGAAGAGTTACTGTTAGTAGCCATTTTTATGGCTCGCAGCTTGGATACGTGGGTTGAAGGCTATTTGGTGCACACCATGGAAGGAACAGTGCAGATTTTTGAGTCGTGAGGTTAATGAGATGAAAATGGAATGAGATGGCTAGGGTAAAGGTTTAAGTGGTGACATACCTAGGGTCCGACATGAGACATGTTGGGAATAGTTGGGGGTTGACATGCCCTGTGTGATTTGGTGTAAGATGAATAACATGAGGTATGTTGGAATAAAAGGGAAAAGTTACATGCTCCATGTGATTGTACATGAGGTTCTACATGAGGTATGTGAGACCCCTCGAAACTCTAGGCAGGTTTTACATTTTTAGCAATTTAGAGTGCTAAGAACAGATTTTGATGGTGACACTAGCCCCAGCATACATCATGTTGAACCTAGTGCTAAATGACCTGATATAAAACCCAAAAAATGTGTTCCTAAACACACTAAAACCAAACCCAAAACACAATTTGCATAAAAATTTCACTCAAAATCGAATCAAAATCCAATTAATCACTAAGAACAATTAAAATCCATCAATTCACCAAACACAAACTAAAACATTATTCAAGTAATATTCACATTAACAATCACACCACAAGTAATAACACTCAAATTCGACTCCAAACTTAACATTAAAAATTCAAGATCAAGAAACAAAATTCTGCTGCAAACACTGTTCACATGACTAAATTCTGCAGAATTGTATCATGAAATTTCACAAAATTTTTAATGGCAAATATGTCAATCTCAGTACAATACATCAAAATTAATTACCCAAAAAATAAAATCAAAAGCATGTTGCTATTGATTACCATGAAAATTCTTATATTTCTCACCAATTTCCTTAAAATGTTGAAACAAAAATGGCATTTCACTCCATCATGTTACTGCAATCAGATATAAAGCTCAAATTAGTTCAGATTTGACTTTGTTAAGAACAGTATGCATCATGGAAGACAAATATAAGGTTCAGCAACTTCCCAAATACTTATTTCTTTCAATTCAGCATACACATTTGCTTAAAAATCTCTATTAACCTGCAGAAAGAAATTTTAATATCAAATTTGAGTTCAATGGGGTATAAAATAAAACAAAATAAAAGAAAAATTAAGTATAAGAAAAAATTTTGGGATGCCTCTCAAAGAGCGCTAATTTTAGGCCATTAGCTTGACCCTCCTTAATTTTTTTTTTCTCTATTTTATGTATAATTACATACAATTTTGCTTGAAAAAGTGTAACTTAATATATATATATATATATATATATATATATATATATATATATATATATATATATATTTCTATTGAATAAAAAAATAAATATACAGACTCCATAATTTTTTTAATATCATTTTTTATTATTATAATAAATAAAATTTAAACTTATTAATATTATTATTATTATGAATTATAATTTGTAAATTTTTATTCAATAGATAAATATATAGTGGCCCTCAAAGAAAATTTTCAGGCTCTACTACTGATTTGTTTTATTGTCGTCCTTTAATTTCAATTTATATAACAAACATATTTAAACTTTAATTTGATATCACCCAAAATTCATCGAATTAAATTCCATAGAGTGTTGCAGCTAGAAATTGATCTAAACATGTCTGAATTAATTAAACATAATAAAAAATAATTTAAGATTTGATATGTCCTAAAGTAAGAAAAAATTAAATGAAATAAAAGAATTATCAGCAACATTTCAATCACAATTAGAAATGATGTTTTCTCTACTAATAAAGAGGGAAATTTTTTTACAGTGTCTAATCTATCTAAATATATTCAAATTAATTTTTGACTAGAATATATCTAATAAAATTTGGTTATAAAGATCTTAGATAATATTAAATTAAAATTTAAATATTTATGTGATATAAAAAAACAACCTCAAAGCTAAGTAAAATAGGTGAAGAGATGGTGTTAGCATTGAGCAGGTGGTTTGATTTTAATGAGCAGTTTAGATAATTTACCATTAAAAAAACGGGTGTTAATTATGAATAACAATAAACAGAGAGCAGCTTCATCATGACAAGAAATTATTTTGTACGAATAAGTCTTATTTATATTTACGTGTATATATTTAATTAATTTATAAATGTTATATTATATAAAAGGACTCCTAGGTTCTTTAACATTTTTAGGGTTTTAGAGTATGGTTGATTATTTATCACATTTGCAGGCGGCACCAAAGAAGTCTAGAGTGAGACTGAGAGGAAAAATTCTTAGCTAGGCTGTGCACTGCTTAAGAAAATAGTGAGGCAAGAAAAGGTCCACTCAGTGTGGAGGGTGCCCTCCATGTTAGTAGACTACCAAATAATTTTATGATATGTCAAACTATCTTAATAAATGAAATAGATTTTTTGTAGTTTAAATAATAATTTAAAAAATATATATTTTTTAAAGTATATATATGATCTTAAATTAACTTTTTGAAAAAAAAAATCTTAAGCTTAAGTGACTTAAAAAAATTGCTTGAATATTATTAGAGTAAATTACAATTTAATTTTTGACATTTACCAAAATTTACCTATTAGTTTTCATTGATATTTAAATAAAATAATTGAATGATTAAATAAAAGATTAACTTATAAATTATTTAAATATAAAAAGTTAGATAAATTTATGTAAATTTATTAAATTTAATAGATTAAATTATATATATATATATATATATATATATATATATATATATATATATATATATTTTTTTTTTTTCCTTTTTTTATGATGGGCAGACAATATCCGCTCTTTGCCATAAGAGTTAAAACTGATGTTATCAGAGGATCTATCTGATAGCTACGCCAAATCACGAAATTTGAATGCAAATGTAGCACCGCAATAAGAATAATTACAGTTCTGTTTTGCATTAAATTTTAGGGTTTGAAATTATTTTTTTAATAAAAATATTATTTTAAATATTATAAAAAAAATAATTTAAAAAAATTATTAATTTTTAATTATATTTTAATATTTTTTAATTAATATATTTAAAAAAATAATTTTTTTCATAATAATTTTAACAAAAATTTTACAGATTTTTTTATTTATTTAATATCAACACTTGAGAAATTACTAAAAATAAATGAAATAAGGTTTAATTTGCCCCGTATTTATTGGAGAGGTTTAATTTACTCTATTTTTAATTTTTGATCTAATTTAATTTATAAATTTTGATTTATATTCAAATTAGTCTAATTAACAAAAATATTATTTTTAATATTAAAATATAATATAAAAATAATTTATTTAATATTTTAATTATACAAATTATATAATATAAAAATAATATTTTAATATTTAAATCCTATCATTTTGATTTTTAAATTACGAGATATGTAAATGAGTCCCTAGCACCACCTTTTGTTATATAAAAAAATAGATATAAGGATTTAATAACTTTTTTCATTATTTAAATTATTAAAAATCTTAATTTTAATGACTAATTTTATTAATTTATTTCTAAAAATTTTTCTTTAAATTAGAAAATAATAATTTTATCAAACTTAACATTTAAAATTTACCATCAATTACAAAAAATAGATTAAATATTGAAGTAAAAAAATGTCATGATCTAAATTATGGGCCAGATCAACGCTAAAATTTGAGTCAGTATAAAGTTTCTAAAATCCGTAATAAGCCTAATTATTCTTAACCCAACTATAAGGCCCATTACTGTAGTCCAATTTTAAGAAAATAAATAGAGAGAGTACAGCTATAAATTGGACCATGCAATGGAGAATTTTCAACTCAACTAACCTATGAACATAAAATAACTCAATATATCTCAATTTGGGAAGTTCAGCTCACCCTCAATATCCTCAATATAGTCAAATCAAACAAATGGGAGCTCAACTCCCTCATCCAAGGGGGTAACTCTCAACATCCGCACATAATCATAATAAATTATAATAACATCAAAAGATTTAAATTATACAATCCTCGATAAGAGCAGAATATTAATAGTATATGCGGAATTCTAAATTTTAAATCAATAGAATAAAATACACATATTTGCTATTAATAGGCCTGTAAAAAAGGAAGCAAGTTAATTATAAAAAGGTCCTCCTTTAACCTAAAAAAATATGATGAATAAGAGTGAGTGTTCGACTCATAGAATAAGATATTGATTTTAGATACAATTTCTATAACTATCTAAGTTTAATACATCCCCAAATATGAAATGCAACATATTCACATATTTCAAACAAATTAAATCATATTTACATAAAAAGGTAATTTGGAGCACACACACACACACACACACACACACACACACACACACACACACACACATATATATATATATATATATATATATATATATATATATATGTGGGAGCTGATCCCCTATATAGCTCTCTTAATTCCAACTTCTACAGGCGAAATCAACTCGAGCTGAATTTTGTCATAATAATCCAAATGCGAAGGTCGGCGAGATTAACTCAAAGCCGTACTCATCCCGACTTATCCACAAAAAGGATCGAATCCCAGCGAGTCAAGCTCCAGCCACGTCTACCCATCCTACCATATCCATAATCACACCACACATACGCTAACACACACAAATAGAGTTCCAAATTACCGTAAAGCAATATCCATAACAAATTCATCATATACATATGCAACATAAGGCGTGCCTAATAATTAACTACATACATATATTTATAAGTAAATGCATGAGCATGCCCTAAATATATAATAATATGGAAATTATAAATAAAACCAATATCTACTCACAGATTAACTAGAAGCTACTGTGACAGCTGAGTGGAGGAAGAGGGTTGACCCTGATCACCTAAACAATTATATTATATTTCATCAATACTAACTCAAAATAAGACTTTAAAGAGACAAAAGACACTCTAATCTATGCCGAAAATCCGACAAAGTTTTCCCTGTACTTAGGATCTACTCAACCTATAAAGTAGTTCAAATAACACTTCTAAGGTCACAAGCCTCAAGTCCACACTTTAACAACATCACATGGCCTCTTTTGGGCCCTCTAAACCAGACAAAATTCACATAATCAGATAATTCAGTTATAGTCCTTAAAAAACTGACATTTTGCAAAAATCATATAAACTAGCTCTAAAAATTCTAAAATTGTGCTATGCAGTCCACCACAATGGTATAACATTATTACAAAAAGAAATACAATTTTCTAATCACCCACGAATATTTTATGAATTTTTATTCTAAATTCAGTATTAGATAAAAATGAACAGCTCGAAGTTTGGGTTTACCTATACCAATTCTAACGCTTAAAATATGTCCGTAGCATCTGAAAATGGTGGCAAGGACTACAATTTCTACCCGTTTCTGGGGCAGCTCTGGCAGCTCATCTGTTCTGCTAAAAAATGCAGATCTCGGCGCTGGTGAAATTTTCACAAAACAAAGGTACCTGTACAAAGCCCACAACATTATGAGATAGAATATAATTTTTATTTAATTAAATAAGCTCATTAAAGGTTTGGAAAAATACTGCGAAATTCGCAGAACCCTTCAGATTTTTAGTGTTGGAAAATTTTAAAATTTTTATCACTGCGAAGCTTTTCCAAGCAAAGCGCGCTGGTAGTCTCAGATTAGCCGTGGGATTCCCAGTTTGGGAGAAATTTAGCCTAAAAGTCGAAATTGGCTAAAACTTTCCGAACTTGATTCGGACAAATCGCTCAATGAAAATAGGTGTTCTAGGTGTCTTTGGAAAGTTCTCGGAGAGTAGAACAAAATTTTATAATTTCTAAGTGGGAGAAAATTTCTCAATTAATGACAAAGAATGATTTTTATATAGAATTTTTCTCCTATTTTAGTAGTAATGAGACTAGAATTAAGGGGACCGGGACAGAAACAATAACATAGTGAGGGCCTAGCCGCGCCCTCCCCCCACCCACCCCCCCCCCCCTTTTTCTTTTTTGTAATATTTAAATCCTATCATTTTGATTTTTAAATTAGGAGATATGTAAATGAGTCGCTAGCACCACCTTTTGTAATAAAAAAAAATAGATATAAGGATTTAATGACTTTTTACATCATTTAAATTATTAAAAATCTTAATTTTAATGACTAATTTTATTAATTTATTTCTAAAATTTTTTCTCTAAATTAGAAAATAATAATTTTATCAAACTTAATATTTAAAATTAAATGTACCATCAATTACAAAAAAATAGATTAAATATTGAAGTAAAAAAAATGTCACGACCCAAATTATAGGTCAGATCGACGCTAGAACTTGAGTCGGCATAAGCTCCCCAAAGCTCGTAATAAGCCTAACTGTTCTTAACCCAACTATAAAGCCCGTTATTGTAGTCCAATTTCAAGAAAATAAACAGATAGAGTCCGGCCATAAATTGAACTATCCAACGAAGAGTTTTCAACTCATCCGACCTATGAATATAAAATAACTCAACTTATCTCAATTTGGGGAGCTCAACTCACCCTCACTATCCTCAATATAGTCAATCAAACAAATGGGAGCTCAGCTTCCTTATCCAAGGAGGTAACTCTCTCAACATCCGCACATAATCATAATAAATTACAATAACATCAAAAGATTTAAATTATACAATCCTCTACAAGAGCAGAATATTAATAGTATATGTGGACTTCTAGATTTTAAATCAATAAAATGAAATACACATATTTGCATTTAATAAACCTGTAAGAAAGGAAGCAGGTTAATTACAAAAAGGTCCTCCTGTAACCTAGAAAAATAGAGTGAACAAGAGTGAGCGTTCGACTTATAGAATAAGATATTGATTTTAGATACAATTTCTATAACTATCTAAGTCTAATGCATCTCCAAAGATGAAATGCAACACATTCACATATTTCAAACAAATTAAATCATATTCACATAAAAGGTAATTTGGAGCACTCATACGCCCGTGTGTCAAATCCACACACACACACACACACACACACACACATATATATATATATATGGGAGCTGATCCCCTATACAGCTCTCTTAATTCCAACTTCTGCCAGCGAGATCAACTCAAGCCTAATTTTCACGTAATAATCCAAATGCGGAAGTCGGCGAAATCAACTCAAAGCCGTACTCATCTTGACTTATCTACAAAAAGGATCGAGTCCCAGCGAGTCAAGCTCCAACTGCGTCTACCCGTCCTACCAACATCCATAATCATACCACACGCATGCCAACACACACACACAGAGTTCCAAATTACCATAAAGCACTATCCACAACAAATTCATGATATACATATGCAATACAAGGCGTGCCTAATAATTAACTATATACATATATTTATAAGTAAATGCATGAGCATGCTTTGAATATATAATAATATTGAAATTATAAATAAAATCAATATCTACTAACAGATTAACTAGAAGCTACAGTGGCGGCTGAGTGGAGGAAGATGACTAACCCTGATCATCTAAATAATTATATTATACTTTCATCAATACTAACTCAAAACAAGACTTTAAAAAGATAAAAGAGACTCTAATCTATGCCGGAAATCAGATAGAATTTCTCTTGTACCTAGGACCTACCCAACCTGCAAAGTAGCTCAAATAACACTCTAAGGTCACAAGCCTCAAGTCCACATTTTAACAACATCACATGGCCTCTCCTGGGCCTTCCAAACTAGGCAAAATTCACATGATTAGACAATTCAGTTATAGTCCTTAAAAAACTGACATTCTGCAAAAATCATCCAAACTAGCTCTAAAAATTCTAAAATTGTGCTCCGCAATCCAACACAATGCTATAACATTATTAAAAAAAGAAATATAGCTTTCTAATCACCCATGAATATTTTATAAATTTTTATTCTAAACTCAGTATTAGGCAAAAATGAACAGCTTGAAGTTTGGTTTTACCTATGCCAATTCTGAAGCTTGAAACGCGTTCGGGGCATCTGAAAATGATGGCGAGGACTATAATTTTGACCCGTTTCTGTGGTGGCTCTGGCAGCTCATCTATCCAGCACAAAAATGCAGATCTCAACGCTAGTGAAATTTTCATGATACGAAGGTACCTATGCAAAGCCAACAACATCAGGAGATATGATATAATTTTTATTTAATTAAATAAGGTCATTAAAGGCTCAAAAAAAATACTGCGAAGTTCATAGAACCCTTCAGATTTTTGATATTGGAAAATTTTAAAATTTATATCACCACGAAGCTCTCACCGAGCAGAGAGCGCTGGTAGTCTCAGATTTGCCGTGGGATTCCCTGTAACGGCCCGGCCCACTAGTGATATTGTCCGCTCTGGGCTGAAGCCCTCACGGTTTTAAAACGCGTCACTAGGGGTTACGAACCACCAACTTATAAACCCAGCATCTCTCCCGTGTTTTGTCGATGTGGGATTTGCCTAGGGTGTTACAATCCACCCCCCTTATGGGACTCAGCGTCCTCGCTGAGGTTTGCCCCACCATCGTTCAAGGTTGCACGCGGAGCGGCTCTGATACCACAAATGTAACGGCCCGGCCCACTAGTGATATTGTCCGCTCTGGGCTGAAGCCCTCACGGTTTTAAAACGCGTCACTAGGGGTTACGAACCACCAACTTATAAACCCAGCATCTCTCCCGTGTTTTGTCGATGTGGGATTTGCCTAGGGTGTTACATTCCCAGTTTGGGAATCATTTAGCCCAAATGTCAAAATTAGCTAAAACTTTTCAGGCTTGATTTGGATAGATCGCTCAATGAAAATAAGCGTTATAGGTGTCTTTGAAAAGTTCTCAGAGAGTAGAACAAAATGGACACAAGATTCGATTTGATTGGTGGTCGGATCGGCCGAAATCATGCCAAAAAAATGAAATGATGCGCGTGTGAGGAGCGGACTTTTGGCGCATTTTTTTAGCCAATGGGCCCGCAACGGGGAAGCTGCCTAAGGGAGCGCCATCAAGGGGGGAGCAGGGGAGGGTGGTGGGCCGGCGTGGGGAAGGGAAGAGGAGAGAGAAAATGGGAGGAGAAGGGAGGGTGTCGAACGCGCGGGGAAAGGGGAAGAAAAAGAGAAATGGACCGGTTCGATTGGATCGTTCTAATTTGGATCGGTTCGATTCAAAGTATCTGAAATTCAATTTTTATATTTGTAACACTCTAGGCAAATCCCACATCGACAAAACACGGGAGAGATGCTGGGTTTATAAGTTGGTGGTTCGTAACCCCTAGTGATGCATTTTAAAACCGTGAGAGCTTCGGCTCAGAGCGGACAATATCACTAGTGGGCCGGGCCATTACATTTGTGGTTTCAGAGCCACTCCGCATGCAACCTTGAACGATGGTGGGGCAAACCTCAGCGAAGACGCTGAGTCCCATAAGGGGGGTGGATTGTAACACCCTAGGCAAATCCCACATCGACAAAACACGGGAGAGATACTGGGTTTATAAGTTGGTGGTTCGTAACCCCTAGTAACGCGTTTTAAAATCGTGAGAGCTTCGGCTCAGAGCGGACAATATCACTAGTGGGCCGGGCCATTACAATATTGCCCTGGGACCCAAAATAAGATTCGAAAATTTCGAAAAAATTACAAAAAACTCAGAAAAATTTGTGAAGCCCAAATATATTTTTAAATTTACTACCTAGTCTTTAGATTAATTTTTAAAAATAGATAAAATTTATTGTCTTAAGAAAATCAAACCCGATTTTAAAAATTTTAAAAATTCCAATTTAATTCCCATAATATTTAATAAAATAAAATATTATAATTTACATATGAAATAATTATTTAAAAATTCAAAGTGTTAAAAAAAATTAATTTTTTATGGCATAAAAATTTATTTCTATTTATCTTATTCCTATAAAATTAAAATATTTAATTATTATAATAATTTTAAATTATTATTTAAAAATATTAATTAATTTAAAAATATTTTTAAACACATAAATTCTTAAAACCTAAATTTAATTTTTCTATAATACTTTAGCTTTTAAATTCCGAAACCTAAATCAATTCTCAAAAAAATTTTCTCTAAACCGATTGCTAAACTACTAAAAGAAGCAAATAAAATCGTAAAAAGCAAAAAGGTAAAAAATTAAACTATCCTCAATTCATCTTGTGTCTTGTAAAAAATGAATAATAGATATATTTAATTTTTTTTTATTAGGAAATTCTTAAGAAACAATGTCAATTTATACTTCTTGTCTCAATTTTAACGTATTGTGCAAGATTGGTGGCTCACGTAGACTTTTTTTTATGGTTACATTGCTTTGTCCATGCATTACTATGTCCACTCCTGTCTATATGTATTTTTTAATTTTTATGATTCTACAATTATTGTCTTTTTATAGTTGTGCAAAATACTTCCCCACAAAGTTAATTCACTTTTATATAATATGTATGAGATGCGCAACTCATTGTCATTTTTTTAATGTATAATTTACATATATGATTTATCAAAAAACAATGAATTTGACCATTATTTGATAAAAGTGTAATATATAAATTTTTATTAATCATAGTGAATATATAAATTTAAATTTTGACACTTTACATATAATTTTGTGTTTGCCTTAAAGGAGAACAACACCATACACAGAAGAATTATAGAAGAGATTATAGAGCTTTGGTCCATGTGTACAAAGAGCATAAAATAAAAAAAGAATAGTATTGCCATATGGTAAAGACACTTTTTATGATGCATTATGAAGTTAAAGTAGTTTTTATAGCAGCTATTATAATTTCATTGTAAGTGGTAGAATATTATAATATTTATATCGGTCAATCTGCTATCACCACATACCTCACTTTTTATCTCAATCAGGTTACAGCACGAAATTTTTGGGTTGGGTCATAATTCAGATTTATAAAAGACATTCAAAATTCAAACCACATAAAAATAATAGTAGTAAATATATTAAATGTATTTAAATTAAAATGATAATATATTTACTATAATAGTTAGTAGTTTAATATCTATCAAGTATAATTAATTGGATTAATGAATAGAGTGATACTTTAATTTTGTTATTATAATTATTATTTGATAATAGTAGAAGATAATATCACGTTTATAAATACAATTATACATGAAGAGAGTGAATCACATTAATATTATTATTTTATTATTTGATTTATTTATTTTTGGGGTAAACGCACTTGCAATTCAGGTCCATCTACTATCAATACATGCCTCACTTTTTATCTCAATTAGGTTACAACGCGAAATTTTTGGGTTGGGTCACAATTCAAATTCATAAAAAATATATTCAAAATTCAAATCACATAAAAATAACGATAGTAAATATATTAAATATTTTTAAATTAAAATAATAATATATTTGATATGAGTGGTTAGTAGTGTAATATCTATTAAGTATAATTAATTAAATTAATGAATAGAGTGATACTTTAATTTTGTTATTGTAATTATTATTTGATGATAGTAAAAGATAATATCATGTTTTTAAATATAATCATATATGAAGAGAGTGAATCACGTTAATATTATTATTTTATTATTTGATTTTTCTTTTTTGGGGTAAACGCACTTACAATCACTAAAGGAAGATTACACTTATTAATAAAGTAACCCAACAAATAAGAAAAAATATAAAATTTAAAATAATTAAACAAAAGCTTAGAAATAATCAACCATAAAAAAATTACAATTAGTTATTATTTTTCCCAAACACACTAACTCATTAATTACTCAACCACTACTCACAGCAAATAAACTACACAAATAATTTGTCATGAATTTACCTCTCTACTCTTTCTTGGGGACAGTCTGCACCTGCTTTTATAGCCATGGCAGACTTGAAATATATATATATATATATATATATATATATATATATATGATCTTTTTTTTTTAAACTTCGTAATTAGATTTTGGCTTCTAATTCCTAATTTTATTTAGACTTGAACTCAACCCTAATGATAGTGGATATCCAAACATTATAAATAACTATCTAAAGCTTGAAAAACATATGCTGAAGTTGCAATCCTTGTTTATTCTAGTGATTTTAGGCTCCAGACAAAGAAAGGAGAAACTTTTGAGTTGTAAATATTCTTGTGTTCTATTGTGCTTTCGGATAAGGAGTATAATTAAGGTTGCCAACTTGAAAGTAACTCTTATCTTGTAATTTTCATTGTTTCATCTCTAACTCTCTCTTCCCCATAGATTTAAATCTATTAAACCTTTTACTTTTTCCCTTACTAACCAACTTGATGTTTTTCCATCATTAATTATCAGCCATAATCGAAACTAGTGATATAGAAGAAGATAAGCTACCAATGTGGAGGCTAAAGATAGCAGAAGGAGGCAATGATCCTTACGTGTACAGCACAAATAATTTTCTTGGAAGGCAAATATGGGAGTTCGATCCTGATGGTGGCTTCCCTGAAGAGCGAGCTGAGGTTGAGGCTGCTCGTGAAAATTTCTGGAAAAATCGATTCCAGGTCAAGTGTAGCTCTGACCTCCTTTGGCAATTCCAGGTACATATATATAATAAACATTCCACTACATACTCAACTCCTCTCTCTCTATCTCTTTACAAAACTTGCTCAATTATCTCTTAATATATATATATATATATATATATATATATATATATATATATATATATATATATATGACCTCCTTTGGCAATTCCAGGTACATATATATAATAAACATTCCACTACATACTCAACTCCTCTCTCTCTATCTCTTTACAAAACTTGCTCAATTATCTCTTAATATATATATATATGCTTATAAATTGTTAAACTTGCTCAGTTAATTATAGCATGTATCAGTTAACACACATTTTAACTTGTTTTTAGGCTAGTATTACTTATATATATTATTTATTGAAATTCAATAAATAAAAAGTGAAATGTTCAATTTCAGCCAACGAATGTTTGATTTAGTTATTTTTAATTTTTTATTTAAATTAATTTAAATTAAAACATTAAATTTTTTATAAACTTCTTTTTTTTTATTTAGAGTAAAATTTCTTGATTTATTTAAAAAAATTTAAAAAGTTCAATTTCTCATTAAAACCTTTAAAGCCTTGTATGGGTGGAAGTAACTCGTTCGAAAACTCCAAGTTACAAGGAAGTGTAAAAATTTGTCTTATTTGATTGATATTTTATTTTAACTCCTAGATAAGCAATTTCTTTCGGTTCACACTACTTAGAGAGTGTTTGTTTTAGAAGTTTTAAAAATAAGTTAATTTGTTTATTTATAATAATTTTTAAATATATAAGTTGTGTTTATAAATTAAAAAAAATAAGTTAGAAATTTAATTTTTTATTTTTGTGTTTATAAGCTCTATATTTATAAATTAATTTAATTAAATATTTTATTATATTACTTTTATTTAATTTTTAAAATTTCAATAATAAATTTTATTTAATATGCTTTTTAGTTATTTTAATAATAAATATATTTATAAATTATTTTTTACTAAACACAATACTTATTTATCAATCATTTATCAACACTTAACCAAACTATTTTTTACTAAATATATTACTTATTTATCAATTACTTATCAGTACTTAACCAAATATATAAGTATTTAAAATTTTAAATACTTACAAGTTTAAATCAGCTTATAAACACTAGATACTTATAAGCTAACTTTTATAAGTTAGACCAAATAAAAGACATTTATGTTAACTTATAAACTCTAAAAATAAGTTAACTTGTTTATAACTATTTTTGTAAGTTAGACCAAATAAAAGACATTTATGTTAACTTATAAACTCTAAAAATAAGTTAACTTGTTTATAACTATTTTTGTGTTATAAATTGAGCTTACAACTTAAAAATTAAAGATAAAAAATTAAAGACACTTATTTTTTTATTTTAATGTTTATAAGTTAATTTAATAAAGTCTTTTATTATATTATATTTATTTAAATTTTAAAATTTTATTATAAATCTTATTTAATATTTTTTTAATTATTTTAATAATAAATATTTTTATAAGTTATTTTTCATTAAATACATTAATTCTTTATCAGCTATTTATAATCACCCTAATCAAATATGTAATTATTTAACATATTAAATACTTATAAATTTAAATTAATTTAAGCTTATAAATTACTTTAAATCCACTTTCAGCGAATGAAAAAATTGAATCAAACAAGACCACACACACACATATATATATATATATGTAAACTTCTCTTACCCTCAATCACTGTTACAAAAATCTCAAGGTATTGGATTATCATTCTAGTTACTGAAAGGACTTGGCTTGGAACGTAGTTTCTGAGAGAGAAAAAGTTCAAACAAACAATTCCTCAAGTAAAGATTTAGGACGGTGAGGAAATTACATCTGAAACTGCCGCTGCCGCATTAAGGAGGAGCATCCACTTGTTCTCAGCCTTGCAGGCTAGCGATGGCCACTGGTGTGCAGAAAATGCAGGACCAATGTTCTATTTTCTCCAATTAGTATTGTCCGCTTTGGCCCATGGGCCTCACGGATTTGTCCCTTGGGAGTTTTATTCCCAAAAGCGTGCTGACCAGGTGAGGAAGGCTCCCACATATATGGCCCAAATCTTTTCTTCCCGTTTCCGATGTGGGACAAGAAGTTTCCACCCCATTGCGTAGCTGGTTGAACAAGCACGTCCCAACCCCATCCCTGGGTCGTGACAAGCCCACCAGCTTCCGCCTGGTGCGTCCTCGCACCACACACCATACTAGAGGGAGTCCAGCTCTGATACCACAAATGTAACGGTCCGGCCCACTAGTGATATTGTCCGCTCTGGATGAAAGCCCTCACAGTTTTAAAACGCGTTACTAGGAGTTACGAACCACCAACTTATAAACCCAGCATCTCTCCCGTGTTTTGCTGATGTGGGATTTGCCTAGGGTATTACAATCCACCCCCCTTATGGGACTCAGCGTCCTCACTGAGGTTTGCCCCACCATCGTTCAAGGTTGCACGCGGAGCGGCTCTGATACCACAAATGTAATGGCCCGGCCCACTAGTGATATTGTCCGCTCTGATACCACTAAATGTGATGCCCCTTACCCGTTTATTGTATAGCCGAGCAAGAAGTGCAACATTCGGTGCCGGAGCACCCTATCTTGTCTTGTCATGTCTATTGTAAATTTTAATGTCATTTAAATCAGGTAATTTATGTATAGAATTTTTTTTTTTTAATATTATTTCTGTGGAGACCCGGACGGATCCTCCTCTGTTTTATTAGCATCTGGCGGGTTCCACTATCACCTGTTAACATATTCATAGTCTTCTCACATATTTCCATATCATATTCTCTTTTATCATATCATTCACAACTATTTATGAGATCTTAAAATGAAGTGTCATCTATTGCATTCATATGAAAATTCACAGATAATAAATTATAAGTTTTCATTTCAAGTCCAAAATAAAATACATCATAAACTAGTAATTACATAATGACTAAACATAATGAACCAAAATACTAGTCTATACATGGGCCCTACCAAAATACAAAAGACTGGTGAGGTGACTCTGGTCGGTGGCAGATCTGCTCGGAACTCTGTCCGAATACTATTGTGGCGGCTGTTGATCTTCAGTACCTACGCGATGGAAAACCAACGTGCTAAGCATAACGCTTAGTGGTGCATAATTTATAATAACAATAATTTAACAATTGAAATAATATCTACAAATCATAATTTCTGGGTCTTTTATATTTTTATTGCTCTTTGGAAACAATTAACATTATCGGGATCTTTCATGTTTACTTATTGTATATTCAGTATTAATTAATTATTATCAATGCCCAAGAAACCTATAACAAATTATAAAAGCTGGATACACGGGTGTATACTGGTTAGACAGCCATATGTCTGTCCAGTATACATCTGCCAGGCACGAAGCCAGCTGTCGGGCACGAGACCCGCTGTCAGGCTTGTAAAGCCAGAAATAAAATAGGCACAATGGCTAGTAAGTAAGCATATAGCCTGTAGAATAATCATACCAGACATATATTGTCAGTTTATGATTTTCTCAGTAGGCAGTACTGCTATCTGTAGTCCCTAATTGGTATACCAATTTATCCAAACTAAATAAATAAGTCTAGGTATACTATGGGCAATTAAACATTTTTAATTATTTTAGCACTATTCACTGTTACTATTTTTTGGTACTGTTCATTGATACAATTAATTTCATATTAATAGGACATTAGTCCCAATTTACATATTCATATCATTTTTAATATTTAATTATCCTTATGAGTATTTTAATTATCATATATAGCATTTTTCCCATGAACATTTCTTTAGGTTCATATTGATGTGTTATCTTTATCTAGGAATTTGACTAGGTTAGGATGTCTATTTAGTCACACTTCCTTCATAACAATTGCTCCTCTATGTTTAAACTTGAATTTCAGTTTTTGAATCACTGAATTTGGGATTATAGAACTCAAGTTATGGTCAAAATACCATAACTGGTCCGTTTGCCTCTAAGCTGTCCAGAATTTACAATTCCTGGTCAATAAACTTTGACCAGTGATTTGATCATTTTATGGTCATTTTTAGACTTAGGTTCCTTCACAAGATATGTTCCTCTATATCTTAGGGACTCCCAGGTACAATTTCATAATTTTTCAACCTTGATTTTCCAAGCTTCCACACACCAACTTATAAACTCAGCATCTCTCCCGTGTTTTACCGATGTGGGATTTGCCTAGGTATTACATTACACATTGAACGTCACAGTACCATGTTCTGTACAGTTCTTAACTATATATGTATGCGCATACTTGGCCAAGGACGTGATGGTGGAAGGGATAATGCTTGTAAAAGAGGGCGACAATGGATTCTTGATCATGGTGGTGCCACTGCCATAAGCTCGTGAGGAAAGACGTGGCTATCAGTACGCTTATATTTATAACATATTTACATCAATTTCCAATCTCCAAGGAATAATTTCTTTGGAGAATTTTTGGGTCTATTATAATAATGGTTGCTAATTCACAATGATTTTATTGTCTTCGCAAAACTCAAATGTCTCACAATTTCATCACCGAATTATAATTTTGTTTTTCTGACCATTGTTATAATTTACCTGAAATTAGTCTGCTAGATTCTTTTCAGATTGCTTTTATTTGTTAACTCTGGTTCTAATTGATTGAAATTTCAAATACTTGGTGTTTATGAGTGGGATGGAAGCAACCCTATGCCCCCAGAGGTTTTGGGTCTTTCCTACTATTTTTCCCATGCATCCAGGTTTGCAATTTATTTTTCCCATCCATCTTTCCAATTGTTTGGGCCATCCCTTTTCTGAATTTAGCTGCATACTTTGAATACATGTGTGCTTATGCCTCTCACATTCTAATCATCATTTATTACATAAATGCAGCAAAAATGTTTTGCTACTGTCGACTCACTTGCATGCCTATGTCGTACTTGTATGGTAAGAGGTTTGTTGGTCCAATCACAGCTATTATTTTACAAATAAGAGAAGAAATATATAATGAACCTTATCACGAAATCAAGTGGAAGAGTGTGCGCCATTTATGTGCAAAGGTGAATTGACATTCATTTTGATCTTCACACATAGTGGTCTGTAAAATTTTGAAGCATTTTTCTATCCTGTGAAACTTTATTTTGTGTTCAGATAAGCAGTGTGATCAATGAAAATGTTATTGCAGGAAGATAATCACTACCCCCACACTTTGATACAAATATTGATATGGGATGCTCTTTACACATTTGGTGAGCCTCTCTTCACTCATTGGCCCTTCAACAAATTGAGAGAAAAGGCTCTCAAAGTAACGATGGATCACATTCATTATGAAGATGAAAACAGTCGATACATTACCATTGGAGGTGTGGAAAAGGTAAAATAAGGACCCAAAAAAAATTTATACAGATGTAGTGATAATTTTTTTTCTATTGTTTCTTATCATCTAGAGATTTTTGTGCTGACTCAACTGGAACAGCCACTATGTATGCTTGCTTGTTGGGTTGAAGATCCCAATGGGGATGCTTTTAAGAAGCATCTTGCTACGGTAGCAGATTATGTATGGGTTGGAGAAGATGGAATAAAGATGCAGGTTGGTACACACTTCTCTGCCTAATAGTGCTAGAGATTCTGAAATTCCTGTTTCATTACTAATTGAAAGTGGACGATTCTTTTCTTAGTTTTGTTTGTACATCTACGTATTTAAACTCCCTTTGTGCCTAATAGTTGTCTTCAAAGCACTTGATTATTAAGTAACAAATAGCATACAAAAAGGATAAAGTGATGAATTTATCTGCAGAGTTTTGGCAGTCAAGTATGGGATGCAAGTCTTGTCCTCCAAGGTTTGATTGCTAGCAACCTTTCTGATGAAATAGGGCCCACACTTAAGGAAGGACACAACTTTATAAAGAATTCTCAGGTTTCCAAGTTTATGTCCTAACTGTTCTTTGTAGTATCAAGACATAAATCATAATTTCAGTCTCTCTTTTCTGTTCTGACTTAAAATTTGGAAGGTCACCGAGAATCCTCCTGGTGACTTCAAAAGTATGTTTCGTCATATATCCAAAGGATCATGGACTTTCTCTGATAAAGATCATGGATGGCAAGTTTCCGATTGCATTGCAGAAAGTATGAAGGTATTTAATTCTGTTTAAAGTTTAAACTATATTTCAAACAAATTCAGAATTTAAACATCATGATAATATTTGGCGAAGTTCATCATTAAGTTCTCCTATATGTTTCATAGTGTTGTCTGCTTTTCTCTATGATGCCCGCGCAAGTTGTTGGTGAGAAAATGGAACCTAAGAAGCTGTACGATTCTGTCAATGTCTTACTTTCTCTTCAGGTATGGATTAGTCGCAATAATACAGTGCTTGTTCATATCTTATTAACCTCAGAAAGTATTTCCTTGTGTTTGCTTCTTCCTCATGCATGGTTCTTAGAAAGAAATTAACAATCAGCTAAATTTTATAAAATATTGTAGAGTAAAAATGGTGGTTTATCAGCCTGGGAACCAGCAGGAGCAAGATTATGGTTGGAGGTAACTAATTCAAGATGGTGAACTAATCTTAAAGAAGTGAATTGAAAATCTTTTACATATATCATTCCTCCAAAGTTTTCAATGATTTTAATTACATTTCCCCTTTTTAATTAGTGGCTCAATCCTGTGGAGTTTCTTGAAGACCTTGTAATTGAGCACGAGTGAGATTCTTGCATCATTTCCTTCTATAGCATGCAAAGTTTTTCTTTAGAATGTCTAGATTATGTGAGTTCCTAGATGACGTAAAATAGTTATCCAGGTATGTGGAGTGTACTTCGTCATCAATCCAGGCCTTAGTTCTATTCGAGAAGTTATATCCTGAGCACATGAAGAAAGAGATCGAAACGTTCATCGTAAATGCTGTGCAATTCCTCGAAGACATACAAAAGCCTGATGGTTCATGGTATGATTAATCTACTAATGATTGCTGGTTGTAAACCCAAAATATATGCAGAAATCAGTTATATATATAACAAGGATTACCACAGGTATGGAAATTGGGGAATATGCTTCCTTTATGGCACATGGTTTGGGCTTGGAGGGTTAGCTGCTGCTGGCAAGACTTACAACAATTGTGCTGCTATTCGTAAAGGTGTTGATTTTCTTCTCAAATCACAAAGAGATGATGGTGGATGGGGGGAAAGTTACCTTTCCTGCCCAAAGAAGGTAAGCCCCTTTGGCTTGTACTTAAAATTAGGTGCTTCCTTTGATTATTTCTTCACCAACCATGCGTATACTTTGTTACAGGTATATACTCCTCTTGAGGGTAGCCGATCAAATTTGGTACAGACTGCCCTGGCTATGATGGGTTTGATTCATGGCGGACAGGTGTCAGTTTATACTTGTAACTCGACATCTAATATCCAATCTCTTCCTGGATTGTTTTTATCCACAATTCAAACTCAGAGAGTAAATAATATATTTTCATGTACATATATGATAGGCCCAAAGAGACCCTACACCTCTACATCGCGCTGCAAAGTTGTTAATCAATTCACAGACAGAACTTGGTGATTATCCACAATAGGTATATATCTCATTGATTTGAACATATATATACGTGTATGGTATACAATCAAACATTGTTGCATTTCCATCTTAACCTTTTTTTCCTTTTAGAGTGTATTTCAATAGATGGAGATTTAAAATGAAATAGGATTTCAATCGGACATTATATTAAATAATCAAAGGTAAAGATTAGAGAAAGAGAAGAACCACAACATGTGTTAGTAAATTACAGTATGCTTTTTCTTCATATTCAAACGTTTACTATTGACATGCTTATGAATTTATGGCAGGAAATAATGGGAGTGTTCATGAGGAATTGTATGTTACACTACTCGGCATATAGGAATATTTTTCCCATGTGGGCTCTGGCAGAATGCCTCCGCCACGTTCCTTTGCCTTCCAAAAATATCTAAATCAAGTCTAAAGTGTTGGCAAATGTAAGATTTTTCTAAATAATTACTATAATTAATAATTAAGATAAAATAAACTATATTCATGTATCCAGAGAAATAAAGTTAAGTACCTGAATTAGGATGATTAAATAATTATTTGTATATCTGGGAATGTGTGATTAGACAATGACCTTTGTATCTAACAATGTGTGCTAACCTTATTGTATTATATTATATATGTGAAGGGTATGGAAATGACTACGGAGATGAAGTGGAAGGCTATGCAAATAAAGTGAATGTTTATGGTTATGAATGTGTGAATCACCTCCTTCCCTTCCATGTATTTATCCGTTTATATCACAATTTAATTTTAATATTTTTGAATCCTATATAATTAATAGATTTGAAATATTAAATTAAATTATCAATTTAATATAAGTTGTGTCTATAACTCAAATTGACAAAAAATTAACAATCAAACTAACTAAATAATTACTCGTTTAAGTAAATTGATAAAAAATTTAATAGGTGTTATTTTTTTAGCGTCTAAAAATATCTATTGAAAATAAGCATGAAAGTGGAGCAGTGGTCAAGTGGATGAAGTGGTGTGAATGGATAGTTGTGGGAGTTATGGGTGGTTACAAGTAATTATGAGTGGTTATGGATAGTGAGGGAATGGTGAGAAGAAAGTGTAAGTGGTGGTGGAGGTGATAACCACTAAACTTGACCATCAAGCAAATATTTTTCTATAAATGGATGTGTTAGGCTTCATTTAGGAGGGCACAACAATAATCTTGATAGACATAATGACTTAACTCAATTTTTTTCTAGTTTAACAATCTCTTTATATTTTTAAGTAATTTTTTATATTTTGGTCTCGTCTCAATTTCAATTTTAGTATTTCATTTTTAATTTAAGCAATCAATTTATTTTTTCCCTGCAAATATTTCTATCCTTATAATCAATCTTTTCAGTTTTCATTACAATTTATAATTTTTTGTTCACATTCTAGTTTCTGCAAATCAGCTCTTTAATTTCAAGCAAGTTAACAATTTTCTACAAATGTTTACATTTTTAAGCAAATTAGTCTTTTAATTTCTTAAAACTCTCAGTTACATTTGTTGCACATATTTATATTTTCTCAATGGTTAATTTTTTCAATCAAGTATAAATTTTATATTTTCTGCACATATTTACTTTCCAAAGCAATCAACAATGATCAGCGTTTACTTTTCAAGCACAACATTTGCTCTTTCATATATAAGTGATCTTTAATTTCTTAACAGTCAGTTTCAGTTCTCAAACTTTTCAAGTTGATCAAATAAAGATCTTGACAAAGCACATCCCAATAAAATCAAAGAATTCAAGAGAAAATTTAATTCTTTATTTCTCACCAATTGCTCCAATTAAAAGTCAGACTGGTGTAAATACACTTACAAATAGGATTATACACGTCCTTGGTACGCCCACAATCCAACCCTTACGTACAATTAGTTTACATGAAAATACTATCAATTTTGATTTTGCTAACAAGTGGTATCATAATTGCTAACATAAAGAACATGCTAGTTAGGTTAGGCAACCCCTATTTCCATAGCCACACTTAGGCCACAATTAATTTAATCAATAATAATTATATATGCTAATTAATATATAATCCCATGATCACTATCTTCATCCCATATTTGTAGCCTACGACTCCTCTTATGCCTTATTCAATAAGGATGTGACGCCCCTTACCCGTCTACTGTATAACCGAGTAAGAAGTACCACATTCGGTGCCGGAGCACCCTATTTTGTTTTAGAATATCTATTGTAAACTTTAATATCATTTAAAAGTAGTAATCTATGTGTAGAAATTTTTTTTTTTTATAACTTATTTCTGTGGAGACCTGGACAGAGCCTCTCCCCTGTTTTATTAGCATCCGGCGGGTTTCACTAATTACCTATAAACATATTCATAGTCATCTCACACATTTCCATATCATATTCTCTTTAATCATATCATTCACAACTATTTATGAGATCTCAAAATGAAGTATCATCTATTGCATTCATATGAAAATTCATAGATAATAAATTATAAGTTTTCATTTCAATCTCAAGTTTAATTACAAGTTCAAAATGAAATACATCATAAACTAGTAATTACATCATGACTAAACATAATGAATCAAAATAACTGTCTATACATGGGCCCTACCAAAATACAACTGTAGAGGTGACTAGTAAACACTGGCAGATCTGATCGGTCTCTGTGTGAGCACTACTACTGCTGCTGCTGCGGCTACGGGGACTGATCTCCAGTACCTACGCAATGAAAGACCAACGCGCTAAACATAACGCTTAGTGGTGCATATTTTATAATAACAATAATTTAACAATTGAAATAATAGTTGTAATTCATAATTTCTGGGTCTTTTACATTTTTAGTGCACTTTGGAAATAATAAAAATTATTGGGATCTTTTCTGTTTACTTATTGTATATTCAGTATTAATTAATCATTATCAATGTCCAAGAAACCTATAACAATTTATAAAAGCTGGATGCACGAAAGTATACGGGTTAGACAACCATATGTCTATCTTGTATATATCTGTCAGGCACGTGGCTAGCTATCGGGCACGAGACCCGCTGTCAGGCTTGTAAAGCCAGAAATAAAGTAGGCACAATGGCCAGTAAGTAGGCATATAGCCTGTAGAACAATCATACCAGATATATATTGTCAGTTCATGATTTTCTCAGTAGGCAGTACTGCTATCTGTAGTCCCTAATTGGTATACCAATTTATCCAAACTAAATAAATAAGTCTAGGTATACTATGGGCAATTAAATATTTTTAATTATTTTAATACTATTCACTGTTACTATTTTCTGGTACTGTTCAGTGGTATCATTAATTTCATATTAATAGGACATTATTCTCAATTTACATATTCATATCATTTTTAATATTTAATTAGCCTTGTGAGTATTTTAATTACCATGTATAGCGTTTTTCCCATGAACCTTTCTTTAAGTTCATTTTGATGTATTATTTTTATCTAGGAATTTGGTTAGGTTAGGATGTCTATTTGGTCACACTTTCTTCATAACAATTGCTCCTCTATGTTTAAACTTGAATTTCAGTTTTTGAATCACTTAATTTGAGGTTATAGAACTCAAGTTATGGTCAAAATACCATAACTGGTCCCTTTGCCTCTAATCTGTCCAGAATTGACAATTTCTGATCAATAAACTTTGACCTGTCACTTGATCATTTTATAGTCATTTTTAGACTTAGGTTCCTTCACAAGATATGTTCCTCTATGTCTTAGGGACTCCTAGGTACAATTTCATAACTTTTCAAGCTTGGCATAGTGAGTTATGGTCTATGTATTGACCTGGACTCTTAATCCTATAAAGGCAATAGTCAAACTTCAGGTTAGTATGTTTGGCCCTCTTTTTAGGGTCTTTACACTTAGAATTTGGCAAAGGTGTCTAAATAAACATTATAGGCCTAAGTATCATGTTTCCAGATCATATTGGCACATCTCAAATGGAATTTCCTAGTGAGAGTTATGGCCAAATGAACACACGGATATAAAATGACATTTTGGGTTCAACTTAACATTTTTCAGATTTCAGTTCCTAATTTTGGCTAATATTTTCCCTATGATGCAATTGGTTTTGAAGCTTGGTCAAAAAAATTGTTGAGCTATGTCTTATAAAACTTTTGACACTGGTTTCACTCAATTTGCTACTTTGGAGATCAAGTTATGGCATTTTTTTCCAAAACTGGTCAAGCATACCAAAGGAACAGTGTTTTGGTCAATTTCTGGGTTGGCAGTTTTAGTGACCCAAACTATGCTAACAATTTGACTTGGTTAAGGACAAATCTGGGTCAAGTGGTCTTTATAAAAAGTGTAGCCCTATGTCTAGGCTTTCCATTGATATAAATTTTAGGTCATTTGAACTAGTACAGAGAGAGTTATGACCAAATGAACACGTATTGTTCCTTTGGTCATTTTCTGGGTTTCAGTGTTTGGTCATCTAGGTTTGGGCAGAGAATTGATCATGATTTTGACAAAATTTAGGCATAGTGTCTGCATAAAAAAGGGGCTATTTTGAGTCTAATTTCACCTCCAATTGGCCTCATATCAATTGGAGTCATACATTTTTAGTTATGGTTCAATAAAGGGACTGGACTCCTTAAGTCCCAACCTACAGAAAATCAAACACTCCCAATATCTCAATTCCTCCAACTTCCTTACCTTCATTTGCATGCAATACACTTCTATAAGTAACAATCTCAACTCAATAGGTCAATTTCAAGCATTTACACAAACCCTAGTTTTCAAAGTTTCAAATTTACACAAACACTACACAATCAAACTCCCAAACATTTCAACTCATCACACATTCTCATGGAACCATTTTTCATCACTTAAAAGCAATAACTTCAAGTTCTATGGCTGCCAAAAATTTAAGGGTTCTTTTCTCAAGATTTTATTTTTATTTCATGCACATTTTCACTTGATTTAGCATGATATTCATGCTTAAAGTAGAGATTAAAAGTTTAAAGCACTAACCTTTGTGGTGATCCAACTTCAAGCTTCCTAAACTTCAACTTTTCTCTTTTTTATGGGTATCTATAGCTTCCTTAGGGTATGGGGAGTATTTTTAATGAAGGGAACTATGGGTTTCAATGTGTGTAAGATTAGGAAAACAAGCTTAAAAGCTTGACAAAAATGGTAGAGAGGGGGCACAAGGGTGAACGGCACAAGGAGAAAGAGAAGAAGAAGAAGAAGAAGAAGTGAGTTGATGGGGTTTTGTCCTCTTATGCTATATATATTTATATATTTATGTGTACTTAATTTGTTTTAATTTTCATAGACCTTTTTTCTTTTCTTTTCCTTTCCTTTCTTTTCTTTTCTTTTCTTCTTCTTTCTCTTCTCATTTCTCTAATTCAAATTCATAATTTTTAATTTGTGTTAATTATTTTATTCTCTAAATTTTTTTTTTAACATTTAGGTCAAAATTCACCTTTGGGGGTGAAATGACCAAAATGCCCTTCATAATGCATATCGAGTCACTTTTATTATTTTTGTACAAGTTAATGAATTCTCTAAATTTTATTTTATTTTTCTCTAAATTTTTCCTATATTTTCTTAACATTTATTCCATCAGTTTATGCCTCTTCATTATAGTTTAAATGTAGTTCCAGCCATTTTGACTGTCCGAATAGACATTCGTCGTCGGAACAGTAAAATGTACGAATTACCTATGGTGAGGGCGTTATAAATGATTAACAATAAAAATATAAATTATTTTAGTGACAAATGTGCCTTTTTTATTTAAATAGGGATAAAAAGAATTGCCGTATTTCATATATCTCAAATGCAACCATTTGTATTCAATAATGTTAGGTAAAATTTTTCAGTATAATTAATTTCAATTTAAATTCTTATAATGCCAAAAATAACTTAGATATTACAAAAGTAAAAGTCATTGATAATAATGATATTGTGATTAGAGAAGGGGTATTCGAATCGACCACAAGTGTACTAGCCTCCAAAATTTTAAAAAATTTTGAGGGTACATATGTAATTTACAATCCCTAAAACCCTTAGTGCATCTGTAGTAGACCCAAATTTCATTCCGCTAAAATTCCAGCGGACAACTAAGTTTTTTTTTTTTTTTTTCCATTTTCTTCTCCTTCCCACAAGATTATCAAAGCTACAGCTATCAAACCAAAAAGTAGGTTTTCTCTCAATTCTTAGTAACCATTTTTACTCAATGTATGTGAATTTTAGTAGAAATAAGTTCAATTAAGCCCCTTAATTTTTTTTCTCAAACTCCAAATAAGCTAAATTTAAACATAATTTTGGTTCAAATAATTCAAAAACTTTTCATTTAAGGTGTCACACCTTACCCCTCTGTAAGGCATAACATGATCCCGTAGAATACCTAATGAACTACCGAACTTCACCTACAAATAACTCATTAAGTACCCCGCAAGGGATTTTAAACAATTTTCTTACTTTTGATAAGTGGTGAGCATTTTCTAATAGGTATTTAAAACATATGATTAAAATTAAATCTAATTAATATTTTTGGTCCATTTTAGTTTTCCGCAAATTTTATAAAAATTTTGACAGAGTTCTGTCTGTATTTTGAGAAACCAGTTCTTCAAATACCTGTAAAAAGCACTTCTAAAAGTTTTTCTCAACCACTACTTCGATTTCACCATCAAACTCAATCAAGTTCACAATCATTTCAATAAATTTCTCAAGTTCAAAATTCAATAATCCTCAACATACTAGCAATACATTTCATTTAAATTAAATAAAATAGTTGTACTCATATTTCATTAGAGACAACACAATTTATGTACATTCTTACAAAATTTACATCAAAAGAAATATAAACTAAACTTTATTACAAACTTCATACAAATTTTTGTACAAGCTGCTCAAGACCCATTTGCACGTCCATACATTTATATGCAGTACATACATGAAAAGAAATATTTACAATTAGGGTATAAATTATACCCGAAGACTTTAAGCTGATAGCTCCTCATGCCTCAGCAGCTCAGTCTGCTGCTCCTCTAGTCTCTGTATCTGCAACAGCAATAGAAGCCATCGCTGAGTACTAGGACTCAGTGGTGCACAATATAATAAAATAATCTTTATGCAGAATATAATCACATTTATTCAAAAATTTGACTAAACATAAGCATTAAACACAAAACATGAATTATGAAATTTTAATGCAAACCAAGTTCATTTTGAAGTATCAAAATACATTTCATAAAACCCACAGTTAGATCATGCCATCCGAAACAAATAGAATCTCAATAGCCAGAGGCTAAAGAGAAATCACATCACAAAGCTAGCTAGCTCAAATATATGGATATCCATTCACATCCTCTTCTACTGGCACACCTCAACACTTCTCCAGAGAAGGAATCAAAATTCGAAACTAATTACCTTCACTAGTCGTGCTAGTGAGGTGTTCAAATATATGGTCATGACACTGTGGTTTCAAAACTTATCTTAACAATTTGCTAAACATTGTCATTTCAATATACATAATAACTTTTAATAATTTAAATCAAAATATCATAAGAATGCCATAATTCAATATTTCACATCATTCAAAACAGTATGCAAAAAGATGATTATAAAAAGTATACGTTGTGCACAAACCTCAAGCGAGTCGCCTCTTGGCCTTGACTTGGTTCCTCGGGTTTTTTTCCCGATATTCTTTTCAACTGAAACACACAATTTTACAATGTTTCAGTACTAGAACTTAACAAAAATCCCAAAATAAATTTAGCTTCACATTTACCTAGTTCTAACGTGTTAAATTCGACGTTCTCGAAATTTTTGTGTTTTGGGTTACTATTCACTACACTATTCAAGTCAAATAATTGACTTTCTAAGGCTTAATAGGTATGGGAACTCCAACTTCACCCACATACCACATTTTGGTCACTAAACTTGTTGGTTTTGGTTGTTTACTCAAATCCTAGGTCTTTTAGGCAAATTTAGTAAATTTCAGTTTTGGAGTCCTAAGTTGCACTGTTCCATTGGTCACTTTATTGTTGGAATTTGGCAAAACTTTCTTCATAGAAAATGTTCCCCATTGTCTTAAGTTTATTCTCCTTTTTGAATCACCCCAATTGGAGTTTTATAGGTTCAGTAACTCAACTTTGCTCAATAATTTGATTAGGTTAATGGCATAATTTGAGTTGGTGTTCTTCATGAAAGTTTTATATCTATATCTTATCCAATTACTGGTAAAATTTCAGGTCATTTTGACCTTCCTAGCTCGAGTTATGACCAAATGAATAGTTACTGTTCATTTGGTCAGTTTGTGCAGTGGTAGACTGCTCTTAACCAACTTTGGTCAATTGGTTCACTAGGTTTTGGTCAGTTTTTGGGCATGGTTCCTTAACGAAAATTGTGTCATTTTATGTCTATTTTCATCCCCAATTGGTGGCATATCAATTGGACTTATAAAATTTCTGTTTTGGTCCTTCAAAGTTGGCTTGGTCATGCTGCCAGCAGCATGACCATTTACCCTACGAATTTGACTTTCATTCTAACAATTCCCACACATCTCCTTTGGTCATTATTAACCATTTTTCACTTCACAATAGGTCAAAGTCATCATTTATGCATTTTTTCAAAATTTACCTCAAAACCCTAGGCCTCCAAACCCTAATCTCACTACTTAATTACCATTAGTAATTTCAAAGTTCCCAATTATAATCATTCAACTAAAGGAGGTCCATAACTCATTCAAACCCATTAAATTCATGCAAATCATGGCCCCCTTCAAGCTGGCCGAAAATTCAATAATGGTCCTTCCCCCATATTTTCATTTCATTTCATTAATTCTAAGCTCATTTCAACCATCACATATGCATTTAAAATGAAAAAATGACAAGTTAACAAACTAACCTCAACCTAAACACCAAATCTTAAATTGTTCTCTTTCTTTCTTCTTTCTTTCTTGTTCTTAAGTTGAGATTGCAAGGTCTAGTGAGGTTTTTAGGGGAGTTATGTAAATTGGGTGAAGGAATTTAAGCTTAGATGTAAGCTTAGATGAAGGATTTTCATGGGAGTTTATGGAGGAAGATGGGGCAGCAATTGGGAGAAGAAGAAGATAACTAGTTAAATTTTTTTTTCTTTTCTTTTCTTTATGTATTTTGGCTTATGGAAGACCACAAAAACCTAATTAATTAATTTATTAATTATACCTTTTATGGCATCATGCATGATGTCATGCATAATGTCATCACCCTTTTTACTTTTTCATTTTTCTCTTTTTTTTTTCTTTTTTTCTATTCGTTCTTTAATTTAATTCTCGATTCCGAATTTTTTTTTTCTCCGATTTTATTTGTGATTAGGTCGAGTCGACTCGTGGTCAATTGACCAAATTGCCCCTCGGCGATTCATCGGTTTGCAAGTAATTCCATATTTCTTCCCGCTCACGACCTAATTATTTGGTAGCTTAACAGCTTCTTTTCGTGATTTTCTCTTTCCCACTGTGTTCATAAGGGTCCTAAGGACCGCAGCGTCACTTTTTACGGTTCGAAATTTGAGTTTAAAATGACTTCGCAGTCATTCCCGAGAAGGTCACCCATCGCTGTGACTCTCGGCTCGTTTAACTTCTTCTGTTCTAGTTTTCTTGTTTATACTTAACTAATTGAACATTACTAATTATTTGTGTTTATGGTTTATCTAGTTGTCTTAAGTGCGGTTCTAATCCCCTTAATTGTTCGGACCGACACCGGTCACCGGAACAGTGAAATATACCAGGCTATACAAATAGGGGTGTTACATAAGGCCATTTAACTCTAACATCTAACAGCAATCAGGCAAGTTACATACAAGTCTAATAATAGAGAGTGAAATTTCCTCAAGGAGAAAGAAATATAATAATATTTGTACTTTGTCCCGTTTAACTTTGTGACAAATAAATATAATAAGAGGAAATATTGTTATATTTGTTCCAATGACAATGGACTGATTTCCTGAAGGAGAAAGAAATATAATAATAGGACATAAGAATGGAGAGAAAAGAAGAAAATGGAAAAGAAAAAAGAAGCTAGAGGAGGTGATTACTGATGTCTTTTAGTGTTATGTATTTATTAGGTTTTAATTTCTTTACTAAAATAGAGAAAGAAAAAACAATGTAAAAGGAAGTGTTAATTCCTAATTACACCTTAAATGGTTAGGCAAATCCATTATCTTAGGTATCAGTTTATTTTAATATAGATTTATACAAGTCATTAAATTATTTTATATATCAAAATAATTAACCAATTTATTGTTATAATTCAACCTTATATTCACCTTTTTCATTTCCAATGCTCTAGCATGTGAATGTATCCCACTTTTTAACAACTTACTTGCAAATAAGCCACAAGTATTTTTCTTCTGATCATAATGTTTTAAAGGTTGTTACAAATAAGCCAAGAAAATAATATAAGTTGTCAATATGTAACTGATTTAAGTTGTAAACAATTTATGATTGATGTGGTATTTAATTGTTATTTTAATTTGATCTTATTATTTTCTAATTATATAAATTTTTGCTAATTTTTTTTTTCTCTATTTTATGTATACTTACATACAATTTTGTTTGAAAAAGTGTAACTTAATTCAACTTAACTCAACTCAACTAAGCCTTTATCCCAAAAATTTGAGGTCAGCTATATGGATTCGCTTTCTCCACTCTAAACGATTTTGGGTTAAATCCTCAGAAATGTGTAATGCTTCTGGGTCATGTTGTACTACTCTCCTCCAAGTCAATTTAGGTCTACCCCTTTTTTTCTTTCTATCCTTTAACCTAATGTGCTCTACTTGTCTAACTGGAGCCTCCGTATGTCTACGCTTCACATGACCAAACTACCTCAATCTCCCTTCTCTCAACTTATCTTCAATTGGCACCACTCCTACTTTTTCTCTAATACTCTCATTACGGACTTTATCTAGTCTAGTATGGCCACTCATCCACCTTAACATTCTCATCTCTGCAACTCTGATCTTAGACGCATATGACTCTTTCAGTGCCCAACACTCACTACCATATAATATAGCCGGTCGTATCGCTGTACGGTAAAATTTTCCTTTTAACTTATTGGGGATCTTACGATCACATAAAACTCCCGTGGTATGTCTCCACTTCAACCATCCGGCTTTAATTCTATGACTAACTTCCTCCTCACATCCTCCATCTACTTGAAGGATTGAGCCTAGATATTTAAAGTGATTACTTTGGGACAGTACTACTCCATTCAAACTAACTCCTTCCCTATCACCATTTTGGCCTTCACTGAACTTACAATGCATGTATTCTGTCTTCGTTCTACTTAACTTAAAACCCTTTGACTCTAGAGTACTTCTCCAAAGTTCTAGCTTTCTATTGCCTCCTTCTCGTGTCTCATCTATCAGAACAATATCATCCGCAAACATCATGCACCAAGGAATACTCTCTTGTATATGTTTCGTCAATTCATCTAAAACTAATGTAAAAAGGTAAGGGCTTATGGCTGATCCTTGGTGTAATCCAATTGAGATCGGAAAATCTCTTGTGTCCCCTCCCGCTGTGCGCACAATAGTAGTTGCTCCTTCACACATATCTTTCAACACTTATATGTACCTAATAGATACCCTCTTTTGTTGTAACACATTCTATAAGACATCTCTTGGAACACTATCATAAGCCTTCTCTAAATCAATAAAAACCATGTGTAGATCTTTCTTCACATCTCTATATTTCTCCATCAAGCTTCTAATGAGAAAGATCGCTTCCATAGTTGAACGACCGGGCATGAAACCAAATTGATTGAGAGAGATAGAAGTATCATGACGTAGTCGATGCTCCACAACTCTCTCCCACAACTTCATAGTATGGCTCATGAGTTTAATTCCCCTATAGTTTGAGCAACTCTGTATGTCTCCCTTATTTTTAAAAATAGGTACTAAAATACTCTTCCTCCATTCATCAAGCATTTTCTTTTAATTTAGAATCTTATTAAATAATTTAGTTAACCATGCCACTCCCATATCTCCCAAATACTTCCACACTTAATTGGTATTTCATTGGGTCCACAAGCTTTACCCACTTTCATTCTCTTAAGTGCTTCCTTTACTTCTAAAGATCTAATCCTTCTAGTATAATTCACATTCTTTTCTATTGTTCTATAATCTATATTCATGCTATTACCATTTTGACTAGTATTAAAGAGATCATTAAAATAATTTCTCCATCTTTCTTTAATGTCCTCATCTTTCACCAACACTTTTCCTTCTTTATCCTTAATGAACCTAACTTGATTGAGATCTTGACATTTCCTTTCTCTTCTCCTTGCTAATCTATAAATATCTTTCTCCCCTTCTTTAGTTCCAAGTTTTTCATATAACTTTTCAAAGGCCTGTGCTCTTGCTTGACTAACTGCCTTTTTGGCCTCTTTCTTTGCTATCTTATACTGTTCATATGTCTCATTATTATACTGGTATACTCTCGGACCGAGGAAGAACACGTGTGGCACTTGAGGATGGTGTTGCAGACGTTGAGGGAGCACCAGCTATATACCAAATTTTCAAAATGTGAATTTTGGCTAGAAAGCATCTCATTCTTGGGACACGTGGTTTCTAGTGACGGCATTCAAGTGGATCCCAAGAAAATTGAAGCTGTAACTAATTGGCTTAGGCCTACAACAGTCACTGAGGTGCGAAGTTTTCTGGGTTTAGCTGGCTACTATAGGCATTTTGTACAAGATTTCTCCAGGATAGCGGCTCCCCTAACTAAGTTGACCAGGAAGAATGTTCCATTCATTTGGATGAGATATTTGTGAGGTGAGTTTCCAGAAGCTCAAGGAGTGTCTAACCACTGCCCCTGTGTTGACACTACCTGTGAGTGGTGAAGGATACACCGTGTATTGTGACGCCTCCAGAGTTGGCCTAGGGTGTGTTTTGATGCAGAATGGAAAGGTAGTGGCTTATGCTTCAAGGCAGCTGAAGAGGCATGAGCAGAACTACCCCACCCATGATTTGGAAATGGCGGCTGTAATCTTTGCACTAAAGATCTGGAGACACTATCTGTATGGTGAAGTGTGCGAGATATACACCGACCACAAGAACTTGAAGTACATCTTCCAACAGAGGGATTTAAACTTGAGACAGAGGAGATGGATGGAGCTTCTGAAAGACTATGATTGCACCATCCAGTACCACCCTGGAAAGGCCAATGTTGTGGCAGATGCCTTGAGCAGAAAATCTTACAGCGGTTTGGCGCACATTTCAGTAGAGAAGAGACCATTGATTCAGGAGGTACATGAGTTGATGGATCAAGGTTTAATCCTAGATCTTTCAGATGAGGGGGTATTGTTGGCTCACTTTTCAGTGAGGCCAGACTTGAGGGACAGAGTTAGAGTTTCCCAGCACAGAGACCAACAATTGATGAAGATTATAGAAAGAGTACAGCAAGGTGAAGGTGGTGAGTTTGGATTTGCCAATGATGGAGCCCTAGTGCAAGGTTCTAGGATATGTGTGCCCGATGTGGATAACCTCAGGAATGAAATCATGCGAGAGGCACACTACACACTGTACAGTGTCCACCCAGGTTCCACCAAGATGTACCATGATGTGAAAGATAGCTATTGGTGGAATGGCATGAAGAGAGACATAGCAGACTTTGTGTCCAAGTGCTTGACTTGTCAGAAGGTGAAGTTTGAATACCAGAGACCGTCAGGGAAGCTGCAAGAGCTCCCTATCCCAGAATGGAAGTGGGAAATGATCACCATGGATTTTGTGACTGGGTTGCCTCGTACCACGCGAGGATATGATTCGATATGGGTAATTGTAGACCGTCTAACCAAATCAGCTCACTTCTTGCCTGTGAAGACTACATATTCTGTGGCACAGTATGCCCGACTCTACATTCGAGAAATCGTCAGATTGCATGGAGTTCCAGCTTCCATAATATCCGGCGAGGGCTGATTCACTTCTCGGTTTTGGAGAAAGTTGCAGAGGCACTTGGCACACGCTTGAACTTCGATGCGGCTTTCCACCCTCGCATGACGGGACAGTCCGAAAGGACAATCCAAACACTGGAAGACATGCTTCGCATGAGTGTCTTGGATTTTGGAGGTCAATGGGATGAGCAGCTAGCTTTGGTGGAGTTTGCCTACAACAACAGTTATCACTCCAGCATAGGGATGGCACCCTATGAGGCATTATATGGAAGAAAATGTAGGTCTCCTCTGTGTTGGACAGAAATGGGGGAAGCGAAGGTGCATGATGTAGACCTAGTGCAGTACACTTCAGAGGTAGTTCCTTTAATCGAGAGCAGTCAAACTTTCAGTGGGCAGAAGAGTTATGCAGACCCCAGACGGAGGAATGTGGAGTTTGCAGTGGGCGACTATGTATTCCTGAAGGTTTCTCCAATGAAGGGAGTCATGAGATTTGGAAAGAAGGGAAAGTTGGCACCTCGGTATATTGGACCTTTTGAGGTTACTGATAGAGTTGGAGCAGTTGCCTACCGGTTGGGGCTACCACCCAACCTTTCTCACGTTCATCCCGTGTTTCACATCTCCATGCTTAGGAAATACATTCCAGATCCTTCTCATGTACTACAGCCGGATGTGATAGAGCTAAAAGGGAACTTGACATTTGAGGAGCAGCCTGTAGCCATAGTGGACTACCAAGTGAGACAGCTGAGATCCAAACAGATCCCTATGGTTAAGGTTTTGTGGAGGAGTCAGTCAGTGGAAGAGTGCACCTGGGAGTCAGAACGGGACATGCGTAGCAAGTACCCTTATCTGTTCAATGTATAATCATGTGCTTTATTCTGCCTTGTGTAAAATTCGAGGACGAATTTTCTGTAAGGGGGGAAGAATGTAACACCCCAAAATTTTAAATTTTATGAGCATTTTTGGTATTTTAATTTTATTTAAATTTTAGGAATTTTTTTGAGATTTTTCGGATTTTAAAAATCAGGTTCGATTTTCCGAAAATATAAACTTTGATGAATTTTAAAAATTTATTTAAAGACCACGTGGCAAAACTAAAAATATATTTGGAGTCTACGTATTTTTCTGAGTTTTCTGGAATTTTTTCGGAACTTTTGGACCTCGTTTTCGGTCCCGAGGCAGAGTAAAAATTCAAAATTTTATATTCTGAATCGAACCGGCCGAATCGAACCGAACCGGTCGAATCGGACCGGTCTTCTTCTCTTTTTCTCCTCCCTCCCGCGCGCGTCGACCCTCCCCTCTTCTCTCTCTCTTTTCTCTCTCCTCCCTCCTCCCCTTACCGCGCCGCCGCCTCCCCTGCGTCCCCACCTCGTCGGCGCCCCACCTCGGCCTTCCCCCACAGCCGGCCGCCGCCTGGAACGCCGGAAAACGGCCTTGGAATGGACACGCAGCCCGCGCGCGACTGTTGGACTTCCCGGCCAAAATTCGGCCGATCCGGCCACCAATTGGACCGGGTCTTGTGTCTAAAATCATCTACTCGGCGAGAGCTTTCCATAGACACCAAGAACGCCGAAATCCATCGAGCGGTTTGTCCGATTTTTGCTCGGGAAGATTTTAGCCCATTTCAACTTTTGGGCTAGATTTCTCGAAACCGTGAATCCCACGAGAAAACCGAGGCTACCAGCGCGCTCCACTCGTCGAGAGCTTCGCGGCGACATAAATTTCGAATTTTTCCTACACCGTTTTTCGGTGGGTCCCACGGAACTTCGCAGTGTTTTTCCGAGCATTAAATGAGCTTAGAAAATTCTGAAAAATTTATGTACTAACCCCCGTGTTATGGGCTTCGTGTAGGTATCCTCGATTCGCGGAAATTCGACGATTGGCCAATGCGAAATTCGGCGAACAGCACGTTACCGGAAAAGTCTCCGAATTGGACCGAGGTTTTGGCTAGCCCCCTATTGTCAGACGTCCCGAGCGCGTTCCCGAAGTCGGAATCGGCAAAGGTAAACCCGAACCTTGTTTTTACGTAATTTTCTAGTGCTTAAATAGGATTAAAAATCCGTAAAATATTCGTGGTAGCTTAGAAAATTATGATTCTTTTTGCAATAGCTTAGTAATATTGCTAAGGACCGCGGGGCAAAGTTTTAGAATTTTTAGAGCTTATTTGGGCAGTTTTTGCAAAAATGGTCAATTATAAGGACTAAATTGAAATATTACATACTGTGATGGATGATTAATTTGATGGGCCCAGGAGGGGCTGTGTGATATGATTGAGTTGTGGATATATGGATTGTGAGTATAGAAGTGTGTTTTGAACCCTTTTGCAGGTTGGGTAGGTCCTAGGTATAGGGGAGACTCTGCCGGATTTTCGGCACGACTTAGGACGTATTGGTCTTTTTCTTTGTTTGTATTGAGTCAGATTGTATTAAATAATTGTAATATAATTGTCAGGTGAGCCGGGACAGCCTTCTTCCTCCGCCCAGCCGCCACAGTGATTGTCGTCAAGTCTGTGAGTAAAATATTAATTTTAATTGTAATTTCGATATTATTATATGTTTAGCATGCCCATGCATCACTTATATGCATATATTTATGTAGTTAAACTCTAGGCACGATTTATGTTGCATTGATAACTGTTAAAGTGCCGTGAATGTTGTTGCGGTAATTTGGAGCAGTGTGCGTGCGTTGGCGTGCGTGTGATGTGGTGTGGACTACGGATAGGACGGGTAGTCACGGCTTGAGTTCTTCGCTGGGACCCGATCCTTCGAGGGGTAGTCACGGCTTGAGTTCTTCGCTGGGACCCTCGATTTGGTTATTAAGTGGAAGTCCGAGCTGAGTTCTTCACTGGCACCAGGTTGGATTTAAGAGAGCTGTATAGGGGATCAGCTCCCATATATTATGATTGATGTTACAGGGTGCGTGAGTGCTCCAAATTACCTTTTTGATGTTATGATGTGAAAATGTTGTGTATGTTGCATTTCACTCCACAGGGTGCATTAGTTACAGATAATTATAGAGATTATGGTTAAAATTGATATTTTACTCTCTGAGTCGAACGCTCACTCCTGTTCAAAAATTTTTACAGGCCACAGGAGGATATTTTTTGAGGTTAACCTGCTTTCTCCCTCGCAGGTCAATTATTACTGTTTGTATAAACTTGTTAAACCTTAGAATTTCCGCATGTGTTAGAAATGTTTATTTGATTTGGATCTGTAAACTAAATTATTATTTTGGGACCTGTAAACTTAATATGCTATGCATGTTTGATGGATTGGATGAGGGAGCTGAGCTCCCATTTATTATTATGTTGATGAGTATGTGGAGGGTGAGCTGAGCTCCCCAATTGACTATATATTGTGTTTACAGGTCGGGTGAGTAGAAAACTCTCCGTTGGTAAGTCCATTTTATGGCCGGACTCTGTCCATTTGTTTTCTTGAAATTGGGCCCAAATGGGCCTTAGAGTTGGGTTAATGAACAGTTAGGCTTACTACGGGCCTCGGGGGCTTTAGGCTGGCCCAGGTCCTAGTGCCGGTCCGGCCCATAGGTTGGGTCGTGACAATGCCACTCCCCGCCCTCATCGGACCACTTTCCCGGGTTGGGTCGTCACAAGCCCACCAGCTTCTGCCTGGTTCTGTCTCGAACCACATATCTACTAAAAGGGGTCCGGCTCTGATACCATCTGTAACGCCTCTGCTCCAACCACTAGAGGAATTGTCCGTTTTGACCTACCCCATCCTGAGCCTTACGGTTTTGTCCCATATGTGAAATTGAGAACTTTTCCAGGAGGTCACCCATTTTAGCATTTCTCTCAAGCGAGCACGCTTAACCTCGGAGTTCTTCCAACTCTCCTACCAAAAGGCGCCTATAGTGATTAGTTTTCCCCATTTCAATGTATGATTCGATTTATTCCTATGCCCCACATTCCACTACCCTAAGTAGCTTTGCCATCCTAGAAGTCTGCCAAGAGTTTACTCTCTTATGCCACTCCCTGCCCTTATTGAAAAGTTTGACTACATTGATGATATTTCAATATATATGCATATATTGTATATTTCATTAAAATTTTAATTTTTATGAAATTTGTGTATTTTATAATATAAATTTAAGCAATAATCATTTTTAAAGAATTGTTTTATAATCTATAAGATTAATAAAAAAAATTAAACTTTATAAAATTTTAAAGATATAATATTTTTTAAAAATAATATAATAAAATATTAATTTTAATAAATAATAATTGTTTATATTTTTTATTATTAAAATTAAATAGTGCAACTCATTATTATTAATTTAATATAATTTTTTATTATATTAAAAATAAAAATTATAAATTACTCATAAAAATTGAGCTCATATTTGCTGCAACTCGGTGGTGGTAGGCTCTTATCTACTTAAGAATTTCTTTCCCCGCAATGTGGGGCGAGAGGGAGTGATTCCGTGTCCACGAGGAACATGAGGGTATCTGGTCGTCAAGCGCACATCTATCGTCCGAAAAAAACTTTAAATTGGGTTCTGTTTTCGGTTATATCAAATTTAATTTGCATTTTAAGCCCTCCTACTTTCTGATATTTGAAATACTTCCCCGTCAAATTTTTAAATTAATGGAATGAGTTTAATATTAAGTTGTCCATGGCCTACCTAAAACAATGTTTCATTATATTTGTAATTTTATTATGATATATTAATTAGAATCTTTAAGTATGAATAAAGTTTTGTAAAAGAAAATTTTAATTTATTTAGCCTCCATTTATTTTATAAAATTTTTTTGATAAAAAATACTTTTCTAATAAAAAATTAAGTTAATTTTTAAAAGAATGATTTTTTATTTTTAAAGAAATAAATTATTTTTAAAATTTAATAATTATATTAAAATATAAAAATATTTATACATAATATAAAATATATATTATTAATTTAACATCTAAAAAAAAATAAAATAACCATTAATAAAAAAAATAAAACTTTGAAATTTGATATTTCTTATAAAAATATATAAAAAAGAAAACTCAACTTATCTTTCACTTGCATTAATTGTGCCCAACTGTTGTGTTGATTATATTGGCAAAATAGTCAACATAGTTTCTGACAAATATCTCTTTTCCAGCCTCTAAAATTATTTGTGCATTATTATGGGTACAACAATTTGATGCAAATAAGCTATCACTGATTGTGTGAGACTTTTGACCTTATACTTGTATTACATCGATTGATTAGTTTGAGATATGTGTATATAAATATGACAAATATATTATTTAGTTAGTAATTATTTGAATATATGTATTTATATATAAGTCTTATATGTATATATAAATTAAAAGAAAAAAATTAATTTATGTGTGAGCGAGTCAGTAAGCGGGTCAGTAAGCTATTATGCTGATTATGTGAGGTTTTTAGTTTTGGACTTGTCTCACATCGATTGATTAACTTAGAGTGTGTGTGTAAGCATGGCAGGTGCACCGTGTGTGCTTATACAATAAATCTTATGCATATGTAAATCCTTTGCTTTTAAAATAAAAGACCAACTTTTTGAACTCATTCTAATTTTACATTATTTTCTTACAAGGCTCTCCTCATATTAACATAACAAGAAAATAATACATTTAGAGGCAGTTTGAAAAAGAAAAATTATTATTACTTTTATGATGAGAAAATAAAATAATTATTTCTTGTTATGTAACTTACCGATTGTTATCCAATTTATTGTGCTCTATTAAATTAAAAAATATATTTTTTTTTGTTAAAATACAAAGAAAAAAAAAGAAAAGAGAGAAATTTGTAAAGGTCATTAAACGTAGAAGATAAGGGCATATTAAGCTTACTCTATTTTTCTATATAAGAAGAGGGTTAATTAGAAGAAGGGGTGTGCATTCAACCTCGAAATGAGGGAATTGTAATTTTAATTAATTAAAAATTTAATTAATTTTAAAATATTAATCAAATTCAATAAAAATTTTAAAAAAATTAAACTTAACTGAAATTGACAATATTTAATTGATTATCAGTTAATATAATTCATGTTTAGTTAAAGAATAATTATAAATTGTATTATTAATAAAATTATAAATATAATAATTATAATAATATATTATTAATAATTATAATATATATTAATTAATAAAAATTTGAATATTTGATTACAAAACAAAGATAATAAAATTAATAACTAAAAAATAAAAAATTATAGGAATTATTAAATGATAATAGAACCAAATTTATTAATAAAATAAAATGGTAAATAATTTTAGTAACATCAAAACGAAATCAATTTTGAATATTACTAAACTAGTATTGCAAGATTTAATTACCAAATCTGAGAAGATTTAATTTGGCTTAATTGTATTCAACCTCATAGAATTAAGTAATTAAAAATGTAAAATGAATTTCAAATCAAACATATAATCAGCCTGAAAAATTTATCAATTTATACCAAACTAAGATTTTATAAGATTTTGGTGGCTTTTCAAGTTGATTTTAATATAATGTCTGACCTTTTGCTCCTCTCTAAAACAAGAGAAAGTTCCCTGCAAGGTTTATGCACAAATTGATGGTAAAATTTATCAAATGTTGAAATTGAAATATTGTATCTTTGAAAATATAAAAACCTAGATATTCTGGCACTTTGATTTGTCATAGTATAGTAGGGTCATTGTCACAGCATCACTCAATTTTTTAAGTACTTTCATAAAAATTATTAAATTTTATTTTTTTTTATAAACTTATTAAATTTCAATTTAATTTCATAAAAATTACTATAGACAAAAATTAAAAAATTTCAAATTAACCTACTGATCTGTCGATTGCTTTATAAATAAAATTACCTTATTCTTTTAATTTCTTTAAAAAAGTGAAAAAAAATTACCTTCAAACTATTTCTCTTTCTCTTTTTTTCCTCACTAGTAAATACTAGTTAAGTAATTTTATTTGTAAAATAGTTGATAGATCATAAGGTTAACCTAAAAATCTTTAATTTTGGGTCACAATAATTTTTATGAAATCAAATTAAGATTCATTGAATTCTATGAAAGAAATTAAAATTTAGTCTTTTATGAAAACATTCATAAAGTTAAATGATCGCATGTGATAATTACTTATATATAGTAATAATTTAATTAATTTTAATAAATTGTATAATTATGCAATTTAACAAGGGTTCAAGGTTTGAAATTAATGTTTCAAAATATTAAGTATATTAATTATGATATAATATTTTGAACCTTTAAATAGCAAAAGAAAACTTTATTATAATTGATTTAATGCATTTATAACTTAAAGTTTAAAAAAATTAAGGAAAATTTATTTTAAAAATTTAATACATTTATAATTATAAGTTGTTGAGAAAAATTAGTGGAGTGAGAGAGATAATATTAACGTGATTATAGTACATTTAAAAAAAGTTTCATAATATTTATAATTTTATTATGATAGAGTAATTAGAATATTTAAGCATTGATAAAATTTTGTAAAAAAAAATTTAATTTAATGCATTGATCATTATAAATTGTTAAGACAAACTAAATTAATCATTATAAACTGTTAAGACAAACAAAATTACGTACCATTATTATAAATGTATACCTACTATTATTAATTATTAATTTAATACATTAATAATTATAATTGTTAAGACAAACTAAACAGTAATACGCTAATCATTATTATAGATGTATACCTGCCATCATTAATATTGTTAATCATTATATATAATCAATTATTATAAATGAATTATATATGGGTGTGTAGTTCTAGTCTAATTTCAGTTTGATTTTTTTGTAAGACGTAGAATTAAAATCCAATTTCAATTCCTTATTTTTTTTTTAGAACTAAAAGAGGAATTAAATTTTGATTTTAGTTCTAATTCAGTTTTAAATGTTTTCAGTTTCAATTCAATTCTAATTTTGTTTCTGATTTCCATTTTAAATTTGTTTCTGATTCAGTTTGATTCTCCATTATTATACTCAAATTACAATATTATTGTATTCTTTAAAAAAAATAATTATATATTTTTAACATTAAAATATCAATAAGAATAATGACTATCCAGATACTGTCCCTGGATTGACATCCATAAAAAAACTCAAGCCAAAAAGTCACTCCCCATTTATGACCTAGCTCTTGAAATCCTACGCAAAGAAGGATATCAACCTCCTTCTCCTCCGGCTGAGATCCCACCTGCCATACCTTTAGTCCAACCATGTATGATGTTTTCTCTAATATTATATGATTCAGACTTTTCTCCTAATAATTATCAATATTAAAATAAAATATTAATAAAGTAACATAAATATAATAATTTATTAAAACAATATTAAAATTAAATTAATAATTTTTACATAAAAATTATATCAGATACCCTCAATAAATTATTTACTATTTTCATCTAAATTATAAAATAATAGCAAAGAAATAAGTATAATATGAGTTAGAATCAATGTAACTATTTTCATCCAAATGCAGGTTTTCTCTCTGTATATTACAGGCCATCTTAATACTGTGTTCTCTGCAGAGCATCGCAAAGAGATCCTACGTTACATATACTGTCATCAGATGTGATGCTGCTGTTTAACAATTAATTGTGTAAAAGAACTCATATTTTTTATAATTAAGAGTTACCCTTTTCTTCATTTCTTGTTCTGAATTCTGATTTTGGTAAATGGTAATGGTAGAATGAAGATGGTGGGTGGGGATTACACATTGAAGGTCACAGTACCTTGTTCTGAACAGTTCTTAACTATATATGTATGCGCGGACTTGGCCAAGGACTTGATGGTGGAAGGGATAATGCTTGTGAAAGAGGGCGACAATGGATTCTTGATCATGGTGGTGCCACTACCATAAGCTCATGGGGAAAGACGTGGCTATCAGTACGCTTATATTTATAACATATTTACATCAATTTCCAATCTCCAAGGAATAATTTCTTTGGAGAATTTTTGGGTCTATTATAATAATGGTCACTAATTCACAATGATTTTATTGTCTTCGCAAAACTCAAATGTCTCACAATTTCATCACCGAATTATAATTTTGTTTTTCTGACCATTGTTATAATTTACCTGAAATTTGTCTGCTAGATTCTTTTCAGATTGCTTTTATTTGTTAACTCTGGTTCTAATTGATTGAAATTTCAGATACTTGGTGTTTATGAGTGGAAGCAACCCTATGCCCCCAGAGTTTTGGGTCTTTCCTACTATTTTTCCCATGCATCCAGGCTTGCAATTTATTTTTCCCATCCATCTTTCCAATTGTTTGGGCCATCCCTTTTCTGAATTTAGCTGCATACTTTAGATTCATGTGTGCTCATGCCTCTCACATTCTAATCATCATTTATTACATAAATGCAGCAAAAATGTTTTGCTACTGTCGACTTACTTACATGCCTATGTCGTACTTGTATGGGAAGAGGTTTGTTGGTCCAATCACACCTCTTATTTTACAAATAAGAGAAGAAATATATAATGAACCTTATCACGAAATCACGTGGAAGAGTGTGCGCCATTTATGTGCAAAGGTGAATTGACATTCATTTTGATCTTCACACATAATGGTCTGTAAAATTTTGAAGCATTTTTCTATCCTGTGAAACTTGATTTTGTGTTCAGATAAGCAGTGTGATCAATGACAATGTTATTGCAGGAAGATAATCACTATCCTCACACTTTGATACAAATATTGATGTGGGATGCTCTTTACACATTTGGTGAGCCTCTTTTCACTCGTTGGCCCTTCAACAAATTGAGAGAAAAGGCTCTCAAAGCAACGATGGATCACATTCATTATGAAGATGAAAACAGTCGATACATTGCCATTGGATGTGTGGAAAAGGTAATATAAGGACCCCAAAAAAAAAAAAAAAAAACGGATGTAGTGATAATTTTTTTTCTATTGTTTCTTATCATCTAGAGATTTTTGTGCTGACTCAACTGGAACAGCCACTATGTATGCTTGCTTGTTGGGTTGAAGATCCCAATGGGAATGCTTTTAAGAAGCATCTTGCTAGGGTAGCAGATTATGTGTGGGTTGGAGAAGATGGAATAAAGATGGAGGTTGGTAGACCCTTCTCTGCATAATAGTGCTAGAGATTCTGAAATTCCTGTTTTATTACTAATTGAAAGTGGACGATTCTTTTCTTAGTATTGTTTGTACATCTACGTATTTAAACTCCCTTTGTGCCTAATAGTTGTCTTCAAAGCACTTGATTATTAAGTAACAAATAGCATGCAAAAAGGATAAAGTGATGAATTTATCTGCAGAGTTTTGGCAGTCAAGTATGGGATACGAGTCTTGTCCTCCAAGGTTTGATTGCTAGCAACCTTTCTGATGAAATAGGGCCTACACTTAAGGAAGGACACAACTTTATAAAGAATTCTCAGGTTTCCAAGTTTATGTCCTTAACTGTTCTTCCTTTGTAGTATCAAGACATCTATTATAATTTCAGTCTCTCTTTTCTATTCTGACTTAAAATTTGGAAGGTCACCAAGAATCCTCCTGGCGACTGCAAAAGTATGTTTCGTCATATATCCAAAGGATCATGGACTTTCTCTAATAAAGATCATGGATGGCAAGTTTCCGATTGCACTGCAGAAAGTATGAAGGTAGTTAATTCTGTTTAAAGTTTAAATTATTTTTCAAACAAATTTAGAATTTAAATGATTGCGTATTTCGCATGTATACGGATCGTTCAAGTAGTAAAAAAAAGATATCGTCTCACAAAGAATTGTTGTTTGAGTACCAAACTATAAAGGTCACGATTATTTGGGCTATAAATAATTTGTTCCAAAAATAAAGTAAAAGATGCAGCAAAATAAATTGAGAAAGTAAGGAAATTATAATGAATTAAGCAATTAAAATTCTAAGCATTATACTAATTTGCTAAAATTTCAGCAAGTGACAAAAGATTTAATTAATTAATGGTAAAAATTGATTCCAGAGTTAAAGTTCAAATTTCATTGGGATTTGGGTAGGCAAAACCAAGATTAAGGAAAATACATGTTTGAAGGAAGTTGATTCTGATTTCCTTCAATTTTTCTTTCAAGTAAACTAAAGTGTGTTTTAAAGGAAACTAAACCCCATTCTCATACGATGTTTAATTACCCAAAACCCTTTAAGCACTTTAATCAACTTGAAATTCCTCTTAACCCACTAGTTTATTTCTAACACTAGGTGATTAAGCTCATTATCTTGATTATCTATCATAGATTTTCACCTTTCGATCTGATGGGCATATCTGCAAGTATACGGGTCGTCTCAAGTAATAGAGTGATGAATCAAGTATCGTTCCCACGAGGATTTGCCGTTTGAGTACCAAACTATGAATGAAGCGATTATTTGGGCTAACGATTGATGAATAAATGATAAATGTAAATGAGCAAGGTAAATTGATTAATCTAATTAGAATGGGTAAAGAGCAAATAAATAAACTCTAAATCTAGTTTGTAATTAAACTAAATTAATAATGGGTAATTTAAATCAAAGTCTAATTATGTTAAAAGTGATTCCGGAGTTGGAGGTTTATGCATAAATTAATTGGGATTTGTCTTGGGCATTCCAATTTTTGGGAAAAATAGAGTTTGAAGGAAATTGATTTTAAATTCTTTTGATATCTTTTTCAAGCAAATCAAATTATGTTCTAAAATAACCAAACCTACTTTCGTATGTTATTTGATTACTTTAAAACCCATTGAGTTTTGTAACCAATCATTAATTCCTCTTAAAATCCTAGTTTATTTCTTAATCTAGGCGATTTTAAGTTCCAATCCTTGATTATCTATCAATGACTTTCACCTTTCGGTCCTTCAATGAAAGATTAACACAGTACCCAATGGGTACCAACATTAGGTAAATAAATCAAGCACATAAGGAAGGAATCAAAACTTGTATTTATGTAAAATAAGGAAATACCCAGTCCAAATTCATAAATTAATCTAAAATATATTTCCCAACTCTGAAATCTAAAGAGTTTACTCACTCATAATGGTATTTACAAGAAAGATTGATGGAAAAGTAAAGAAAAACATGATAAGAGGACTAAAATAGAAAAACTCAGGTAGAAGAACCCAAAACTCTGGTTTCTGGAGCTCTAAAAGATGGTTGCAGCAGCTCCTCTCCAGAAAAAATGGCATTCTCCTCCTCTCTATTTATATTTCTTTCCTTTTTCTTTTCTCCCGTTTCCTCTTATGGCAAAAACTAGGAAATGATGAATTTATATGGTCCCAAAAAGTTTCCCTAAAAGTAAATAGGAGCCAAGGAGTGGATAGGAAATGAGGTATAAAATTATCCAAGTCAGCAGCATTATTCACATTCTGGCAGCTTCTTACCAAATTTCAGCCTCTGGTTGTACTGTCTGGTTAAGGTTAAGTAGACCCTCAACAAATCTTTACATACTTGGAGTAAAATGGACTTTTCTGCTCATGCTTGACTTTCAGCTTGACTTGTGCTGCACCTTAAGCACTACCGCTTTACCCAAAGCAGGATCTTAAGCAATTCTGGGTAGGTTGTAGAGTAAAAGCTTGAATATGTAGGATTTAAGCCGTGCTTGACTTTCAGCTTGAACAGGCTTAAGGTTAAACTTATATGACATACCCTAAGCAACATCATAAGCAAAGTCTCAAACAAATTTCGGCTAACTTGCTCTTTCAAAGCTTGATTTCTTCAACTTTCCTCTATGCTTAAAGAATTCCAAATTTCTTCAAATCACTTCCTAATGCACTCATTGATCTTTGATTTGCCACAAAATCCTATCAAAAATAATAAAATTATAAAAATCAAATATAAAGTATCTAAAGTTAACAAATAAGCTAAAATGAAGTTAAAAACATAAAATATACTAAAATATAAGGGCAAAATGGATGCAAAACTACCCTAAAATGCCTATATGAAATGAGTATAACAAATTTCCCCAAACTCAAACCTTTGCTTATCCTTAAGCAAATTAAAAACAATTAATGCAATTTGGGGTACCTTACCTTAAATTTATGAAAATTACTTATCCAAACTCTCAAGCTTGCTTTTAGCCACCAACAAACCATATACCCACTTTTAAGATACAAAGAGTTTAATCCTCACCAAAGTTATCACCGCTTAGCCTTGGGTCAATTATCCATATCATCAAAGCCCAAACCAATCAATCACAAAGAATAATCATGCCTAAATAGACTATAGGGTAATCCATAAACTAAAGTGTCTCAAATAATGATGGAAGTAAGTGAATGGATTAATGATATCCCAATCCCATAGGCAATTCTCCTATTCCAATCTCCACTAGTGTAGCAAAACACCATCAAAAGATCAAAAGGACTTTCAAGGGTTGTAATGGGGCTAAGGGGGTGATAATGTGGCTAACAAGGAAAGGATAAAGGTAACAAAATATGAGAATAATTAAATTATTAAAAGATCAAGACACACAAAATTATATATATATATATATATATATATATATATATATATATATATATATATATATATATATTTGAATCAAATGGGAGAAGGAACTTTACAACTATTCACTAATGCTAGCATATAATTTTGAAGCTTTTGGAGGGACTACATAAATAACATTGACTTTGAATTACAATTGTCCCTTTCAATTCACCCCCAAATTCATTTCTTTGTGTACTTGAGTGGTGAATTACTTTACATACCATAATTGAATTTACTAGCATTTTTACTTTAGTCACTTCTCCCAACTAATTATTATATATATATATATATATATATATATATATATATATATATATATTTTTTTTTTTTTTTTTTTTTTTTTAAGTGTATTTATCACTCAAAGAATTATTCTCATAGAGGGTGGGTAAGTGTTTGGGTTTATGGCTAGGCATTGATGTGGGTTCTAAAGGAATAAGAGAGATAAATGTAGGCTCAAATTGGTTCTAAATGTAATGGCCCAGCCCACTAGTGAAATTGTCCGCTCTGGGCTGAAGCCCTCACGGTTTTAAAACGCGTCAATAGGGGTTACGAACCACCAACTTATAAACCCAGCATCTCTCCCGTGTTTTGCCGATGTGGGATTTGCCTAGGGTGTTACAATCCACCCCCCTTATGGGACTCAGCGTCCTCACTGAGGTTTGCCCCACCATCGCTCAAGGTTGCACGCGGAGCGGCTCTGATACCACAAATGTAACGGCCCGACCCACTAGTGATATTGTCCGCTCTGGGCCGAAGCCCTCACGGTTTTAAAACGCGTCAATAGGGGTTACGAACCACCAACTTATAAACCCAGCATCTCTCCCGTGTTTTGTCAATGTGGAATTTGCCTAAGGTGTTACAATCCACCCCCTTATGGGACTCAGCGTCCTCGCTGAGGTTTGCCCCACCATCGTTCAAGGTTGCACGCGGAGCGGCTCTGATACCACAAATGTAATGGCCCGGCCCACTAGTGATATTGTCCGCTCTGGGCCGAAGCCCTCACGGTTTTAAAACGCGTCACTAGGAGTTACGAACTGTCAACTTATGAACCCAGCATCTCTCCCGTGTTTTGTCGATGTGGGATTTGCCTAGGGTGTTACAATCCACCCCCCTTATGGGACTCAGCGTCCTCGCTGAGGTTTGCCCCACCATCGTTCAAGGTTGCACGCGGAGCAGCTCTGATACCACAAATGTAATGGCCCGGCCCACTAGTGATATTGTCCGCTCTGGGCCGAAGCCCTCACGGTTTTTAAAACGCGTCAAAAGGGGTTAGGAACCTCCATCTTATGAACCCAGCATCTCTCCCGTGTTTTGTCGATGTGGGATTTGCCTAGGGTGTTACAATCCACCCCCCTTATGGGACTCAGCGTCCTCGCTGAGGTTTGCCCCACCATCGTTCAAGGTTGCACGCAGAGCAGCTCTGATACCACAAATGTAATGGCCCGACCCACTAGTGATATTGTCCGCTCTGGGCCGAAGCCCTCACGGTTTTAAAACGCGTCACTATGAGTTACGAACTGTCAACTTATGAACCCAGCATCTCTCCCGTGTTTTGTCGATGTGGGATTTGCCTCGGGTGTTACAATCCACCCCCCTTATGGGACTCAGCGTCCTCGCTGAGGTTTGCCCCACCATCGTTCAAGGTTGCACGCGGAGCGGCTCTGATACCACAAATGTAATGGCCTGGCCCACTAGTGATATTGTCCGCTCTGGGTCGAAGCCCTCACGATTTTAAAACGCGTCAATAGGGGTTAGGAACCTCCATCTTATGAACCCAGCATCTCTCCCGTGTTTTGTCGATGTGGGATTTGCCTAGGGTGTTACACCAGTACTACTCCCCAGGTTAATCTTCAGCCCGTCGCTGCCACAAAATCCTCCTCGCTTGAGAAAGAGGTCGAGTTCATAACTCGAAGTGGGAGGTGTTACGGGAACGAAGAGAAAGAAAAGAGAAAAGGGAAAGTAAAAATGGGAGAGTTACTGAAGAATACAGAAGAGGAGGTTGAGAAAACGGAGGAAGTAGAACCTACCGGACATAAAGGAGAGGAAGAACTGCTGCTCCAAATAATGAAACAGAGTGAATACGATGTGGTGGAGCAGTTGAGAAAGACACCCGCCCGAATTTCATCATATCACGATCCTGAGCTCAGAAGTGCACCGACAAGCCTTGCAGAGAATCCTGGATCAGGCCTTTGTAAACCCCGATATCACTCCGGGGCAGTTTGAGAAGATAGTGGGACAAATCCAGGCATCCAGTTTTGTTACTTTCTCGGAAGACGAGATAGACCCAGCGGGTTTAAGGCACACTAAAGCTCTGCATGTAACAGTGAAATGTAAGGGTTGTATAGTAGCCAAGGTACTTATTGATAACGGATCAGCTCTCAATGTACTGCCCAGTGCTACCTTGGCTAGATTGCCAGTTGACCAATCAGATATACGTCAAAGTGCTATGGTGGTAAGAGCCTTTGACGGTACCAGAAGAGAAGTGTTGGGAGATATTGATTTACCACTCCAAATTGGCGCATGTACCTTCAACGTCACATTCCAGGTGATGAATATTGAACCGGCCTACACTATGTTGCTGGGGAGGCCGTGGATCCATTCTGCGAACGTCGTTCCCTCAACTCTGCACCAGAAGATAAAATACATTATGGACGGCAAAATCATCACTGTAAGAGGAGAAGAAGCCATTTTGGTCACCAAGCCACAATCACTCCCTTATGTGGAAGCGGCTGAGGAGTCGTTGGAAAGCTCCTTCCAGGCCCTTGAGTTACAAGAAACCAGAAATGAAGGGGCTATGGCTATAGTAGCCAAGATAATGTCGAGGAGTGGGTACGAAGAAGGCAAAGGCCTAGGCGCCACATTACAGGGAATCGTGGAACCCATACCGGCTATCCAGAAGGTAGGCCATTGTGGTTTGGGATATGAGGAAGACGCCCTTATGGATGGGCGATTCTGGATGAGGAAAATGCTTCGGGATCAAAGATTTGACCAGAAAATGGGAAAAAGGAAGGTAGCCCCGAGAATCGCAGAGATCTTCACTAAACCGGTCATTGAAAATCCGGCAGATGTGGAAGAATCACCTGATGAACCATCCATTGATGTCGTCCACCTGGATTCCTTATATGAGGCTCTGGTCTCGCCAATAGCTGAGGGCAAGAGCTAGACAACTGGACAGCAGAGGACATCCCTGTACTCAATCTCGAGTAAAGTACATTTGGTTATCTACACATGATCATTTTGTCCATGGTGGCAAGTGTAACTCTGTAAATGGACCTTTTTCTTATGGCATAAATATTAATGAATTAATAGTGCATTTTAAATCCAATTCTCTCTTTCTTTCCTTTTGAATTCCATCCTTATAATATGTTCTATTTTCATTCATTCAGGACCATTCATCAATTAACACCTAATAATTTAATAGACTCAGAAATTCCTCTGGTTAATTTTGAAATCCCCATGACTGCCATTACTTCAAGGAATCTGAGGAAGATCTTACAGAAAAAAGAGGTGAAAATGATGAACCTTCCCTAGTGCCTTGTGGAGACAAAACATGCACCATAAACTTAGGCACTAAAGAAGTAAAAAGGGAGCTTAAGATAGTGGAGAGTGAAGAATCAGGAGACATGATCAGTTTGCTTAGAGAATTCCTCGACGTATTTTCCTGGAGCTATGATGATATGGTTTGTTTAGACCCCCAGATAGTGACGCACAAAATTCCCCTTATTCGGGGGACAATCCCTGTGAAGCAGAAACTAAGAAGAATGAATCTTGACACACTGCTCAAAGTTCGGGATGAAGTCAAGAAACAGTATGATGCTGGGTTCCTAGAAGTAGTCAAACTGTTAAAGTGCCGTGAATGTTGTTGCGGTAATTTGGAGCAGTGTGCGTGCGTTGGCGTGCGTGTGATGTGGTGTGGACTACGGATAGGACGGGTAGTCACTGCTTGAGTTCTTCGCTGGGACCCGATCCTTCGAGGGGTAGTCACGGCTTGAGTTCTTCGCTGGGACCCTCGATTTGGTTATTAAGTGGAAGTCCGAAATGAGTTCTTCATCGCACCGAGTTGGATTTAAGAGAGTCAGATAGGGATCAGCTCCCATATATTATGATTGATGTTACAGGGTGCGTGAGTGCTCCAAATTACCTTTTTGATGTTATGATGTGAAAATGTTGTGTATGTTGCATTTCACTCCACAGGGTGCATTAGTTACAGATAATTATAGAGATTATGGTTAAAATTGATATTTTACTCTCTGAGTCGAACGCTCACTCCTGTTCAAAAATTTTTACAGGCCACAGGAGGATATTTTTTGAGGTTAACCTGCTTTCTCCCTCGCAGGTCAATTATTACTGTTTGTATAAACTTGTTAAACCTTAGAATTTCCGCATGTGTTAGAAATGTTTATTTGATTTGGATCTGTAAACTAAATTATTATTTTGGGACCTGTAAACTTAATATGCTATGCATGTTTGATGGATTGGATGAGGGAGCTGAGCTCCCATTTATTATTATGTTGATGAGTATGTGGAGGGTGAGCTGAGCTCCCCAATTGACTATATATTGTGTTTACAGGTCGGGTGAGTAAAAAACTCTCCGTTGGTAAGTCCATTTTATGGCCGGACTCTGTCCATTTGTTTTCTTGAAATTGGGCCCAAATGGGCCTTAGAGTTGGGTTAATGAACAGTTAGGCTTACTACGGGCCTCGGGGGCTTTAGGCTGGCCCAGGTCCTAGTGCCGGTCCGGCCCATAGGTTGGGTCGTGACAATGCCACTCCCCGCCCTCATCGGACCACTTTCCCGGGTTGGGTCGTCACAAGCCCACCGGCTACGCACAGTTACATCTCGAACCACATATCTACTAAAAGGGGTCCGCCTCGATACCATCTGTAACGCCTCTGCTCCAACCACTAGAGGAATTGTCCGTTTTGACCTACCCCATCCTGAGCCTTACGGTTTTGTCCCATATGTGAAATTGAGAACTTTTCCAGGAGGTCACCCATTTTAGCATTTCTCTCAAGCGAGCACGCTTAACCTCGGAGTTCTTCCAACTCTCCTACCAAAAGGCGCCTATAGTGATTAGTTTTCCCCATTTCAATGTATGATTCGATTTATTCCTATGCCCCACATTCCACTACCCTAAGTAGCTTTGCCATCCTAGAAGTCTGCCAAGAGTTTACTCTCTTATGCCACTCCCTGCCCTTATTGAAAAGTTTGACTACATTGATGATATTTCAATATATATGCATATATTGTATATTTCATTAAAATTTTAATTTTTATGAAATTTGTGTATTTTATAATATAAATTTAAGCAATAATCATTTTTAAAGAATTGTTTTATAATCTATAAGATTAATAAAAAAAATTAAACTTTATAAAATTTTAAAGATATAATATTTTTTAAAAATAATATAATAAAATATTAATTTTAATAAATAATAATTGTTTATATTTTTTATTATTAAAATTAAATAGTGCAACTCATTATTATTAATTTAATATAATTTTTTATTATATTAAAAATAAAAATTATAAATTACTCATAAAAATTGAGCTCATATTTGCTGCAACTCGGTGGTGGTAGGCTCTTATCTACTTAAGAATTTCTTTCCCCGCAATGTGGGGCGAGAGGGAGTGATTCCGTGTCCACGAGGAACATGAGGGTATCTGGTCGTCAAGCGCACATCTATCGTCCGAAAAAAACTTTAAATTGGGTTCTGTTTTCGGTTATATCAAATTTAATTTGCATTTTAAGCCCTCCTACTTTCTGATATTTGAAATACTTCCCCGTCAAATTTTTAAATTAATGGAATGAGTTTAATATTAAGTTGTCCATGGCCTACCTAAAACAATGTTTCATTATATTTGTAATTTTATTATGATATATTAATTAGAATCTTTAAGTATGAATAAAGTTTTGTAAAAGAAAATTTTAATTTATTTAGCCTCCATTTATTTTATAAAATTTTTTTGATAAAAAATACTTTTCTAATAAAAAATTAAGTTAATTTTTAAAAGAATGATTTTTTATTTTTAAAGAAATAAATTATTTTTAAAATTTAATAATTATATTAAAATATAAAAATATTTATACATAATATAAAATATATATTATTAATTTAACATCTAAAAAAAAATAAAATAACCATTAATAAAAAAAATAAAACTTTGAAATTTGATATTTCTTATAAAAATATATAAAAAAGAAAACTCAACTTATCTTTCACTTGCATTAATTGTGCCCAACTGTTGTGTTGATTATATTGGCAAAATAGTCAACATAGTTTCTGACAAATATCTCTTTTCCAGCCTCTAAAATTATTTGTGCATTATTATGGGTACAACAATTTGATGCAAATAAGCTATCACTGATTGTGTGAGACTTTTGACCTTATACTTGTATTACATCGATTGATTAGTTTGAGATATGTGTATATAAATATGACAAATATATTATTTAGTTAGTAATTATTTGAATATATGTACTTATATATAAGTCTTATATGTATATATAAATTAAAAGAAAAAAATTAATTTATGTGTGAGCGAGTCAGTAAGCGGGTCAGTAAGCTATCATGCTGATTATGTGAGGTTTTTAGTTTTGGACTTGTCTCACATCGATTGATTAACTTAGAGTGTGTGTGTAAGCATGGCAGGTGCACCGTGTGTGCTTATACAATAAATCTTATGCATATGTAAATCCTTTGCTTTTAAAATAAAAGACCAACTTTTTGAACTCATTCTAATTTTACATTATTTTCTTACAAGGCTCTCCTCATATTAACATAACAAGAAAATAATACATTTAGAGGCAGTTTGAAAAAGAAAAATTATTATTACTTTTATGATGAGAAAATAAAATAATTATTTCTTGTTATGTAACTTACCGATTGTTATCCAATTTATTGTGCTCTATTAAATTAAAAAATATATTTTTTTTTGTTAAAATACAAAGAAAAAAAAAGAAAAGAGAGAAATTTGTAAAGGTCATTAAACGTAGAAGATAAGGGCATATTAAGCTTACTCTATTTTTCTATATAAGAAGAGGGTTAATTAGAAGAAGGGGTGTGCATTCAACCTCGAAATGAGGGAATTGTAATTTTAATTAATTAAAAATTTAATTAATTTTAAAATATTAATCAAATTCAATAAAAATTTTAAAAAAATTAAACTTAACTGAAATTGACAATATTTAATTGATTATCAGTTAATATAATTCATGTTTAGTTAAAGAATAATTATAAATTGTATTATTAATAAAATTATAAATATAATAATTATAATAATATATTATTAATAATTATAATATATATTAATTAATAAAAATTTGAATATTTGATTACAAAACAAAGATAATAAAATTAATAACTAAAAAATAAAAAATTATAGGAATTATTAAATGATAATAGAACCAAATTTATTAATAAAATAAAATGGTAAATAATTTTAGTAACATCAAAACGAAATCAATTTTGAATATTACTAAACTAGTATTGCAAGATTTAATTACCAAATCTGAGAAGATTTAATTTGGCTTAATTGTATTCAACCTCATAGAATTAAGTAATTAAAAATGTAAAATGAATTTCAAATCAAACATATAATCAGCCTGAAAAATTTATCAATTTATACCAAACTAAGATTTTATAAGATTTTGGTGGCTTTTCAAGTTGATTTTAATATAATGTCTGACCTTTTGCTCCTCTCTAAAACAAGAGAAAGTTCCCTGCAAGGTTTATGCACAAATTGATGGTAAAATTTATCAAATGTTGAAATTGAAATATTGTATCTTTGAAAATATAAAAACCTAGATATTCTGGCACTTTGATTTGTCATAGTATAGTAGGGTCATTGTCACAGCATCACTCAATTTTTTAAGTACTTTCATAAAAATTATTAAATTTTATTTTTTTTTATAAACTTATTGAATTTCAATTTAATTTCATAAAAATTACTATAGACAAAAATTAAAAAATTTCAAATTAACCTACTGATCTGTCGATTGCTTTATAAATAAAATTACCTTATTCTTTTAATTTCTTTAAAAAAGTGAAAAAAAATTACCTTCAAACTATTTCTCTTTCTCTTTTTTTCCTCACTAGTAAATACTAGTTAAGTAATTTTATTTGTAAAATAGTTGATAGATCATAAGGTTAACCTAAAAATCTTTAATTTTGGGTCACAATAATTTTTATGAAATCAAATTAAGATTCATTGAATTCTATGAAAGAAATTAAAATTTAGTCTTTTATGAAAACATTCATAAAGTTAAATGATCGCATGTGATAATTACTTATATATAGTAATAATTTAATTAATTTTAATAAATTGTATAATTATGCAATTTAACAAGGGTTCAAGGTTTGAAATTAATGTTTCAAAATGTTAAGTATATTAATTATGATATAATATTTTGAACCTTTAAATAGCAAAAGAAAACTTTATTATAATTGATTTAATGCATTTATAACTTAAAGTTTAAAAAAATTAAGGAAAATTTATTTTAAAAATTTAATACATTTATAATTATAAGTTGTTGAGAAAAATTAGTGGAGTGAGAGAGATAATATTAACGTGTTTATAGTACATTTAAAAAAAGTTTCATAATATTTATAATTTTATTATGATATAATAATTAGAATATTTAAGTATTGATAAAATTTTGTAAAAAAAAAATTTAATTTAATGCATTAATCATTATAAATTGTTAAGACAAACTAAATTAATTATTATAAACTGTTAAGACAAACTAAATTACGTACCATTATTATAAATGTATACCTACCATTATTAATTATTAATTTAATACATTAATAATTATAATTGTCAAGACAAACTAAACAGTAATACATTAATCATTATTATAGATGTATACCTACCGTCATTAATATTGTTAATCATTATATATAATCCATTATTATAAATGAATTATATATGGGTGTGTAGTTCTAGTCTAATTCCAGTTTGGTTTTTTTGTAAGAAGTAGAATTAAAATTCAATTTCAATTCTTTATTTTTTTAGAATTAAAAGAGGAATCAAATTTTAGTGTCAGCTTTAATTTAATTTTAAATGTTTTCAATTTCAGTTCAATTCTAATTTTATTTTTGATTTCTATTCCAAGTTTGTTTCTAATTCAGGTTGATTCTCGATTATTATACTCAAAATTATAATATTATTATATTCTTCAAAAGAAAATAATTATATATTTTTAATATCAAAATATCAATAAGCATAATGACCATCAAGATACATGGATTGATATCTAGCAAAAAAATCACTCTCCATTTATGACCTGGCTCTTGAAATCCTATGCAAAGAAGGATATCCACCTCCTTCTTCTCCTTCTCCTCCGGCTGAGATCCCACCTGCCTTACCCTTAGTCTAATCATATATGATGTTTTCTCCGACATCATGTGATTCAGATTTTCCTCCTAATAACTATCAATATTAAAATAAAATATCAATAAAGTAACATAAACATAATAATTTATTAAAAAAATACTAAAATTAAACTAACAATTCTTACATAAAAAAATACCAAATATCCTTAATAAATTATTCATTATTTTCATCTAAATTATAAAATAATAGCAAAGCAATAAATATAATATGAGTTATAATCAATGTAACTTAAGCAAAAAGTATAAAATTACATAGTTTTGGGCTGTAGATAAATTATTTATTATATTTTTACTTAATCTTTTAAAGTCAAAACTTTGTAGGGCAATATAAATTTTTAATAGTTTAAATTATGGTTCATAATAATAAGTATTAAAAATAAAAAAAATAATTTGATTTTAATATAATAAATGCTTAAAAAAATTGGGTTGATTATAATTAAAATTTTTTCAAATTGAAAATAAAATACTTAATATTCACTCTTATATACTATTTTGGTTTAAACTCTCAATTATCACTGTAGAAATTATAAATTATTTTATTTGAATTACATCATTGACCTTATAAATTAATTCACTTATAACATATATTTTAATAAGTACATTCTATTATCTTATATATATATTTAAATTATATAATTTTTAATTATAAAATATACTCTATGATTAAAAAGTAATTTAACCATATGATTAATGACCATAAAACAATTTAATGTATTTATAATTAAAAATAATAAAAAATTAATATTATGCTACATATATACACTTTATAATTAATGACAAATTAAGTTATATATATATATATATATATATATATATATATATATATATATATATATATATATATATATATATATATATATTCTTAATTCCATATAATATATATAATTTTATTTAAAATAGATAATATATCTAAAAAATATAAAAACCACAAATATTACATACTTAATTCCATATAAATATATAATAATTATATTATTTATGTAATATATCTGCAAGATTATGGAGAAATACATTAGTGTTTTTTTTTTATATATGCATTTCAATTCTTTTCAATTTAATTAAAAAAAAAGAACTGCACACATCTGTAATAAAAAATAAATTACAAATAAAATAAACTTAATAGAAAACAACCATAAAAAAAAAAGTTTGAAATCTTTATTTTTTTCAATATAAAAAACTTTTTTTTATAAGCAAGAATTTTATTAAAAATAAAAATATAAAGGAAAAGGAAAAAAAGAAAGAACAACTACAAACCATGTGAACGTGAACAAATCATAAGAATATTTGCTTTCAAAATAATTATTCTAATTTTTATTTTCTTGCAAAGCTGTAGACATATTTCTATCCATTTAATTAATAATTATGTTAACATCGCATGACAATAATAGGCTTAGAGGCTCTTAGACAGAAAATTGCCAGGCTATTGCATTCGTTAACTTTTAAATTGACAATAATATGCTCTTTTTCAGCAATCTAATTAAATTGAATAAAACTCTTTAACTTTTAAATTTAATATTCTCTCAATTTATTTTTATTTATCATTTAAGATTTTATATAATAATTAAAAAAATAATTAAATTATATAAATTATAATAAAATATTTATTAATTTAATTAAATTATTTTTTATCTAAGAGAGATGATAAAATAAGTTTTGAGAAATTATAAAAATAAATATTATATTTAATAAAAGTAAAGGTAAAATTAAAAAATTTATTAATATTTTTTAATTTTTGAAAAATGGCTGATAATTAAAAAAAATAAAAATAACATATAAAATCAACAGATAATTATGTATTTTTTATAAAAAAACTTTCCTTAAAAGCAATGAAGTGTCAGAGATTGAATATCAATATCACATATTATATTATAAAATATCAATCGTTCTGTGTTGTCCAGGATTAGGATAGCATTGAATAAAAGCCACTGAACATGTTAGGTTGCAGCAGCTATTATTCCCAATCCAAACTCAACAACAATCCATCGGACATCAATGCTTTTTTAATTAGAGTTGCCACCCGCAGACTGGAAGTACCAACACAGCACTGATAATGGGTAAAAATTCTTCATTTGAATTTAAATTAAATTGGTAATTTTAATATTTAAATTTATTTAAATTCAATTCAAATTTTCAAATTATTTAAATAATATCCAAATCCTTTTAATTTATATATTAATTAATAATATATATAATATAATTTTTATTAATTATTTAATTTTAAAATTTAATAATTTTATAAAATATTTAAATTTTATTTATTTAAAATATATATATATTTAATTATTTATTTATATAAATAAGTTTAAGCACCATTTCTTATCTTGCATATCACTCCAAACCGACTAGCTTCAGTGAGTGCACTAGCCAACCCAGAGACCCTACTAGCCGTGTGGCACTTATCCAAGGGCTTACTTGTTTGCAGATAGGTGAATTATATAAATAACTTATATAGATAATTATGCATAATTAGTTTATAATTTTTATTTTTTAATTTAATTTTTAAATAAAATAAATTATTACTGTTACATTGATTTTAAATTAATATTTTTTTCTTATATAATTTAATTTAAATAAATTTTAACTTATTATAATAATAAAATTTTAATTAATTTATGATATAATTAATTAAAATATCTATTTAAATTTTTTATACATATATTAATAGTAATTTTATAATTATTTTATTTAAAATGTAATACAAGTATTTTATTTAAAAAATAATTTAAATTTCATAAAATATTTATATTTTATCTCATAATTTATATAAATTAATATTTATTTTATTTAAATTATAAAAAATATATTAAATTAATGAGAAAATAATATTATTTTAAAAATATAAAAATATCAAATTATTAATAATGAATTAAATTATTTAATTTTAATAATAGTGAAAATATATAATATATTTATTAATTAAAAATAACATTTTATTATATTATTTTAAAAAAATACTATGGTTAAGTGTAATTTTTTTATTAATTTAACATATTTTTTATAAAATAATTCTTTAACAAAGATGTTATCAATTTATATAAATTTGTAATATAAAATAAATTATATATTTCATAAATATTAAAATTTTAAAATATCATCATTTTCTATTAATATAATAAATATTAAAAATATATATTATTTTTTAAAAGATAGATTCTATAATTTTAATATTGTAATTTTAATTTTTTTAATCATATTTATTTATAACTAAATGTTCTATGCAATCATATTTGCAATTTATTTTTAAAATTTTATTTTTATATAAAAATATAATTGAGAAATAATTTTTACATAAAAATATAGATATTTAATTAAAATTTTAAAATAATTATACTGAAAATTAATAATAATAAAATATAGATAATCAAAATATTAATTATAATTATATTCAATATATAATTATGATGAAATAAAATATTCAAAAATTTTTAGAAATATTAAATAAAAAATTTATAAAAAATTAATAATTAAATAAGTATTAATTAAATATATTTAAATAAAAAATTTTGAGAATAATAATTAATAATTTTTGAAAGAAATAATAAAAAAAAGTACAAATAGAAAAAAAAAGATTTGAGAACATTTAGGTGAAATAAAAATACTTGGTGAGAGAGAAGAGTGCTTAATATATATCAAATGTCTTATACGATATACCATATATAGACAAATAAATAAAAATTATTTAAATAAAAAATTAATTTATAATTAAATATTATTTAATTAAAAATAGTAACAAAAATATTTAAATTTAATTTTGTACCAGTAAAATATTTTCTATTTATTTAGCCATTTCAATTAAATGGGTATAATAATAATAATAATAATAATAATAATAATAATAAGTATTAATTAATCTTAGAAAGTTGAAATAAAAAGAATATGTAACACACTAGGCAAATCCCACATTGGCAAAACACGAGAGAGATGCTGGGTTTATAAGTCTGTGGTTCGTAACCCCTATTGACGCGTTTTAAAACCGTGAGGGCTTCGGCCCAGAGCGGACAATATCATTAGTGGGCCGGGCCATTACATTTGTGGTATCAGAGCCGCTCCGCGTGCAACCTTGAACGATGATGGGGCAAACCTCAGCGAGGACGCTGAGTCCCATAAGGGGGGTGGATTGTAACACCCTAGGCAAATCCTATATCGGCAAAACACGGGAGAGATGCTGGGTTTATAAGTCGGTGGTTCGTAACCCCTATTGACGCGTTTTAAAACCGTGAGGGCTTCGGCCCAGAGCGGACAATATCACTAGTGGGCCGGGCCATTACAGAATATTTAATTATTAACATAAAAAATAATATACACTAATTATAAATTAGTCAAATTTCTATATTTTATTTTTAAAATTTTTATGTAGACTATACTTTTTATCTCTCAAATTTTTTAATAAGGATTTCATAATTAAAATAATAAAAAATATAATAATATAATAAAATTATTTATTGAAGATATGAAATAATTTAATGTTGATTAAATTATATAATAGTTTATTATGAGATTACAAATTAATGGTCAATTTTCTTTAAATTAATAATTATCAATGACCAAGTATTATTATTATTATTATTATTATTATTATTATTATTATTATTATTATTATCTTTTAAATTATTTTTTATTTTAAACTATTATTATTATTTAGAAAGAGGAAAATAAAGTTTATAAGTTGTTTTCATTTATTTAGAAAAAAGAAGAAAAATAAGAAGAGAGAGGAAAATTTGTCTTATTTTTTATTTATTTTCTTTTTAATTTAAAGAGAAAATAAGAAATTAAAGAGTTAAAGTACTCATTTTGTTATTTTTTATTTTTCATCATCTATTTTTTTTTACTTATCCAAACATAAGAAGGAAAAATAAGTGATGAAAAATAAGAAAATATTTTATTTTATTTTATTTTATTTTCTCTCTAATTATTTATTCAAATAGAGTGTTAATATCAAAATTTTGTGAAGCGTTAAAATTAACGTGAAGCTCTTAGTATAAAATTAAGAAAATAGAAATGAAAAAGCAAGTTATACTCAGATGAGTTAAAAATTAAAGATAAAAATTTTGAAACTTAAGGATAAAGATATGATGATAGAAGATATTTACAAACATAAAAATTTTATAATTAAAGACATTCAAGAATTTAAGTTATATATAATTAGTAAATTTTGAGTCAACGTAAAAATTTATTAGGATATAACTCAAAATTTTAATGGTATTTAAAATTTTCTTTTCCTAATTTTTAAGTGGGAGAAGATTTTGATTAATGAAAAGAGAATTATTTTCTATATAAAATATGACTATTTTCGTAGTAATGAAATTAGGATTAAGGGGAATAGGGACGAAAAACTTTTTACATTTATTTAAATTATTAAAAATCTTAATTTTAATAACTAATTTTATTAATTTGTTTCTAAAATTTTTTCTTTAAATTAGAAAATAATAATTTTATCAAACTTAGTATTTAATAACAATGTCAATTTATACTTTTTGTCTCAATTTTAACGTATTGTGCAAGATTGGCGGCTCACGTAGACATTTTTATAGTTATATTGCATTGTCCATGCATTAATTTGTCCACTCTTGTCTATGTATTTTTTTTTTAATTTTTATGGTTGTACTGCATTCTCATATGTATGAGAATGCGCAACTCATTGTCACTTTTTTTTTCTACATATAATTTACATGTATGATTTATCAAAAAACAATGAATATGATTACTATTTGATAAAAGATATAAATTTTTACTCATTGGACTCTGAGTCTACTCTAACTGTAACACCCTAGACAAATCTTACATCGGGAAAATACGGGAGAGATGCTGGGTTTATAAGTTGGTGGTTTGTAACCCTTAGTAACGCGTTTTAAAACCGTGAGGGTTTTGGCTCAGAGCGGACAATATCACTAGTGGGCCGGGCCGTTACATTTGTGGTATCAGAGCCGCTCCGCGTGCAACCTTGAACGATGGTGGGGCAAACCTCAGCGAGGACGCTGAGTCCCACAAGGGGGGTGGATTGTAATACCCTAGGCAAATCTCACATCGGCAAAACACGGGAGAGATGCTAGGTTTATAAGTTGGCGGTTTGTAACCCCTAGTGACGCGTTTTAAAACCGTGAGGGTTTCGGCTCAAAGCGGACAATATCACTAGTGGGCCGAGCCGTTACACTAACTTGTGAATCTTGCCTTCAGGGCCAAATGACTAGATCACTCTTTGTTGGACAAGGGCTAAGAGCTGAAAATATTTTGGAGCTAATACATAGTGATGTATGTGGTCCATTTAAAGAAATGGCTAGAGGCGGTTTTCATTACTTTATTACCTTTACTGATGATAAATCAAGGTTTGGGTATTTGTATTTGATGAAATACAAACATGAATCCTTTGAAAAGTTCAAAGAATTTAAATCTGAAGTAGAAAATCAAACAGAAAAGAGTATTAAAGCTCTTTGATCAGATCGTGGAGGTGAATATTTGAGTACTGAATTTGATGAATACTTAAGAGAGCACGGCATTGTTTCCCTGCTAACTCCTCCATGAACACCACAGCTGAATGGTGTATCTGAAGGGAGAAATCATACCCTATTGGATATGGTACGTAGTATGATGAGCTATACTAATATACCAATCTCTTTTTGGGGATTTGCATTAGAATCAGCTTTGTATATTCTGAATAAGATTCCATTAAAATCAGTATTTTCCACGCCTTATGAGATATGACATGGAAGAAAACCAAGTCTTAAGCATGTTAAGATTTGGGGTTGTCCAGCTTATATCAAAAAGCTGAACACTGATAAATTGGAAACCAGATCAGAAAAAGGTCGATATCCAAAAGATAGTTTTGGATATTATTTTTATTTGCCTGCATCACAAAAGGTTGTTATAAGTAGAGATGTCATATTTCTTGAACAACAGTTTGTTCAAGAAGGAGGCAAAGTAAGGCAAATAGAGTTGAAATTGAAGAATTATGACCAATCAACAAATCAGATGGATATAGATCCATCTAGTCAACCTACACCTATTAATGAAACATCTACAGCTGTTCCTCATAGAACAACCAGGGTATCTCACCCACTAGTGAGATATGGTTTCCTTCATGAAGAAGAACAAGAGTTGTCAACTCATGAAGAAGTAGATCATGGAGATGATCCACTTACCTATGAAGAAGCTATATCAGATATAGATTCTTTAAAATGGATTTATGCTATGAAATCCAAAATTGATTCCATGTATAAGAATCAAGTTTGGGATCTTATTGACCCACTTGAAGGTATTGTACGATCTTGTTGACCCACTTCAAGGTATTGTACCTATAGGGAACAAATAGGTTTTTTCAAGAAGAAAATTGGTTCTGATGGAAAGGTAGAGACTTATAAGGCAAGGCTAATAGTGAAAGGGTTTTGCCAAAGGCAAGGAATCGACTATGAGGAGACTTTCTCGCCTGTTGCCATGCTTAAATCAATTATGATTCTATTACTAATAGCTGCATACTATGAATCCCAAGATGGTTCCAAAGTGCGCAAGCTAAAGCGATCTATTTATGGGTTAAAACAATCTTCGAGGAGTTGGAATGCCCGTTTTGATGAAGCCATTAAGTCATTTGGTTTTATAAAAAATGAGGATGAGCCATGTGTATATAAGAAGGTTAGTGACAGTGCTATCACTTTTCTTGTCTTATATGTGGATGATATTCTGTTAATGGGTAATGACACAGGTATGTTGACAACTGTAAAGGTATGATTGTCAAATACATTCTCCATAAAAGACTTAGGGGAGACAACCTATATTCTTGGGATTCGCATCTATAGAGATAGAGCGAAAAGAATAAATAATTTATCCCAGAGTCTATACTTGGAAAAGGTGTTAAAGAGGTTTAACATGCTTGATTCCAAGAGATTCCAAGAGAGGATTGTTACCAATGAGACATGTTATCCACCTTTCTAAAGAGATGTCTCCAAAGACACCTTAAGAAAGAGATAAAATGGCCAGGATTCCTTATGCTTCAGCTATTGAAAGTTTGATGTATGTAATGTTGTGTACTAGGCCGGATATTGCATATGCTGTTAGTTTGATTAGCAGGTATCAATCCAATCTAGGTTTGAAACACTGGATAGCTGTCAAGAATATCCTTAAATACTTGAGAAGAACTAAGGATTTATTCTTGATATATGGAGGTGGAGACTTGCAATTGGATGGTTATATTGATTCTGATTTCCAATCAGATATCAATGATAGAAAGTCTATCTCTAGGTTTGTGTTCATTTGTAATAGAGGTGCAATTAGTTGGAAGAGTTCCAAACAGAGTATGACTGCAGATTCCACTATCGATGCCGAGTATATTGCTGCATCAGATGCTGCAAAAGAAGTTGTTTGGATATAAGGAACCCTGGTCTCACTAGAAACCCAAACACATAGAAAGGCCCTACCATATTATCAGAGAGATAGTTGGGCAAGGTGATATAGCCATGCAGAAAATAGCATCAGCTAAAATATCCAGCTGATTCATTCATTAAGCTTTTGTTACAAGCTCAGTTAGACCAACATCTTGAGAAGATGGGTCTAAGGTAATGTAATGAATAGCTTTAGTGCTAGTAGGAGATTGTTAGTAGTATGCCCTAGAGCATATCATTTAGTATGTATCTTATGCATGTTTTATTAATAAAAGGCATTTTCACTTTTTCGTTTATATAATATATTTATGGGCAATAGAAAAGGTTCATTGATATTTTGTTAAAAATTCTGTTCTTAAGTTGTTAAGAATATGAGTATCAGTATTTTGATGTGGGCGAATCCGCAAGTATACGGGTCGTCTCAAGTAATAAAGTGATGAATCAAGTATCGTTCCCACAAGGATTTGCTGTTTGATTACTAAACTATGAATGAAGCGATTATTTGGGCTAATGATTGATAAATAAATGGTGAATGTAAATAAGCAAGATAAATTGATTAATCTAATTGAAATGGGTAAAGAGCAAACAAATAAATTCTAAATCTAGTTTATAATTAAACTAAATTAATAATGGATAATTCAAATCAAAGTCTAATTATGTTAAAAGTGATTCCAGAGTTGGGGGTTTATGCATAAATTAATTGGGATTTGTCTTGGGCATTCCAATTTTTAGGGAAAAATAGAGTTTGAAGGAAATTGATTCTAAATTTCTTTGATATCTTTTTCAAGCAAACCAAAGTGTGTTCTAAAATAACCAAACCTACTTTCGTATGTTATTTGATTACTTTAAAACCCATTAAGTTTTGTAACTAATAATTAATTCCTCTTAAAATCCTAGTTTATTTCTAAATCTAGGTGATTTTAAGTTCCAATCCTTGATTATCTATCAATGACTTTCACCTTTCGGTCCTTCAATCAAAGATTAACACAATAACCAATGGGTACCAACATTAGGCAAGTAAATCAAGCACACAAGGAAAGAATCAAAACTCATATTTATGTAAAATAAGGAAATACCCAGTCCAAATGCACAAATTAATCTAAAACATATTTTCCAACTCTGAAATCTAAAGAGTTCACTCACTCATGATGGTATTTACAAGAAAGATTGATGGAAAAGTAAAGAAAGACATGATAAGAGAACTAAAATAGAAAAACCCAGGTAGAAGAACCCAAAACTCTGGTTTCTGGAGCTCCAAAAATGGTTGCAGTAGCTCCTCCCCAAGAGAAATGGCGTCTTCTCCTCTCTCTCTCTATTCTATTTTCTTTTCTTTTTTTTGTTTTTCCTCCCTTTCCTCTCTTTTTTAGCAAAAATTAGAAAATGATGAATTTATATCATCCCAAAAAGTTGCCCTAAAAGTAAATAAGAACCAGCATTATTCACGTTCTGGGCAGTCTGCTTAGGGTTCTGCTTAACCCTAAGCAGCTTCTTAGAAAATTTCAGCCTCTAGTCGCACTGTTTGCTTAAGGTTAAGCAGACCCTCAGCAAATCTCGACAGACTTAGAGTAAAATAGACTTTTCTACTCATGCTTGACTTGTGCTGCACCTTAAGCACTGCCGCTTTACCATAAGCAGGATCTTAAGCAAAGTCTCAAGCAAATTTCGGCTAACTTGCTCTTTTAAGACTTGATTTCTTCAACTTTCCTCTATGCTTAAAGAACTCCAAATTTCTTCAAATCACTTCCTAATGCACTCATTGATCCTCGATTTGCCACAAAATCCTATCAAAAACAACAAAATTACAAAAATCAAATATAAAGTATCTAAAATTAACAAATAAGCTAAAATAGAGCTAAAAACATAAAATATACTAAAATATAAGGGCAAAATAGATGCAAAACTACCTTAAATTGCCTATATGAAGTGAGTGTAACATATTTCTAGCACAAAGTATCATAAATAAGTTCACAATCGAGGATACTTCACAATAAGGACATGACTTATCTAGAAAGATTGTAATCATGTTTGTTCTCAAGTTATTTATATGAGATGTAAATAAGATAGAATAGTGAGTCTCATGCCATAAAACAAATATGATAGGCACTTATACATGATAAGTAGGTCGAACCAGTGACATTTATGATAAGCACATAGAGTTTACTCTTGTCAATGTATTGTCATAAATTATATCAGTGCATATAATCTTTAGATCTGAGATAGCACAGTTATCTTATATATAGGTGGTTTGAGTTTGATATTGCTTTCATACTTGTACTGTGTATGGGTATATGGGGCATGTGTTGGCTCCTACTAGTTATATATGGAGGTAAGTGTTGATCAAGATGGAATATGTACCTCTAAGTAAATAGGGATAAAATCCTATATTCATTTAATTGTTCTTGATGTTTCAAGTTCCTGGCAAGGACAGATAGATTTAATCAGAAAATAATTTCTGATGAGAAAATCTTTTTAATCAAGAACTGGAAGTAAAAGAGAACATAATATTCATAGCAAATGGAGTTTGGCATAAAACATGACTCCAGCTCGAATTGGGATTTTGTAACAGAGAGATTCTAGTGCATGGTAACATATGATTATAGGTTCATTTAAGGTAAACCTTATTACTGATTGGGTGGCCATGACATGCTATGCTTGGTGTTAACCATGGTCTATGAGGTGTATAAAATGATTTAGAGAAATCATTTATGGTAAGAAGAGTTCTGATGATATTAAGAGTTGATATCATGTCTCATTGCCAATTAGTGATGAGCCTAGTCAGTCACACACATACACAAGTAATCACCAAATTAAATATGATTTAATTAATTATTTAAAGAGTTTAATTGATTAATTAAAGATGTTTGGTTTGCAATTAGATTGCAAAGTCCCTAGCATGGCTTGAAACCAAATATAGATTATTAGATGTATAGTATAAGTTAAATTTATATTTAAAGTGTTTAAATATGAATTTAATTAATGAGAAATTAATTAATAGAGATTAATTAATTAATTTATATTTGATATAAATTGATTAGAATAAGAGAAATAATTATTTTGGGTTGAGAACTTAAAATTAAAACACAAGGGTATTTTGGTCATTTCACAGGGTGACATGTGGTACCATGAGATAGTGACACATGGCACTACACATAAGCTTGCCATATGTCTTTTAATCATGTAAGATGATTAAAATCAAGATTAAATATAGGTTTGACACTTGGCACAATGTAATTGGGTCAATTAAACTTATAGCCAATCATAAAGTAACATGTGGCAAGGGTTTTAAGTGGTGACCTAGCTATATAAGTATTGTTATGAAAGAGTAAAATGTGTGGGCTACTATTCTCTCTTTGTGCCGCTACCCTTGGCTGCCCTCTTCCCTCTTCTTCTTTATCTCTCATCAATTCAAAGAGATTAGTAAACAATCTCTTGAATTAAAAATACTAGAAATTATTTCTAGTGTCCTGTTTACATCTATAATCTCTTAAAAGGTAAAACTTAATTTTCTAATTTATAGAAAAAGCTTTAAAAGCTGTTCAAGGGCTGCCATAGGTGATCTTGGTGTGGACAAGCTAGAGGGACAACATCTGGTGTCCTAAAGACGCATCCCAAAGGTGCCAAACACACTGCTGTGCATCAAAATGTTAGTACACTTGTTCTTGATCTAATCTAGGGTTCTAATGAATTAATCTGTTAATTCTAAAATTTTAATAGATCCAAAAATATATTAAAAGAGTTTTAATATGTTGTTTATCATTGAAATCAAATAGATAAAAATAAATATTGTATGATGCATGTGACTCTAGATGAAAAATTTTGAATTTTAATGATCTAAACTTGTGTTTTTCATGCTTCCGCTCCTTCAGTTATGTCCTGAGCACAGGAAGAAAGAGATCGAAACGTTCATCATAAATGCTGTGCAATTCCTTGAATACATACAAAATCCTGATGGTTCAGGGTATGGTTAATTTACTAGTGATTGCTGGCTGTATAAACCCAAAATATCTGCAGAAATCAGTTATATATATAACAAGGATTACCTAAGGTATGGAAATTGGGGAATATGCTTCCTTTATGGCACATGGTTTGGGCTTGGAGGGTTAGCTGCTGCTGGCAAGACTTCCAACAATTGTGCTGCTGTTCGTAAAGGTGTTGATTTTCTTCTTAAATCACAAAGAGATGATGGTGGATGGCGAGAAGTTACCTTTCCTGCCCAAAGAAGGTAGCCCCTTTGGATTGCACTTAAAATTAGGTGCTGCCTTTGATTATTTCTTCACCAACCATGCGTATACTTTGTTACAGGTATATACTCCTCTTGAGGGTAGCCGATCAAATTTGGTACAGACTGCCTTGGCTATGATGGGTTTGATTCATGGCGGACAGGTGTCAGTTTATACTTGTAACTCAAACATCTAATATCCAATCTCTTCCTGGATTCGTTTTTATCCCACAATTCAAACTCAGAGAGTAAATTCTATATTTTCATGTACATATATGATAGGCCCAAAGAGACCCTACACCTCTACATCGCGCTGCAAAGTTGTTAATCAATTCACAGACAGAACTTGGTGATTATCCACAACAGGTGTATATCTCATTGATTTTAACATATATATACGTGTATGGCATACAATCAAACATTGTTGCATTTCCATCTTAACCTTTTTTTCCTTTTAGAGTGTATTTTAATAGATGGAGATTTAAAATGAAATAGGATTTCAATTGGACATTATATTAAATAAGCAAAGGTAAAGATTAGAGAAAGAGAAGAACCACAACATGTGTTAGTAAATTACAGTATGCTTTTTCTTCATATTCAAACGTTTACTATTGACATGCTTAGGAATTTATGGCAGGAAATAATGGGAGTGTTCATCAGGAATTGTATGTTACACTACTCGGCATATAGGAATATTTTTCCCATGTGGGCTCTGGCAGAATACCTCCGCCACGTTCCTTTGCCTTCCAAAAATATCTAAATCAAGTCTAAAGCGTTGGCAAATGTAAGATTTTTCTAAATAATTACTATAATTAATAATTAAGATAAAATAAACTATATTCATGTATCCAGAGAAATAGAAAGTGAAGTACCTGAATTAGGATGATTAAATAATTATTTGTATATCTGGGAATGTGTGATTAGACATTGACCTTTGTATCTAAGAATGTGTGCCTAACCTTATTGTATTATATTATATATGTGAAGGGTATGGAAATGACCATGGAGATGAAGCGGAACGCTATGCAAATAAAGTGAATGTTTATGGATATGAATGTGTGAATCACCTCCTTCCCTTCCGTATATTTATCCGTTTATATCATAATTTAATTTTAATATTTTTAAATTTTATATAATTAATAGATTTAAAATATTAAATTAAATTATCAATTTAATGTAACTAACTAAGTCTATAATTCAAATTGATAAAAAATTAATAATCAAATTAATTAAATAATTATCTGTATAGGTAAATATTATTTAATAGGAATTATTTTTTTAGCATCTAAAAATATCTACTAAAAATAAACATGAAAGTAGAGCAGTGGTCAAGTGGATGAATTGATGTGAATAAGTAGTTGTGGCAGTTATGGGTGGTTACAAGCAGTTATGAGTGGTTATGGATAGTGGGTAATAGTGAGAAGAAAGTGTAAGTGGTGATGGAGGTAGTAACCATCAAACAAATATTTTTCTATAAATCGATGTGTTAGGCTTCATTTAGGGGGATACAATAACAATTTTAACAGACATAATGTCTTAACTCAATATTTTTTCTAGTTTAACAATCTTTTTATATTTTCAAGCAATTTTTTATATTTTAGTCTAGTCTCAATTTCAATTTTAGTATTTCATTTTTAATTTAAGCAATCAATTTACTTTTCCTCTAAAAATATTTCTATCGTTATAATCAATCTTTTCAGTTTTCAATGCAATTTATAATTTCCTGTTCATATTCTAGTTTTTGCAAATCAGCTCTTTAATTTCAAGCAAGTTAACAATTTTTTACAAATGTTTACATTTTCAAGCAAATTAGTCTTTTAATTTCTCAAAACTCTCATTTACATTTGTTGCACATATTTATATTTTCTCAGTAGTTAATTTTTTCAATCAAGTGTAAATTTTATATTTTCTACACATATTTACTTTCCGAAGCAATCAACAATGATCAGCGTTTACTTTTCAAGCACAACATTTGCTCTTTCATGTATAAGTGATCTTTTAATTTTTTAACAGTCAGTTTAAATTCTCAAACTTTTCAAGTTGATTAAGTAAAGATCTTGACAAAGCAAATCCCAGTAAAATCAAAGAATTTAAGGGAAAATTTAATTATTTATTTCTCAACAATTGCTCCAATTAAAAGTGAGACCAGCGTAAATACATTTACAAATAGGATTATACGCGTTTTTGGTACGCCCACAATCCAACTCTTACGTACAATTAGTTTACAGGAAAACACTATCAATTTTGATTTTGCTAACAAGTGGTATCATAATTGCTAACATAAAGAACATGCTAGTTAGTTTAGGCAACCCCTATTTCCATAGCCACACTTAGGCCACAATTAATTTAATCAATAATAATTATATGCACTAATTAATATATAATCCCATGATCCCTATCTTCATCCCATATTTGTAGCCTATGACTACTCTTATGCCTTATTCAATAAGGATTAACAATAAGAATATAAATTATTTTAGTGACAAATGTGCCTTTTTTTATTTAAATAGGGATAAAAAAAGAAAATTGCTGTACTTCATATACCTCAAATGCAACCATTTGTATTCAATAATGTTAGGTAAAATTTTTTAGTATAATTAATTTCGATTTAAATTCTTATAATGTAAAAAATAACTTAAGTATTACAAAATTAAAAGTCATTGATAATGATGATATTGTGATTAGAGAAGGGGTTATCGTACGACTACAAGTGTACTACATATGTAATTTACAATCCTCCTTAATGCATCTGTTATAGACCCAAATTTCTTTCTACCAAAATTCTAGCAGACAACTAAGTTTTTTTTTTTTTTTTTCCTTCCCACAAGATTATCAAAGCTACAACTATCAAACCCAAAAATAGGTCTTTTCTCAATTCTTAGTGACCATTTTGACTCAATGTATGTGAATTTTAGTAGAAATAAGTTCAATTAAGCCCCTTAATTTTTTTCTCAAACTCCAAATAAGCTAAATTTAAACATAATTTTGGTTCAAATAATTCAAAAACTTTTCATATAAGGCCATTTAACTCTAAAATCTAACAGCAATCAGGCAAGTTACATACAAGTCTAATAATAGAGAGTGAAATTTCCTCAAGGAGAAAGAAATATAATAATATTTGTACTTTGTCCCGTTTGACTTTGTGACAAATAAATATAATAAGAGGAAATATTATTATATTTGTTCCAATGACAGTGGACAGATTTCCTGAAGGAGAAAGAAATATAATAATAGAACATAAGAATGGAGAGAAAAGAAGAAAATGGAAAAGAAAAAAGAAGCTAAAGGAGGTGATTATTGATATTTTTTAGTGTTGTGTATTTATTAGATTTTAATTTTCTTACTAAAATAGAGAAAGAAAAAATAATGTGAAAGGAAGTGTTAATTTTTGATTACACCTTAAATGGTTAGGCAAATTCATTATCTTAGGTATCAGTTTATTTTAATATTAATTTATTTAAGTCATTAAATTATTTTATATATTAAAATAATTAACCAACTTAATGTTATAATTCAACCTTATATTTACCTTTTTCATTTCCAATGCTTTAGCATGTGAATGTATCCCACTTTTTAACAACTTACTTACAAAAAATTTTCTTCTGATCATAATGTTTTAAAGGTTGTTACAAATAAGCCAAGATAATAATATAAGTTGTCAATATGTAACTGATTTAAGTTGTAAACAATTTATGATTGATGTGGTGTTTAATTGTTATTTTAATTTGATCTTATTATTTTCTAATTATATAAATTTTTGCTAAATTTTTTTTCTCTATTTTACGTATACTTGCATACAATTTTGTTTGAAAAAGTGTAACTTAATATATATATATATATATATATATATATATATATATTGAAAAAATAAATAAATATACAGACTCCATAATTTTTTTAATATCACTTTTTATTATTATAATAAATCAAATTTAAACTTATTAATATTATCATTATTATGAATTATAATTTGTAAATTTTTATTCAATATGTAAATACACAGTGGCCTAGACTCTACTACTAGTTTGTTTCATTATCATCTCCTTAATTTTAATTTGTATCATAAAATATTTAAACTTTAATTTGATATCATCTAAAATTCATCTAACTAAATTTTATTGAGTGCTGCAACTAAAAATTGATCTAAACATGTCTAGATTGATTAAACATAATAAAAAATAATTTAAGATTTGATATTTTCTAAGCTAAGGAAAAATTAAATGAAATAAAAGAATTATAAGTAATATTTTAATGACAATTAGAGAGGTTGTTTTTTCCACTGATTAAGAGAGATTTTTTTTTACTGTATTTAATCTATCTAAATATGTTCAAATTAATTTTTGACTAGAATATATGTAATAGAATTTGACTACGAAGATTTTAGATAATATTAAATTTAAATTTAAATATTTATGTGATATAAAAAACAACCTCAAAGCTAAGTAAAATAGGTGAAGAGACATGGTGATAGCATTGAGCAGGTGGTTTGATTTTAATGAGCAATTTAGATAATTTACCATTAAAAAAAAAAGGAAGGTTTTAAATATGAAAAATAATAAACAGAGAGGAGCCTCATCATGATGTGATGAGAAATTATTTTGTACGAGTAAGTCTTATTTATATTTATGTGTATATATTTTATTAATTTATAAATGTTATATTATATAAAAGGACTCCTAGGTTCTTTAATATTTTTAGGGTTTTAGAGTAAGGTTAGATTATTTATTACGTTTACAGGCGGCACCAAAGAAGTCTAGACTGAGACTGAGAGGAGAAATTCTTAGGTAGGCTATACGCTGCTTAGGAAAATGGTGCGGCAGGAAAAGGTTTACTCAGTGTGCAGAGTGTCTTCCATGTTAGTAGACTATCAAATAATTTTATGATATGTCGAACTATCTTAATAAATGAAATAGATTTTTTTAGTTTAAATAATAATTTAAAAAAATATATTTTTTAAGTATATATATGATCTTAAATTAACTTTTTGAAAAAAAATTCTTGAGTGACTTAAAAAAAATTGCTTAATATTATTAGAATAAATTATAATTTAATTTTTGACATTTAATAAAGCTTCCCTATTAGTTTTCATTGATATTTTAATAAAATAATTGAATAATTAAATAAAAAGATTAACTTATAGATTTATTTAAATATAAAAGGTTAAATAGATAAATTTATTAAATTTAATAGATTAAATTATATATATGTACATGAGTTTATGTCCTTGTCAGGTACTTAAATCCTCTGCATGATTCAATTTTTCAATTTATTTGCCTTTTTTTCCCTTCTGATATTTGATTGTGAAAGTAAATTGTTTGTGGTTGAAAAATTTAGCTGGCTTATTTAACTTGGATGGTTTCAGTGTCTGTCCAACCTCAACTATGATTTATGGTTTCAGAATTATGAAGACATAACATATATATATATATATATATATATATATATATATATATATATATATATATATATATATCCCTTTTCAAGTTAGAAAGAAATCTGCAAGAGTGTAATAATTTTGTTCTTTTATTATCGGAGACAGGTACTTACCAAAGACCATTAATTGGGCTGTTCTTATGTCATCATTCATGGTAAGTGTTAGTTATGCTACATCTATTTTCTTCCTTCGTTAATGCTTGCCACTGAAATGTCAATGTTGCAGATTTGCTTTCAAAATAAAGGAGCAGACACTTGAACTTATTCTAATTTTTATTTTCTTGCAAAGATGTAGATGTATTTCTACCCACTTAATTGATAATTATATTAACATCACTTGAACAAATTCTTGGAATATTTGCTTTCAAAATAAAGGAGCAGACACTTGAACTTATTCTAATTTTTATTTTCTTGCAAAGCTATAGACATATTTCGATTCACTTAATTAATAATTATGTTAATTTAACATCACCTGACCGTAATAGGTTTAGAGGCTGTTGGAAATAAATTTGCCTGTCCATTGCATTAGTTTGAAATAAATCATTTGTAAGAAATAAATTTAATTAAATTTTTATTTAATTATTTTTTTAAATTTTTTAAAAGAATTTTTTAATTTATAAAATATTAAATCATGAAAATTAATTAACATTTTTACATGATAATAAAAAGATAATTAAATCACATAAATTATAATAAAATATTTATTTATTTAATATTTAAATTTATTTAAATTCAATTAAATTTTAAATTTATTTCAAATTTTATTATTATTATTTGAATATTATCTAAATCTTTTTAATTTTATTTATTAATTAATAATATATATAATATAATTTATAAAAAATTATTTTTTTAAATTAAATAATTTTATAAAAAATTATTTTATAAAATTAAATAATTTTATAAAATATTTAAATTTTATTTATTTTAAATATGATGTATAAAATATTTATAAATATTATTATAAAATATGTGATTTATATATTTAATTAATTATTTATACAAATAAATTTAATTACCATTTTTTGCATATCACTCCAAACCCACTTGCTTCAGCAAGTGACTGCACTAGCCAACCTTGAGGCACTCCAAGCCATGTGGCACTCATCCAAGGGCTTACTTGTTTGCAGATAGGTGAATTATATAAATAATTTCGTTTTGTTATTTTCTTTATTTATTTGTGGGTTTTAATGCTTTTTGGTAAAATTGTTGATGGTGGAGTTGAGGTGACATTTAGAATGACGTGCATGCCAGAATGTCAAAGTTTCGTGGGAAGTTAAAATTAACGTGAAGCTTTTAATATAAAATTAATAAAATAAAAATAATAAAAAAAAATAAAAAAAAATAATGTATATTTAAGATGAATTAAAAATTAAAGATTAAAGATTTAAAATGAATTAAAATTATTATAATAAATCAAATTTAAACTTATTAATATTATCATTATTATGAATTATAATTTATAAATTTTTATTCAATATGTAAATATAGGCCTCTCAAAGAAAATTTTCAGAGTACAACTGATTTATTTTGTTATCATTCCTTTAATTTTAATTTATATCATAAAATATTTAAATTTTAATTTAATATCATTCAAGATTCATCTAACTAAATTTCATTGGGTGCTGCAACTAAAAATTGATTTAGACATGTCTAAATAAATTAAACATAATAAAAAATAATTTAAAATTTAATCTTTTCTATAATAAGGAAAAATTGAATGAAATAAAAGAATTTTAATCATAATTAAAGAGATTATTTTCCACTGATAAAAAAAAAATTATTTTTTATTATATCTAATCCAAATTAATTTTTAGCTGAAATATACCTAACAGAATTTGACTATAAAAATTTTAGGTGATAGTAAATTAAATTTAAATATTTGTGATAAAAAAAAACCTCAAAGCGACGTAAAGATAAACAGAGAACAGTCTTATCATGATGTGATGAGAAATTATTTTATACGAATAAGTCTTATTCATATTTATGTGTATATATTTAATTAATTTATAAATGTTATATTATATAAAAGGACTCCTAGGTTCTTTAATATTTTTAGAGTTTTAAAGTATGGTCAGATTATTTATTACATTTACAGGCGGCAACAAAGGAGTCTAGAGTGAGACTGAGAGGAAAAATTCTTAGGTAGGCTGTCCTCTACTCAAGAAAATAGTGTGGCAAGAAAGGGTCCACTCAGCGTGGAGAGTGCCTTCCGTGTTAGTAGACTACCAAATAATTTTATGATATGTCAAATTATCTTAATAAATGAAATAAATTTTTTTAGTTTAAATGATAATTTAAAAAATATATATTATGATCTTATGATTTTTTAAGTATATACATGGATTAACTTTTTGACAAAAAAAAAATCTTAAATTTATGCGCTTAATAAAAAAATTATTTAAATACTATTAGAGTAAATTATAATTTAATTTTTGAAGTTTAATAAAATTTATTTATTAATTTTCGTTAATATTTTAATAAATTAGTTGTATAATTACGCAAAAGATTAATTTATAAATTTATTTAAATATAAAAAATTAAATTGATGAGTTTATGTAAATTTACTAAATTTAATAGATTAAATTATACAATGAGTTGTGCCTATATTCATTTTTTTAATATATATAATAACATAATATAATATATGAAAATATTATAAATTGATATATATATATATATATATATATATATATATATATATATATAACTCCACCTAAGTAGTTTGCGCTTAGCCGGTCCCAAGCCCGGATAAAGGAGGAGGGTTGCAGTAGGTGACAACCAGCGTAAAAATTTCGTTACACCTTATGATATGGATTCAAATGATATAAACGTTGGGGCGTCCTCTACTAACGACGCGCTACATCGGAGCCCGGGTGTAGTGAGAAATATGCAAGGGTGTAAGGCATTCATCGAAAGCGACGCGCCATGCCGGCGCCCGGGTGTGGTGTTAAGTGAGAAAGGGTTCCCACATCATGGACTGGTGTGGGTAAACAAGTTAGTCCATAGGACAGATAGTAGAACAGATAGTGGAACAGAACACAAGATAGACATAGAAAACAATAGAAGATATCATAGAAGGAGACCAATTAGGAAGGAGCAGGATAGGAGGAGGATCAAGGTTGGTACTTGGAATGTTGGATCGCTTACAGGAAAATTAATGGAGCTTGTGGATACCTTAGAAAGGAGAAGGGTGAATATTACTTACATTCAGGAGACTAAATGGGTAGGAGAGAAAAGTAAGGAAGTAGGTAATTTAGGGTACAAACTGTAATTTATCGAAAAGGAGAGAAACAAGAACGGAGTGGGCATAATCATAGACAGGACATTGAAAGACGCAGTAATAGCTGTGAAAAGAGTAGGAGACAGAATTATACTAGTAAAGCTAGTACTAGAAGGAGAAATAATAAATATAGTTAGTGGTTATGCCCCACAAATAGGACTAGACAGTGAGAGTAAACAAAGGTTTTAGGAAGATATGGATGATTTAATGCAAAGCATACCGAATGAAGAGAATGTTCATTGGTGGAGATTTGAATGGACATGTTGGAAGTGATAGACAAGGTTATGCGAATGTTCATGGAGGTTTTGGTTTTGGCAGTCGAAATGAGGAGGGAAAAAACATCCTGGATTTTGCTATGGCATACGACCTAATACTAGTAAATACCTACTTTATAAAAAGAGAGTCACATTTAGTGACTTTCAAAAGTGAGCAACATAGAAGCCAAATCGACTTCCTCTTAACCAGGAAGACAAATAGAGCTCTATGCAAGGATTGCAAGGTCATTCCAGGAGAGGCTTTAACAAGTCAACATCGGTTGGTGGTCTTGGATGTTAAATTTAGGAACAATTCAAGTAAGGTCAGAAGAAATAGTGTAGCTCAAACAAAGTGGTGGGAGTTCAAAGGAGTAAAGCAAGTGAAGTTCAAAAATGAGCTTCTCGAGTCCGAAGTATGGAAGCTGGATATGGAGGCCAATGATATGTGGATACAGATGGCATCAAAGATTAGAGAAGTAGCTAGAAAAGTACTTGGAGAGTCTAAAGGACATGGACCACCCTCAAAAGAGAGATGGTGGTGGAATGAGAAAGTACAAAAGGCAGTGAAGAGAAAAAAGGAATGGTATAAGAAATTACCTAAATGTGATAATAATGAGGCATATGAATAGTACAAGATAGAAAAGAAAGAGGCAAAAAAGGCAGTTAGTCAAGCAAGAGCACAGGCCTTTGAAAAGTTATATGAGAAATTTGAAACTAAAGAAGGAGAGAAAGATATTTATAGATTAGCAAGGAGGAGAGAAAGGAAATGTCAAGATCTCAATCAAGTTAGGTGCATTAAGGATAAAGAAGGAAAAGTATTGGTGAAAGATGAGGACATTAAAGAAAGATGGAGAAATTATTTTAATGATCTCTTTAATAATAGTCAAAATGGTAATAGCGTGAATATAGATTATAGAACAATAGAAAAGAATGTGAATTATACTAGAAGGATTAGATCTTTAGAAGTAAAGGAAGCACTTAAGAGAATGAAAGTGGGTAAAGCCTATGGACCCGATGAAGTACCAATTGAAGTGTGAAAGTGTTTGGGAGATATGGGAGTGGCATGGTTAACTAAATTATTTAATAAGATTCTAAACTCAAAGAAAATGCCTGATGAATGGAGGAGGAGTATTTTAGTACCTATTTTTAAAAATAAGGGAGACATACAGAGTTGCTCAAACTATAGGGGAAGTAAACTCATGAGCCATACTATGAAGTTGTGGGAGAGAGTTGTGGAGCATCGAATACGTCATGATACTTCTATCTCTCTGAATCAATTTGGTTTCATGCCCGATCGTTCAACTATGGAAGCGATCTTTCTCATTAGAAGCTTGATGGAGAAATATAGAGATGGGAAGAAAGATCTACACATGGTTTTTATTGATTTGGAGAAGGCTTATGATAGTGTTCCAAGAGATGTCTGATGGAATGTGTTAGAACAAAAGAGGGTATCGATTAGGTACATACAAGTATTGAAAGATATGTATGAAGGAGCAACTACTATTGTGCGCACTGTGAGAGGGGACATAAGAGATTTTCCGATCTCAATTGGATTACACCAAGGATCAGCCATAAGCCCTTACCTTTTTACATTAGTTTTAGATGAATTGACGAAACATATACAAGAGAGTATTCCTTGGTGCATGATGTTTGTGGATGATATTGTTCTGATAGATGAGACACGAGAAGGAGCCAATAGAAAGCTAGAGATTTGGAGAAGTACTCTAGAGTCAAAGGGTTTTAAGTTAAGTAGAACGAAGACAGAATACATGCATTGCAAGTTCAGTGAAGGCCAAACTGGTGATAGGGAAGGAGTTAGTTTGAATGGAGTAGTACTGTCCCAAAGTAATCACTTTAAATATCTAGGCTTAGTCCTTCAAGTAGATGGGGGATGTGAGGAGGATGTTAGTCATAGGATTAAAGCCAGATGATTGAAGTGGAGACGTGCCACGGGAGTTTTATGTGATCGTAAGATTCCCAATAAGTTGAAAGGAAAATTTTACCGTATAGCCATACGAACGGCTATGTTATATGGTAATGAGTGTTAGGTACTGAAAGAGTCGTATGCGTCTAAGATAAGAGTTGCAGAGATGAGAATGTTAAGGTGGATGAGTGACCATATTAGACTAGAAAAAGTCCGTAATGAGAGTATTAGAGAAGAGGTAGGAGTGGTGCCAATTGAAGATAAGTTGAGAGAAGGGAGATTGAGGTGGTTTGGTCATGTGAAGCGTAGACATACGGAGGCTCCAGTTAGACATGTAGAGCACATTATATTAGAGGATAGAAAAAAAAAGGGGTAGGCCTAAATTGACTTGGAGGAGAGTAGTACAACATGACCTAGAAACATTACACATTTCCGAGGATTTAACCCAAAATCGTTTAGAGTGGAGAAAGCGAATCCATATAGTCGATCCCAAATTTTTTGGGATAAAAGTTTAGTTGAGTTGAGTTGAGTTTATATATATATATTAAAATAATAACTTTTTACAAGTTGATCAAATATCAATTGTATTTGATGTTGAATTATAATTTATATATAATTTTCAATTTATATATATAATTTATTATTAGAGTTCACCTAAATCATAAGTTACATTCTGAATGACCAATGTAAATTTTCTTAAAAAGTTGAGTATTACCTTTTAAATTATTACTACAATGGGATAATATTTTTTTTTTCTCTTTTTTCTTTTTATTTGATTTGAGTTATGATCATTTAATTGATAATGTGCTGCATATGTTATTTTAAATAGTCAAATTCTTTAGCTAATGTTTTAATATTAGATGGCTAATTTTAAATATTTTCTTCCAATGAATTAATATTTTTTAATTAAATAATAATTAATAATAAAATAAAATTTTGATTTAAATGACTTCTTATTCCTTACCGATAAATAGTTGATATAATGTATCATTTTAGATACACAAAAAAAAATTATTAGAAAAGTATTTTCTTCTCATATTTTGCTTTTAAATTTTTCTCCAATTTGCTCTATTTTTATTGTTTTTATTCAAAATTTATTGGTCTCATTATCAAAACTTATTTATATTTTTATTGATTCCTGATTTTCTATATAATTAAGAAGAGTATTGAATCCTGGAAGATGGTGGCTTGGGTTAAAATTATATCTTTAAGGACAATGTTGCCACACCTTTGACTAATATTTTAATTTTTTTTATCATTTTATTATTATTAATTTTCTAAAGAATTACTTTCCAATTTTAGTTAAATAACTATATTTTTATGCAGAAATTATCTTTCAAATAGATTTATATGCAATAATAGAGCTTCAGTAACACCCCTGCTCCAACCACTAGAAGAATTGTCCGCTTTGGCTCACCCTATTCTGAGCCTCACGGTTTTGTCCAATAGGTGAAATGGAGAACTTTCCCAGAAGGTCACCCATCCTAGCATTTATCTCAAGCGAGCATGCTTAACCCCGGAATTCTTTCGACTCTCTATGCCATTCCACTAAAAAACGCCTCTAGTGATTAGTATCATTCTTGTGCTCCGCATTCCACTACCCTAGATAGCCTCGCTATCCTAGAAGCCTACCAAGAGTTTACTCTTTTATGCCACTCTCTACCCTCATTGGACCGCTTCCCTAGGTTTGGTCATCACAGGCCCATCCGCTTCCTCTTGGTTTGTTCTCGAACTACACATCTACTAGAGAGGATCCGACTCTGATACCATTTGTAATGCCCTGCTCCGACCGCTAGAGAAATTATCCACTTTAACCCACCCAATCCTGAGCCTCACGGTTTTGTCGCATAGGTGGAATGGAAAATTTTTCAGGAGGTCACCCATCCTAGCATTTCTCTCAAGCGAGCACACTTAACTAGGGAGTTCTTCCAACTCTCCAGGCCATTCCACCAAAAGATGCATCTAATAATTAGTTTCCCCCATTTTAATGTATGATTCGATTCATTCATGCGCCTCGCATTCCACTACCCTAGGTGGCCTCGCCATCCTAGAAACCTGCTGGGAGTTTACTCTCTTATGCCACTTTTCGCCCTCATCAGACTACTTTCCCAGGTCGGGTCATCACAAGCCCACCAGCTTCTGCCTGATTCGTTCTCGAACCACACATCTACTAAAAGGGGTCCGACTCTGATATCATCTGTAACGCCTCTGCTCTAACTACTAGATGAATTGTCCGTTTTGACCCACTCCATCCTAAGCCTCACGGTTTTGTCACATATGTGGAATTGAGAACTTTCCCAGGAGGTCATCCATTTTAGCATTTCTCTCAAGCGAGTACGCTTAACCCCAGAGTTCTTCTTCCAACTCTCCCACCAAAAGGCGCCTCTAGTGATTAGTTTTCTCCATTTCAATGTATGATTCGATTCATTACTATGCCCCGCATTCCACTACCCTAGGTAGCTTTGTCATCCTAGAAGCCTGCCAAGAGTTTACTCTCTTATACCACTCCCTGCCCTTATTGAAAAATTTGACTAAATTGATGATATTTCAATATATATGCATATATTGTATATTTCATTAAAATTTTAATTTTTATGAAATTTGTGTATTTTATAATATAAATTTAAGCAATAATCATTTTTAAAGAATTATTTTATAATCTATAAGATTAATAAAAAAAATTACACTTTATAAAATTTTAAAGATATAATATTTTTTAAAAATAATATAATAAAATATTAATTTTAATAAATAATAATTGTTTATATTTTTTATTATTAAAATTAAATAGTGCAATTCATTATTATTAATCTAATATAATTTTTTATTATATTAAAAATAAAAATTATAAATTACTCATAAAAATTGAGCTCATATTTGTTGCAACTAGGTGGTGGTAGGCTCTTATCTACTTAAGAATTTCTTTCCCCGCAATGTGGGGCGTGAGGGAGTGATTCCGTGTCGACGAGGAACATGAGGGTATCTGGTCTTCAGGCGCGCATCTACTGTCCCAAAAAAACTTTAAATTGGGTTCTGTTTTCGGTTATATCAAATTTAATTTGCATTTTAAGCCCTCCTACTTTCTTATATTTGAAATACTTCTCCGTCAAATTTTTTAATTAATGGAATGAGTTTAATATTAAGGTGTCCATAGTCTACCTAAAACAATGTTTCATTATATTTGTAATTTTATTATGATATATTAATTAGAATCTTTAAGTATGAATAAAGTTTTGTAAAAGAAAATTTTAATTTATTTAGCCTCCATTTATTTTATAAAATTTTTTTGATAAAAAATACTTTTTTAATAAAAAATTAAGTTAATTTTTAAAAGAATGATTTTTTATTTTTAAAGAAGAAAATTATTTTTTAAAATTTAATAATTTTATTAAAATATAAAAATATTTATAAAGAATATAAAATATATATTATTAATTTAAATCGTATCTAATAAAAAAAATAAAATAATCATTAATAAAAAAATAAAACTTTGAAATTTGATATTTCTTATAAAAATATATATAAAAAAAACTTATCTCTCACTTGCATTGATTGTGCCCAACTGTTATGTTGATTATATTGGCAAAATAGCCAAAATAGTTTCTGATAAATATCTCTTTTGCAGCCTCTAAAACTATTTGTGCATTATTATGGGTACAGCAATTTGATGTGAATAAGCCATCATACTGATTGTGTGAGGCTTCTGAGCTTGGACTTATTCTATATCGATTGATTAGTTTGAGATATATTTATATAAGTATGACAAGTATATCATTTAGTTAGTAATTGTCTGAATATGTATATTTATACATAAATCTTATATGTATATACAAATTAAAAGAAAAAATTAATTCATGTGTGAGGCTTCTAGTTTTGGACTTATTTCAGATCGGTTGATTAGCTTAGGGTGTGTTTGTGTATAAGCATGGCAGGTGCACCGTGTGTGTTTATACAGTAAATCTTATGCATATGCAAATCCTTTACTTTCAAAATAAAAGACCAACCTTTTGAATTCGTCCTAATTTTGCATTATTTTCTTGCAAGGCTCTCGTCATATGAATATCACAGGAAAATAATGCATTTAGAGGCGGTTTGAAAAAAAAATATATAATCACTTTTATGATGAGAAAAGGAAATAATTGTTTCTTGTTATGTAACTTACCAATTGTTATCCAATTTATTGTACCTCCATTAAATTAAAAAAAATATATTTTTTTGTTAAAATACAAAGAAAAAAAAAAGAAAAGAGAAACTTGTAAAGGTCATTTAACATAGAAGATAAGGGCATATTAAGCTTACTCTATTTTTCTATATAAGAAGAGGGTTAATTAGAAGAAGGGGGTGTGCATTCAATCTCGAAATGAAGGAATTGTAATTTTAATTAATTAAAAAATTAATTGATTTTAAAATATTAATTAAATTCAATAAAAATCTAAAGAAAATCAAACTTAACTGAAATTGACAATATTCAATTGATTATTGGTTAATATAATTCATGTTTAGTTAAAGAATAATTATAAATTGTATTATTAATAAAATTATAAATTGTATTATTAATAAAATTATAAATATAATAATTATAATAATATATTATTAATAAATTATAATATATATTAATTAATAAAAAATTGAATATTTGATTACAAAACAAAGATAATAAAATTAATAACTAAAAAATAAAAAATTATAGGAATTATTAAATGATAATCGAACCAAATTTATTAATAAAATAAAATGGTAAATAATTTTAGTAACATCAAAACGAAATCAAATTTGAATATTACCAAACTATTATTGCAAGATATAATTACCAAATCTGAGAAGATTTAATTTGGCTTAATTGTATTCAACCTCACAGAATTAAGTAATTAAAAATGTAAAATGAATTTCAAATCAAACATATAATCAGCCTGAAAATTTATCAATTTATACCAAACTAAGATTTTATAAGATTTTGGTGGCTTTTCAAGTTGATTTTAATATAATATCTGACCTTTTGCTCTTCTAAAACAAGAGAAAGTTCCGTGCAAGGTTTAGGCACAAATTGATGGTAAAATTGATGGTAAAATTTATCAAATGTTGAAATTGAAATATTTTATCTTTGATTTGTCATGGTATATAATAGAGTCATAATTTATATAAATTAATATTTATTTTATTTAAATTATAGAAAATATATTAGATTAATGAGAAAATAATATTATTTTAAAAATATAAAAATATAATATTTTTATTATTAATATAATAAAAAAATATCAAATTATTAATAATGAATTGAATTATTTAATTTTAATAATAATGAAAATATATAATATATTTATTAATTAAAAATAACATTTTATTATATTATTTTAAAAAAATACTATAGTTAAGTGTAATTTTTTTATTAATTTAATTAAAGTTTTAAAATAATTATATTGAAAATTAATAATAATAAAATATAAATAATCAAAATATTAGTTATAATTATATTCAATATATAATTATGATGAAATAAAATATTTAAAATTTTAAGAAATATTAAATAAAAAATTTATAAAAAAATTAATAATTAAATAAGTATTAATTAAATATATTTAAATAAAAAATTTTGAGAATAATAATTAATAATTTTTGAAATAAATAATAAAAATAGTACAAATAGAAAAAAAGATTTGAGAATATTTAGGTGAAATAAAAATATTTGGTAAGAGATGAAAGTGCTTAATATATATCAAATGTCTTATATGATATACCATATATAGACAAATAAATAAAAATCATTTAAATAAAAAATTAATTTATAATTAAATGTTATTTAATTAAAAATAGTAACAAAAATATTTAAATTTAATTTTATAACAGTAAAATATTTTCTATTTATTTAGCCATTTCAATTAAATGGGTATAAGTTGATTATTATAATAATAATAATAATAATAATAAGTATTAATTAATTTTAGAAAGTTGAAATAAAAAGAATATTTAATTATTAACATAAAAAATAATATACACTAATTATAAATTAGTCAAATCTCTATATTTTATTTTTAAAATTTTTATGTAGACTATACTTTTTATCTCTCAAATTTTTTAATAAGGATTTCATAATTAAAATAATAAAAAATATAATAATATAATAAAATTATTTATTGAAGATATGCAATAATTTAATATTGATTAAATTATATAATAGTTGATTATGAGATTACAAATTAATAGTCAATTTCTTTAAATTAATAATTATCAATGACCAAGTATTATTATTATTATTATTATTATTATTATTATTATTATTATTATCTTTTAAATTATTTTTTATTTTAAATTATTATTATTATTATTATTATTATTATTATTATTATTATAAAGAGTAATATATGATAAATAATATTTTTATATAAATAAATTTATAAAAAAATAATATAAATAAATTTTAAATATTAAATTTAATTATAAAATATCTTAATTTTTAAAAAATTAAATTAAAAAATAATAATTAAAATAATAAATATTAAAATAGTATTATAAATAATAATGATAATTAAAAAAAATAAAAAAATTTAATAATAATTTATATAAAAAAATATTTATAAAAAATGATACATAATAAATTTAAAAAAAAATATCATGCATCATCTCTTTGGGGATATTATTCTGTTATATATATATATATATATATATATATATATATATATATATATATATATATATATATGTTTCGTTTTGTTATTTGCTCTATTTATTTATTGGTTTTAATGGTTTTTGGTGAATGAGTTGGAGGTACAAGCCATGTGGCACTCATCCAAGTGCTTTTTTTTTTTTGTATGCAGATAGGTAAATCATATAAATAATTTCGTTTTGTTATTTCCTTTATTTATTTATGGGTTTTAATGGTTTTTGGCGAATTAGTTACAGGTCGAGTTGAGGTGATATACAAAAAGTCGTGCATGCAAGATTGTTACTTTACACCTTGTTTGGATGGGTGAAAAGGGGAGAAGAAGGAAAATAGTAAGAAGAAAATAAGTTTGATAAGATGTTTTCTTTTATTTAGAAAAAAGAAGAAAAATAAAAAGAGAGAGGAAAATTTATCTTATTTTTTTTTTAATTTAAAGAGAAAATAAGAAATTAAAGAGTTAAAGTAGTTCATTTTGTTATTTTTTATTTTTTCATTTTTTATTTTATTTATTTATCTAAACACAAAAAAGAAAAATAAGTGATAAAAAATAAAAAAAAATTTCTTCTTTTATTTTTCTTCATCTCTAATTATTTATCCAAAAAGAGTGTTAATATCAAAATTTTGTGCAGCGTTAAAATTAACGTGAAGCTCTTAGCATAAAATTAAGAAAATAGAAATGAAAAAGCAAGTTATACTCAGATGAGTTAAAAATTAACAATAAAAAATTTGAAACTTAAGTATAAAGATATGATGATTGAAAATATTTACAAAAATAAAAATTTTATAATTAAAGACATTCAAAAATTTAAGTTATATATAATTAGTAAATTTTGAGTCAACGTAAAAATTTATTTGACTCAAAATTTACTAAGATATAATTCAAAATTTTAATGGTATTTAAAATTTTCTTTCCCTAATTTTTAACTGGGAGAAGATTTCATGATTAATGAAAAGAGAATTATTTTCTATATAAAATATGACTATTTTCGTAGTAATGAAATTAGGATTACGGGGGATCAGGGATGGAAAAACTTTTTCTATTTATTAAAATTATTAAAAATTTTAATTTTAATAACTAATTTTATTAATTTGTTTCTAAAAATATTTCTTTAAATTAGAAAATAATAATTTTATCAAACTTGATATTTAATAACAATGTCAATTGATACTTTTTGTCTCAATTTTAACGTATTGTGCAAGATTGGCGGCTCACGTAGACATTTTTATAGTTATATTGCATTGTCCATGCATTACTTTGTCCACTCTTGTCTATGTATTTTTTAAAATTTTTATGGTTGTACAATTATTGTCATTTTATAGTTGTGCAAAATACTTCACTTTTATATAATATGTATCAGAATGCGCAACTCATTGTCACTTTTTTTTTCTACATATAATTTACATGTATGATTTATCAAAAAAAAACAATGAATTTGATTACTATTTGATAAAAGATATAAATTTTTATTAATTATAATAAAAATATAAATTTTAATTTTAATTCTTTATATGTAATTCTGTGTTCGTCCCTGAAAGAGATTAACATCACAAATAGAAGAATTATCGAATAGGTTATTTAGCTTTGGTTCATGTGTGAAGAAATGACATAAAATTTAAAAGTAAGAGACTTTTATCTATTGTTATTTAAGCTTGTTGTTATAATAATTATTTGATGATAGTAGAAGATAATAGTATATTCATGAATATAATTATATATAAAGAGAGTGAATTACATAAATATTATTATTCTATTATTTAATTTATTTATTTTTAAATTAATGAATTGCATGGTAGATTACACTTATTAATAAGGTAATCCAATAAATAAAAAAAATATAAAATTTAAAATATTTAGCAAAAGCTTACAAACAATGTACTATCAAAAACAAAAATAATTACGATTACTATTTTTTCCGTACACACAAACTCATAAATCACACAAACTCATAATATCCCAACTATTTCGTGGGGTAACTCTGCACCTGCTTTTATAGCCATGGTAGATTTGAAAAATATTTCCAGTCAAACTTAAATTTGGACTTCTTGACACCATATATATATTACTTTTTTTTTAATCTTCGTAATTAAATTTTAGCTTCTAATTCCTAATTTTATTTAGACTTGAACTCAACACTAATAATAGTGGATATCCAAACATTATAAATGCCTATCTAAAGTTGCTATTCTTGTTTATTCTAGTGATTTTAGGCTACAGACAAAAGGAGAAACTATTGTGTTTCAGATAAGGAGTATAAGGTTGCCAACTTGAAAGTAACTTATATCTTGTAATTTTCATAGTTTCATCTCTAACTTCCCTCCCCCACAGATTTAAATCTATTAAACCTTTTACTTTTTTCCTTACTAATTGATACTGCCTGCCTAAAAATCAAAGTCAAATAGTTAAAGTTATATCGAACATAGAAGGTCAAAGATAGAAATAGCTCCAACATGGCAGAAAAAAAAGGATGTGGATCAAAAGAACAAAGTAAAGACAAAGACCAAACAAGAACTCCGTTCTCCCAAAGTGGCGAACAGAAGCCATACCGAACAAACATTTGCATTAATTGCTAGAAACTAGATTTCACGGACCGAGCAAAAATTACGCATTCAATCCAGTAAAAAGTGAATTTTTTGGATATCACCTTAGAGATTTAGCTAAGATCATCACCGTAAATAAAGTAACGGCTATTCCCTAAAAAAGCCTATAAATACCAACCAAAGGAGAGGAAACAAATACGCTTACTATCTCTATTATTCTCTGTTACTAAAGAATTCTTTAATCTCTCTCTAAAAGATTAAGATCTCTGACTTGAGCGTCATAGTGGCCCACTAGAAGGCCATCCACCTCATCATTTTTTCTTATTATAGGTCTACGTATCATCTGGATCAAGACTTAAAAAGACCACTGTAGCATCAGTGGCGCCGTCTGTGGAAAACCCCAAATCGCCAGCTGAAATATTTACATCTGAGATCACCTCTTTATCCTCCACAACATTCTCTCTTTTTTTGCTACCAGTAGTCTTTAAGTTTTTGAACCTAATTATTATGCAATTTTTTTTGGTTTTTTTCCTCTTTGATGTCTACAGATTTAAGAACCCCAAATAAAGGCATCATTTCTGTCACCCCTACATTGAGAGAGATCTTCCAGCATCGTCCTTAGTCCCAAAGTCGCGCCCACCATCCCTTCCGATGTGCCAACCCATCACACAACATGGCCCCAGATCAGCAAAACCCCTTCCAGGGAATGGCACCAGATCATATTTTCTAGTGCATCCGGGAGATGGAGGCCCAAATTTCATTCCTCAAAGGTTTGATCCCAGGGATAGGGACACTTGCCCCAAAAATAGGAAGAATCATAGAAGCAAACTCATCTGGAACAAAAGGAAAAACACAGGAAGTCACTCGGTCAACGAATAATAACTCAAGAAAAAAGAATGATTGAGACTTAGTGAGCGAACAAGAGGAGCAGTCCGATGAATCACCACTTCCACAGATATATTGGGGATTAGTGAGAGCAATACAAAAATACCAAAAAAGGTTGAGGAAGAAGACATCAGCATGGGAGATGAATCTCAACTGTTCAGGCCAATCCTAGTTGAACGGTTCCCAACTAAATTTAAGTTACCTATCCTCGATAAATATGATGGGACAATAGATTCAAGGAGCCACGTGGCTAACTTCCAAACAACCATGATGCTCCAAAACGTCAATGACTATCACCTGTGCAGAGTATTCTTGACAACACTGATCAACTTAGCACAAAAATGGTACTAGTGCCTCAAGCCCGGATCGATCCAAAACGTTCATCAGCTTGCTACCTAATTTAAGAATAAGTTTGTTTCTTCCATACCTCCTAAAAAGCTATCTTTTGATCTTCAAAAAATAAAACAGTACAAGGGAGAATCATTGAGAGGCTACATTGCTCGTTTTAACACCGAGGTAATACAAGTAGAAAACTTAAACCATGAAACAGTATGTGAAGCTTTAAAAAAGGGAATAAAAAATATTAAAAATTTCATACTCACTTATAAAAAACCCTACCAATTAAATGCAGAGGGCCTAAAAGTATGTCAGATTGGATGATGAGCGATAAGCCCTCGGAGAAGAAAGGAAGTCTAGGCAGAACAGTGATCAAAAGCAAAATAAAAAGAACTACAATTGGGATTAGACTTACCATTCAGATAGAAACAAAGAGCGGGACAGAACGAGATACCACAATTATACTCCTTTGAACGAGCCCAGATCTCGAGTACTTATGTGGATCAAGAAAATGGAGAACAGGTCAAGTGGCTTAAGAAATTGAACCCAAATACTGCAAATAGAAGAGACAAGGGAAAATTTTACAAGTTTCATGAAGATCATGGCCACACAACCAATGAATGCATCAAAGATGAAATAAAGCGACTAATCAGATATGGTTAACTCAGGAAATTCACCAGAGGCAATAGGGGTGAAAGAAGAACACCTACCCTAGAAATAAGGACATCATTTTGGATAAAGATGAAACTTCGATCGGAGTGATCAATGTGATAGCTAGGGGACCAAACACAAGCAAGATAGGCAACAAAAGGCCAGCTGAATGAGTGGTAGCTGAGCAATCCACTATGTTGATAGGAATGAATTAAGCAGAGGGGCGATCACCATAGGGTCGAGCTATAACTAGATAAATCAACCTCATATTGACCCTTTAGTTATGTCTGTGTAGATCAATAGGTACACAGTTCGACGAGTACTAATCGACGCAAGCAACTCGGTCAATCTTCTAATGAAGGAAGTATTGGAGAAGCTCGGGTACAAAATAGAAAATCTAACCAAGGTCATGTATCGCTTGGTCAGCTTGGGAGACAAAACAGTTTTGGTCCTAGGAACTGTAAATCTTGCCACTGTACTGGGTGACAAAGGGCACAAAAAGGAAATCTACACAGAGTTCGTAGTGATTGACATTCCCCTGTCCTATAACATCATCCTCGGTCAACCAATCTTAAATAACAATGACATAGTAATTAGAATGAAGTGGCTATGCATGAAGCTACCAGCCTCAAGAGGTATAGCGGTGGTACGAGGAAGCCAAAAATAAGCACGGGAATATTATAAAAAGTCAACAGAGGTAGTAACAGAGGTGTACCTATCGATTGAATTGCTCAAAAAGCCAGAAAGTCAAATCTCACCTGAACCAATTGATTCAATAATAGAATAAGAGCTAGATAAAGGAAAGAAAGTATGCCTTAGAACAACACTCAGCAGAGCAAGCAGGGAGGCAGTCATCCAGATGCTAAAAAATAGAATAACGACTTTCGCATGGAAGGAGAAGGACATCAAAGGAGTGGATCCAACAATAATAACCCATAGGTTAAATGTCGATCCAGAAGCCAAACCAGTCCAATAAAAGAAGAGGCACTTCGCACCAGAACGACAGTAGGTAATTGAAATAGAAATTAAGAAATTATTGGATGCGGGTTTAATTCGAGAAGTAAAATACCCAACCTGGATAGCCAATGTTGTCCTGGTAAAAAAGGCAAATGGAAAGTGGCGAATATGCATCGACTACACAGATCTCAATAAAACATATCCAAAGGACCATTATTTATTGCCGAGCATTGACAAACTTATAGACACAATAGCAGGACATGCGGTAGTATCACTGGTTGATGCGATATCAGGATATCACCAAATACGGACGGACCCAAAAGATAAAGAGAAAACTGCTTTCCTGATAGACTCGGGGGCATACTATTACAAAGCAATGCCCTTTAGATTGAAGAACGCTGGAGCAACGTATCAAAGGCTCATAGATCTGATGTTCAAGGAATAGAAAGGAAGAACAGTGGAGTTATATATCAATGACATCATCATAAAATCTAAAAAAGTAGAAGATCATGCCAAAGACATAACCTAAGCATTTGATGTGTTGGACAAAATTGGAATGAAGCTGAATCTGGATAAATGCACATTCAGAATAAAGGTAGGGAAATTCCTCGATTACATGGTTTTTAACCGAGGGATCGAGGCGAATCCAGAGAAGATCCGAGCAATCCTTGATATGCAACCTCCAAGCAACATCAAAAAGTACAACAACTAAATGGACGGATCTCCGCATTAGGGAGATTTATAAGTTGCTCAGCCAAGAAATGCCTACCCTTCTTCCAAGCACTAAGAACAAGGAAAAACTTCAAATGGGTCAATGAATGCCAGGTAGCCTTTGAACAAATTAAACAATTTTTATCTTCACTCCCATTGCTTGATTCTCCAAAACCGAGAGCGAGGTTCTTTATCTCTATCTTGCAGTTACAAAGGAAACCATTAGTTCGGTCCTTGTAAGAGAAGAAAAAGGCGAGCAGTGACCTATATATTACACCAGTCAAGTGCTGAAGGGATCAGAACTCAATTACCTAATCTTGGAGAAGCAAGTCTATGCAGTCATATCATTAGTGACAAAATTGAAGTCAGATTGGCGCATAATCGTGGAGGTCCAATAAATTACCTACTAAGAAAGATCTTACATAGACCAGAGACATCCGATCGATTAGTGACATGGTCGGTTAGCTTGGGAGTGAATGACACCGGGTGCATGCCAAGAATAATATTGAAGGCATAGGTACTCACCGACTTCATGGCTAAACTAACCCTAATACTCAAAAGGAAGGACAGTATCAGAGAACATTAGAATGTATGGACAGATGGAGCATTAATCCCTTTCAGTGCAGGAATTAGAATAATAATGGAAGGACAGCACAAAGTAAAGCTAAAGTACGTGGCAAAACCAACTTTCAGAGTAACAAATGACGTAGCAGAATACGAAGCCATCCTCATGGCCCTCCGAATTATCAGAGAGGTAAAAGCCCATAACACCAATCTTTATTACAATTCACAATGAGTTTTTAATCAAGTACGGGAAAATTTTTAAGTACGAGATCAGAACTTGGGAAGGTATGAGCTTTATATCCGAGAAATGCTGGCACTAATCAAGGCTAAGGGAGGAGAAGTTAACATCCTCCAAATACTGAGGGAGGATAATCAAAAAGCTGACAGTCTAGCCAAAGCAGCGGCAACAGGTGAATAACATTTCTCACAATCGATTCCATTGGAGGAGATTTCCATGCTAACCATTGAAAGAGAAGAAGAAGTTCTCCCTATTAAAATTACAGAAACTTGGATGACACCAATCTTCTATTACCTTGACCAAGGCATGCTCCTGGATGATCAACTTTAAGCCAAAAAAATTGTACAAAGATTGACAAGATACAGTATACTCGATGGATGGTTGTACAGACGGTCTCACCTTCAACCATGATTAAAATGCGTTAGTAGAGAAAACGATTTGTTAGTACTACTCGAGATCCATGAGGGGTTATGCGATGCCTACAAAGGAGCAAGAGCGATCACCGAGAAAGCATTTAGGCAAGGATTTTTCTAGCCCACAGTAGTACAAGATGCCAAAGAGTTAGTCCAGAAATGTCAGAAATGCCAAGCACATAGCAACATCCCTCGACAGCTAGCAAAGATAATTTTAGCCATCGGCAGCCCTTGGCCCTTCTATCAATGGGGCATTGACATATTCGGCCCATTTTCCAAATCATTAGGATCATGCAAATTTGTCATCATCGCCATCGATCACTTCACCAAATGGCCAGAAGCAGAAGCATCACAACACGTAACAACATACCAAGCAATTACCTTCATCAAAGAAAATGTCTTCTATAGATTCGGAGTCCCTAAAATCATCATAACAGATAATGGCACACAGTTCGCTAGTGAAAAAAGCAAAAAAACTATGCACCAAATGGGGGATTGACCTCCGCTTTATTTCAACTTACCACCCTCAGACAAATAGGATGACCAAAGTCAAAATCGAACAATTCTTTAAGAACTTAAGAAGTGGTTAGGAGAAGCCAAAGGAGCATAGCCCAACCATCTACCAAACGTCCTATGGACCTACAGAACAACACCAAGAACGGCAACTGTAGAAACACCATTCTCACTTACATATGGATCAAAAGTAGCAATACTAGCAGAAGTCAACATTCCATCTACTCGAACAGAACACCCTAAAGAGGCTTTGCAAGAAGATGAACTACGACTAAACCTTGACACAGCAGAAGAGCTCAGAGAAACTGCTTTCATCCGGATGGGACATTATAGACAGAAAATGATGAGCATGCACAACAGGAAAGTGAGAAACCGAGCGTTCATGGCAAGAGAACATGTCCTTAAAAGAGATGACGTCACTGAAGGATTAGTAAAAGCAGGAAAGTTAGGAGCAATTGGATCAAATCTTATGTAATTTCAAAAGTTATCCACCCAGGAACCTACAAGCTGGCTGAGACAAGTGGAAGAATACTAACCTGAACTTGGAATATATGTAATCCTCAAAAATATTATCAATAAAAGTATCTGTTCATTTTTTCAGAAGTCTTTCCAATGGTGCTTAGCCCATCCACAGCGATAGTCTGCCGGACTAAACTAATCTAAGGGTGCTTAACCCATCCATGGCAATAGTACGCCAAGTTAAAATAATCCAAGAATGTCTAAGCCATCTGAATCAAATTGAAGATATTTACAAACCCAAGGATATTTAGCTAATTCACCAAACGATAACATATCATAGAAAACACGTTGATAAGCTACTCATATTAAATCAAGGTAAACCACAGTTACTTTTATAAATTTATATTACCTTATCTTTTCGAATTGTTAAGATGATTGCTACATAACCGAATAATTTGGCAATTAATATGTGTCTATAAAATTAACTCGGCCGGAGGGTCCAAGCGGTAAGAATTCAACATACAAGAGAATGAAAAAAATAACTTCTTTCATTTATAAAGTTTTTTACAAAATCATTACAAAAGTTTTCAAGCAGAGGGGCTTACATCATCACCCTCGCCCACCTGCCCGCCCTCCGTATCTTTCTCTCCTTCCCCCCTTCCAAGTTTCTCTACCCAGGAGAAATCATCTTCCAGGTAGTGCTTCTGCAACTCAATGACCATATCATTTTGTGATTTCACATAAATCTAAGCGATCTAATTATCGGTCACAGTAAGCTCTCCCTTAAAAACTTTAATTTTCTTGGTTAAGCTCTCTTGCATAGATGAGTGACTCTCCCAAGTAACAGCTAGTTCATCTTGAAGAGTAGTAAATTGATCCTTCATTTGTTGCAGCTCGCCCTACAAGTCTTTGGCTCTCTTCTCAGAAGCAGCCGTAGTGTTAGTAAGTAAATGAAGTTTAGTCTCCTACGAACTAACTTAGCCACACAAAGCTCTATTTTTCTCGCACATAATGTAAGTACAAGCCAGTTTTTCCATCAAAAGTGACATCGATTATAGGGCCAGGTCGTCATCATGCTCCCCCTCCAACCTAGATCATTCAAGCAGAAGAGTATACTTATTGGCTAACTAGTTAGCCAGTTCGAAATTATCCACCACAGATTCACTGGCCAGAGCTTGTTCGACCGACTGTTTGTGCAGTGGAGGAGGAGGAGGAACAGCTTCAGTTCTCTCAATCTCTAGTTAGGAAGTCTGGGTCTCCAGAGTAGGAACACTTGAAGGCGGGGAAGGAGGTGGGTCAACCCTCACCCGTTTAGGATCCAACGGGGATGCATCTTCGATCGGACGAGCATCTTTTTTCTTCTTTCGAATCAATAGCTCAATATTTTTTGCCCAACTTTCCATATCTATAAAAAGAAAAGAATTTCAGTAAGTAAAAATAAAATAAGAGAAGAAGCAAAAGTTTTTATGCTCCAAAGGCAACTTTTATAGTGTTTAGCTGCCATAGGGTCCCGGTCACATAAGTCAATTCCCACCATCTGGATTTGGCTTCCAGTAGAACTTTTATCGATATCTTATTGTCTCGAATAAGGGATTTTATTTTCCTCTCAACAGCTTTTTCTTTGGCGTCCAGTCTCAGTTTACGGACCTTTTGTGCACCAAACAATTCCAAGATGTCCGGATTCCACCCCATTGCTCGTTGCTTGTATCCTCTACAAAGAATAATTTATCTTTCCAATTTTTCAACGAAGAGGAAAGCCCGACAAATAATCCCATCCTTTTTTGAGAATGAAAATGTCAATATTCCTCATTCTCCTGAATGTTAAGCTGGAAAAACATAGAGAACATGCGGGCTAAAAGCATGCAACCTCCTTTTTCGGCACAAAGCTTGGAATCCTGAGAGTAGCCTCCAAGAGTTGGGATGCATTTGAGACATGGACACTTGGTAGTATTTCAAAATTTTCACATCCAGAGGGTCTAATGGCAAGCACAGGCCTGACCTCAATTGCTCTTCATATATCGCTACCCGCACAGGATGAAGAAAGATACTATCAGCTCACCCGCTTGCTCCAGTGAGTGAGAGACAATATCACTCGATAGATATCCCGTAGATCCTTGAAAATTCTAGAACATTCCACCCAATGAGAGAAGACGAAGTCTCAGAAACCCCTCTAGGCGCATTTCCTCTCGATGAACCCGCTTTAGCACCTAGAATGGAACCACCAGCATTTGGACCTGTAATCTCGGGAAACTTCACCCCTTATGCTGGATTCTTGCTGGAAAACAGTTCTCGGGTACTTGAATTCTTACTATAGACAACCTTAAGTGACTAGGGAGTGGCACTCGAATCACCGATGTCGCTCAAATCACTCATTTCTCGACGAAAACAGAAAAGAAAAAAGAAAAATATAAATGACAATGCAAAAAATACCTTCAATAGAGTGACTCAAAGGAAATCGAAGACAAAGATGAAGCACACTACCAGAAATTCCAAAAAAGAGAAGAAATTAAAAGAAAAAACGTAAAAGGAAGAGAAAGAGAAAGAGGGGTTTTTTTTTTAAAAGGAAAGAGGCAATTAATTACTCTGATAAATGAACCGTCACCTGCCACCTTCTAGCTTACCAAGAAAAATTTAAATAGTGCCAGCTCATAATAAAACAACCACTCAATGAATGCCTAATAGCTTTCCCCAAAAGTTATAAAAACAATGATCGAAGAAGTCACGTGAGCAGTCATATCACATTATGGCCAAACGATCAAACAACGAACATGAATGTATGCAAGACAAGAAGGGACAATGAGAGCGGTGCAAAAATAAAATAAAAAATAACAAATAAATAAAAATAAATCCATTTCATTTCCAAAAGATTAGATTACATTATTGGGTGGATCCTTTCCAGCCTGATCATCAATTACAGATGTATCTACATTCTACTCTACCTATATTCTACCCATTTTGCTTCCACAACTCGGACACCTCCACAGTTCAGACACCTCCCGATCTCAAGATGTCGTTTAAGATATATGTGGAGATTGGGGGGATACCCAAAAATCAAAGTCAAATAGTCAAAGTTATGTCCAGCATGGAAGGTCAAAGATAGAAATAGCTTCAATGTGGCAGAACAAGAAGGACATGGATCAAAAGAACCGAGCAAAGACAAAGACTGAACAAGAACTTTGTTCGCCTAAAGCGGCGAACAGAAGCCATACTGAACAAACATGTGCATTAAATGGCTAGAAACTAGATTTCATGGACCGAGCAACAATTACGCATTCAATTCAGTAAAAAACACATTTTATTGATATCACCTTAGAGATTTAGTCAAGATCACCACTGTAAATAAAGCAATGGCTATTCCCTAAAAAAGCCTATAAATACCAATCAAAGAAGAGAAAATAAGTACGCTTACTATCTCTATTATTCTCTGTTACTCAAGAATTCTTTAATCTCTCTCTAAAGGATTAGGATCTCTGACTTTAGCGTCAGAGTAGCTCACCAGAATGCCATCCACCTCAATTTTTTTTCTTATTGCAGATTTACGTATCATCTGGGTCAAGACCAAAAAAGACCATTGGTAGCATCACTAACCATCTTAGTGTTTTTCAATTGTTAATTATCAGGCATAATCGAAACTAGTAATATAGAAGAAGATAAGCTACCAATGTGGAGGCTAAAGATAGCAGGAGGCAATGATCTTCACATGTACAGCACAAACAATTTTCTTGGAAGGCAAATATGGAAGTTCGATCTTGATGGTGGTTTCCCATAAGAGCGAGCTCATGTTGAGGCTGCTCGTAAAAATTTCTGGAAATATCGATTCCAAGTCAAGTCTAGCTCTGACCTTCTTTGGCAATTCCAGGCACATATATATAATAAACATCCCACTACATATATACTCAACTCCTCTCTCTCTCTATCTCTTTACAAAACTTGCTCAATTACTAAAATTCAAAAAATTCAATAATATTGATGAAGCAGGTAGATTTTTTAATTTTTTTTAGATTTTATTATTTATTTTAAAAGATTCACACAACAAGTATCTAGATTGAAGTGCTCAACAAGTTTAATTTTATTAAACATAATAATATTTTAAAATTTTAATGGTGTTAAAAATTTATTTTAATAGGGTTATATAAGTAATTTAATACAATAATATGAAAATTAAAAAAAAAAGAGAATAATTTTTTTCTTTTACATAAATAGACACATAAATGACTCAGTGACAAATAGACCACTGACTCAAAACCCCACTCAATAATCAATTGTAGGCAGATCCGCCCAATGTGATACCAAACTAAGCTTTTATAAGATTTTGGTGGCTTTTCAAGTTGAATTTAATTTCTTGTCTGACTTTCTGCTCCTCTCTAAGCTAGAGAAAGTTGCCTGCGTCTTCCTAGTCTATCTCTATAAATAGATGTATCCTGCAAGGTTTAGGCACTCATATATATGCATATAGAAGAAAAGTTGGCATGTGGAGGCTTAAGATTGCGGAGGGTAGCAAAAGCCCTTACATATACAGCACAAACAACTTTCTTGGAAGGCAAACATGGGAGTTTGATCCTGACGCCGGCACTCCTGAAGAGCGAGTTGAGGTTGAAGATGCTCGTCAAAATTTCTGGAAAAATCGATTTCATGTCAAGTCCAGCTCTGACCTTCTTTGGCAGTTTCAGGTATATATATATATACCTATTGATTAATTAATTAATTAACTAACCAATCCACCTGCCACGAAAATTATATTCCTTGGCAAAGCTCCTGATACTTGTTAATGGCATTGGCAATGTTTCAAACCATTAGGCCTGAAAACTGTCTCAAAGCAAAAATTTTCCATTGGATAACCTTGCCATTTCCTCATTTCTTGTAATCAAATACAGTTTCTAAGGGAGAAAAAGTTTAAACAAACAATTCCTCAAGTTAAGGTTGAAGATGGCGAGGAAATCACAAGTGAAACTGCTACAGCGGCTTTAAGGAGGAGCGTCCACCTGTTCTCAGCCTTGCAGGCCGGTGATGGCCATTGGTGTGCAGAAAATGGAGGGCTACTGTTCTTTTTGCCTCCTTTGGTGATTATTCTCTGAATCTCCATTTCCGTTATGATTACTAATTATTAGCATTACTATAAATCCATTATCTAACTCATCATTTCTTGCAGGTTTTTTCTCTGTACATTACAGGACATCTTAATGATGTGTTTTCTGCAGAGCATTGGAAAGAGATGTTGCGTTACATATATTGTCATCAGGTAACATTGGCATGTAAAAGAAATAAGATTTTCCATAATTTGAAGCTACCCTTTTTCTTGTTCTGAATTTTAAAAGTGGAACTTCTGCCTTCCAGAATGAAGATGGTGGATGGGGAATACACATTGAGGGTGAGAGCACAATGTTTGGTACAGTTCTCTGCTATGTATGTATGCGTATACTTGGCGAAGAACGCGACGGTGGCAAAGAAAATGCTTGTGAAAGAGGGAGAAAATGGATTCTTGATCATGGTGGGGCAATTGCTATACCATCTTGGGGAAAGACATGGCTTTCGGTATGATCATATTTACAGTTGGTAGAGTGAATTTGTTTGTCTTCTAGATTAATTCTAATTACATCGATTCACTATAGTTAATTTAGTTCCAAATGGTCGAAATTTCCTCTGCTGTAGATACTTGGTGTGTATGAGTGGGATGGAAGCAACCCTATGCCCCCAGAGTTTTGGGTCTTTCCTACTATTTTTCCCTTTCATCCAGGTTTTCATTTTTATGTTAATTATTATTCTTTTGGGTTTACAAGATTAAGTGTTTAATATGAATAAGGGGAGAAACTGATCTTCTAATCTTCTTACATAATCACCTTATATATTATTTCATAACTGCAGCAAAAATGTTCTGTTACTGTCGGATCACTTACATGCCTATGTCGTACTTGTATGGGAAGAGGTTTGTTGGTCCAATCACACCTCTCATTTTACAAATAAGGGAAGAAATCTATAATGAACTGTACCACAAAATCAATTGGAAGAGCGTGCGCCATTTATGTGCAAAGGTGAGAGTTTGATCTAATGTTCACTTTTTGCTTTTCAAGAATTGATCTGCAACTGTAATTTCACAACATTTTTCTTGTTCAAGGCAACTATTGAGTCCATTAATTGTTCAGACAAATAGTGTGTGATTATACGAAAATGAATTGTTATTGCAGGAAGACAACTACTATCCCCATCCTATGATACAAAAATTGATATGGGATGCTCTTTACACTTTTAGCGAGCCTCTTTTCACCTGTTGGCCCTTAAACAAATTGAGAGAAAAGGCTCTCAAAATAACGATGGATCACATTCATTATGAAGATGAAAACAGCCGATTCATTACCATTGGATGCGTCGAAAAGGTAATTCAGTTATGGTTCGATAGAAGAAATATATTATGGATATCTTACTAATAATTTTTGTCTGCTATATATTGGTTCTCATTCTTTGAATTCTTGCATATTCAAATGGACCAGCCACTTTGTATGCTTGCTTGCTGGGTTGAAGATCCCAATGGGGATGCTTTTAAGAAGCATCTTGCTAGGATAGCTGATTACATTTGGGTAGGAGAAGATGGAATAAAGATGCAGGTTGGTACATAATTCACGCTTACATTTATTAGCATGTTTTATTTTGAAAGTATCCCAATAGAAGAAGTATACCAGAAGTTAGAATAGAATACATTACTATGCTGAATTCAATTGTAGAGTTTTGGCAGTCAAATATGGGATACAAGTCTTGCCCTCCAAGGTTTGATTGCTAGCAATCTCTCCGATGAAATAGGACCTACACTCAAGGAAGGGCACAACTTCCTCAAGAATTCTCAGGTTTCCAATTTTATGAACTAAAATGGTTTCTTCTTTTTACCATCAAGAATATGATGTATAACAAGTGATTTTTTTTTTACTATTTTGTTTTGTTCTTTGTTTTCTGATCCCATTCAACTCCAAAAGTTAACTGAGAATCCTTCTGGCAACTACAAAAAAATGTTTCGTCATGCATCCAAAGGAGCTTGGACCTTCTCTGATAAAGATCATGGATGGCAAGTTTCTGACTGCACAGCAGAAAGTTTCAAGGTAATTATATTGTTTTTGTGAAAGTTTAAACAGGATGAGAATTAAGCATTATGATAATTTCTATATTAACTAAATTTTATTGTTTTCCATAGTGTTGCCTGCTTTTCTCATTGATGCCTCCTGAAATTGTTGGTGAGAAAATGGAAACTGACAAGATGTATGATTCAGTCAATCTAATGCTTTCCCTTCAGGTAATGGTTAGTTGCACTGAAAAAATACCATTAGATTAATAGTATAATGATCCAATGTTTGCCTTCTTGTGTAGGAAATCATAAATTCAAATTAATCCTGTCATTCCTTTCCTCTTTCCTTTGAACAAAAAAAAAAAAGATTATTCTAACACCTTTATCATATTCACTTATATTTGCTCCTTGCTATTGCATAGTTTTCACAAATTAACATCCTGCATAATTTTACAAACTATTGCAGAGTAAAAATGGTGGTTTCTCAGCTTGGGAGCCAGCAGGAGCGAGATCATGGTTGGAGGTAACTAATTCACGGTGAACCAAACTTATTAATAAAACTTTCTTCAAAATGCTACTTGCATTTTATGAGAGATATCGAAACCAAAATTTGAATCCTTACCTAACTTGAAGTTTATATGTTTGATTTTTTAATATGGCCTTTGAAGTATTTTTCCAAAGGGTCCAGAGGTATTAATTTGTTTGAATGGTTGTTTGACAAAATTATGATATATTGATTGACCTGTGCCAATTTTTTCAACTAGTGGCTAAATCCTGTGGAGTTTATGGAGGACCTTGTAATTGAGCATGAGTAAGGTTCTTATACCATTTTCATTTGTAAAAAGCTACAATAGTCTTAAAACCTTTCCTTTTCCTCTAGGTATAGCCTATAGATACCTTAATTTCCCTAGAAGACTAATAAAAATAGTGATTCAGGTATGTGGAGTGCACTTCATCATCAATCCAAGCATTAGTTCTGTTTAAAATGTTATACCCAGAGCACAGGGAGGAAGAGATTGAAAATTCCATTGCAAGTGCTGCAGGGTTCATAGAAGACATTCAAAATCCTGATGGTTCATGGTATGGTTAATTTGGTTTTTTCTTCTTGTTAGCCCAAAAAATAACAAATATCTATTATGAAAGGTATGGAAATTGGGGAATATGCTTCACCTATGGGACATGGTTTGGACTTGGAGGATTAGCTGCTTCTGGCAGAACATATGAAAATTGTCTTGCTATTCGTAGAGGTGTTGATTTTCTACTCAAATCACAAAGAGATGATGGTGGATGGGCAGAGAGTTACCTTTCATGTCCAAAGAAGGTATTGCCTTGGTTTATATATATATATATATATATATATATATATATATATATATATACACACACACTTTTTTTGAGTATCTTGGAAGGCAATGATTGTCTATTTATCAGAATTTTTTGAGCTTCTGATCTCATGCACTATAAGACGACAGACGCTCAACCGTATTACTAAAAAGATATCTTACATAATAGTTAGTTGGGTTTTTCTTCATTATATAAGTTCCATCCACGTGTACTTTGGCTCATTGATTTGAATACAGGTTTATGTTCCTTCTGAGGGTGATCAATTCAATTTGGTTCAGACAGCATGGGCTTTAATGGGTTTGATTCATGGAGGACAGGTTAGTTTACAAATCAAATTAACATACTCCTATAGTTACATGATTGCTTTTTTCATTCAAAGTTGTTCAAACTTTTCTTGTAAACAAGGCAAAGAGAGACCCTACACCTCTTCATCGTGCTGCAAAGTTATTAATCAATTCTCAAACAGAACTCGGTGATTTTCCACAGCAGGTATCTCCTATTGCTCCGCAAACTTCAAAACAAAAAAAAAAAAAAATCCGGAACCGTTAATCCAATAACTAAACTCTATAAGCTTACAATTTTGTTGTGCCTGGAATAGTGTTTGAATTTGCTATATACGTCCATTGTCTAACTACTTGTGCTCGACTCCAGTGATAAAGTGAGATCACTTTAGGAATGGATGTCTGGATTTGAATCTTACCAATATAAAACTGATGATTTGCTTACATTTACGGCAGGAGCTCTCAGGATCATTCATGAGGAATTGCATGCTACACTATGCATTATTTAGGAATATTTTCCCCATGTGGGCTTTGGCAGAATATCGGAGGCATGTACCATTACCTTCCAAAAATATATGAAATCAATCAGGGATTATGAGTGGTTCCAACACCGAATCAAGAAGCCTGCTGATTAATAAATGGGTATTTGAATCAAATGTGTTCGCTGCTTTGTAATAATAGATGAATTGTGATTTATGATTGATATCAGGGTAATCAATCTAAATTGCACCTTATTTTTCGGTACATTGCTTTACCGATTACGATTTTCATACATGATAATGATGCTTATTAGCATCACTAGTAACTAATGATGCTTATTAGCATCACTACTAACTGATGATGCCTAACGGGTGCATATATATTACTATTTCGAAATAAAAAAATGAAAGTTCTCTAAGAAAATGATACATGATATTTTTTTTTGGCCCTCCAATCTCCTCTGGAAATTAAAGGGCCTAATAGAAACAGCAAAAGTAAATGCAAATAGGAATGTAAATCCAAGAATCACAGCTGCAACCACTCCCAGAAAGTCATGTTTGATGCCATAATAATCTCTCACGAATTGTTCCACTGTTTGGCCACCTTCAAGAGTATCCTTAATGTCTGCAAACTGGGATGCAATTAATCGATACAAGGTCCATGACATTGGACATCCCTGATAGTAGCATCTCGACCACACAGGCATCCTCTGTTATACACAGATCAGAGAAATGGTTTAGTCCACAGGATAACTCCATATACAAAACAGAAACGGTGAGAATTTCAGAGAATTAGGGGTGGTTAACTCTCACACTTCCAGGGATGACGAAACCTGAAAAGTCGTTCCATATTACATAAAATGCTGAAGAAATTATGGATCCAATGTGGAGGTTTGGTGTCACGGCGACGGCCATCATTCCATAGCAGGTGAAGCACAGTTATGTGAAGTACATGAACAGATACCGAAAGAACTTAGCAGCAGTCCATTCGAATCCGATCATTGCATATGTGATAAGAGCATTTACAACCGTTTGTGCGAAAATGTATGGAATCTCAACCAGGATCTGTTTCAAAAGATGAGGTTGGTATAAAGATTCGGAACATTCTCCATGGTAAAAATTTCTTAAAATATGTAATAACTTATTACCTGCGCATGTGCATAGGGCAAAGCTGAATACATCCCTGCAGCTCTTTCTCTATAGAAGACAGTTCTTTCAACTGCGACTGCTGGCTGCACAGTTGATGCATTTTGTATCCCAAGGAAGAGAACTGTTGCGTATATTAAACCAGCAGAATTGCAAATGTCTTGTTCCTTGGACCTACAATGCATCGGAAATGGGAATAAGAAAAAAAAAGGGTGGAAGCAAACAGTATATTGTAATCAGAAATGCTTTTTGACACAAAAAAAAATGTCACAAATGGCATAAATGGATATAAATTGTCTAACTCACCCTTTATATGAATGGAGGGAATATTGGGAGGGAAAATGGTGAACCAAACTTGGTGCCATTGTTGCTCATTAAAGTTAAATAATTTACCAGTTAATTTATAAATATTGCTTGTGATAATTCTAAAAGAATAATTAACAAAGCCAGCTGTCGTTTTGCATTAAATAAAAAAAGTTTAATTAATATTACAATAAAAGTAACCTATCAGAATGAAATAATCTTAAATGGAACTACTAAAAGAATAATAATCTTGTTTTGAATCTGTTGATTCATATAACTCTTTGAAGATGAAAGTGACAAACGAAGTAATGCGTAGAAGGGTAGTTGCTGATGCATTCGTATATAGTGAAGATGACAATGTTTTCAATGAAGAAGATAACACAGTTGATGAAGATACTATCATAAATGAAAACTCCATGAATGCAGGAACGAGGAAGTGAACTCCATGGAGGACGGTCTTCATATTTTTGATCAAGGCGATGATGAAGACGTTGAAGGTGTTGGCATGAGTGAAACTGCCATGAATGAAGGTATGCAAGGAAGGAATTTTGTCGAGTATGTTCAACGTAATTCTGTAGATGAGAGTCCACGACCAGGTATGTGGTTTCTAGGTGTGGACAACATGTTTGAGTTTTATCAAGAGCACGCGAGATTCTAAGGTTTTAGTGTTGCAAAAAAATTATGTTCAAAGGGCCAAAAATATGATTGTATCAGTTGTGATAGGGAAAGAAAATTAAATGCTAATAAGTCATAAAAAGGATTTGTTCAATGAAGAGTTCTTAGAAAGAAGATGAAGATAAAAACAAATAAGGGTTTGTTCAATATGGACCATTCTTTTCTTAGTTTTGTTTGTATATCTACGTATTTAAACTCCCTTTGTGCCTAATAGTTGTCTTCAAAGCACTTGATTATTAAGTAACAAATAGCATACAAAAAGGATAAAGTGATGAATTTATCTGCAGAGTTTTGGCAGTCAAGTATGGGATACAAGTCTTGTCCTCCAAGGTTTGATTGCTAGCAACCTTTCTGATGAAATAGGGCCTACACTTAAGGAAGGACACAACTTTATAAAGAATTCTCAGGTTTCCAAGTTTATGTCCTTAACTGTTCTTCCTTCGTAGTATCAAGACATAAATTATAACTTCGGTCTCTCTACTCTGTTCCGACTTAAAATTTGGAAGGTCACCGAGAATCCTCCTGGTGACTTCCTAAGTATGTTTCGTCATATATCCAAAGGATCATGGACTTTCTCCGATAAAGATCATGGATGGCAAGTTTCCGATTCCATTGCAGAAAGTATGAAGGTAGTTAATTCTGTTTAAAGTTTAAATTATATTTCAAACAAGTTCAGAAAGTATTAAGTTCTCGTATATGTTTCATAGTGTTGTCTGCTTTTCTCTATGATGCCCTCGCAAGTTGTTGGTGAGAAAATGGAACCTGAGAACTTGTACGATTCTGTCAATGTATTACTTTCTCTTCAGGTATGGATTAGTCGCAATAATACAGTGCTTGTTTATATCTCATTAACCTCAGAAAGTATTTTTGTTTGCTTCTTCCTCATGCATGCTTCTTAGAAAGAAATTAACAATGAGCTAAATTTTATAAAATATTGTAGAGTAAAAATGGTGGTTTATCAGCCTGGGAACCAGCAGGAGCAAGATTATGGTTGGAGGTAACTAATTCAAGATGGTGAACTAATCTTAAAGAATTGAATTGAAAATCTTTTAAATTATCATTCCTCTAAAAGTTTTCAAGAATTTTAATTAATTACATTTGTCACACCTTACCCCTCTGTAAGGCATAACATGATCCCGTAGTATACGTAATGACTTATCGACTCCATCTACCGATAACCCATTAAATATACTACAAGGAATTTTAAAACAATTTTCTTTCTTTTTGAAAGTGGTGAGCATTTCTAGCAGGCATTAAAAACATTTAATTGAAGTTTAAAAGTTATGTAAAATTTTTGTCCATTTTTATTTTTCCGCAAATTTTTGAAAAATTTCGGCAAAGTGCCGACTGTAATTGAGAAAAACTAAAAATTTTACCTGTAGAAAACACTTCCAATATAACACTTCAATCAATCTCAACCACCATTAAAACTCAAGTCAACATAATTTTCCCCAATCTCCACAATTTAAATCAATTTTCAACTCAATTATTTCAGAAATAATACTAAATAGTTTTCATTCACATTCAATTCAAGAAACATTAATTTACATTCATCAGTATAAATTACATAAGAAAATCCAAAATAATATTATTATAAAATCTGTACAACTGCTCATGACCACTTTACAAATGTACTACAGTCAATTACATCAAAATAAATATGTACAATCAGGATATAAAATTATACCCGACAAAAGACCAGAGGTAGCTCTGAAATCCTCAGCAGCTCACTCTGCTGCTCTACTAGTCTCTCTATCTGCGACAGCAATAAACAGTCATCGCTGAGTACTATGACTCAGTGGTGTACAACATACTAAAATAAAATCTTATACATAAATCAAATCACGTTTATTCAAATATGGTACTGAAAATGAAAACATATACAAACACAATTTATAATTTTAGTCAAAACAGTCTCATTTCAGAAGTCTCAAAACAGATTTCATAAAAACACACAGTTATATCATGCCATCAGCACAATGTTCATCTCAATAGCCGAAGGCTTATGAGAAATCTCAAGGCTAGCTAGCTCAAACTATGGGTACCCATTCAATTTCTTCCTCTACTAGCACATAGCTCAACACTTCAGCCAGAGAGGGAATTCAAAATTCAAAACTAATTCCTCCTACTAGGTATGCTAGTGAGGCATTCAGATATATGGTCATGACACTGTGGTTTCAAAACTATCTTAACATTTTACTAACCATTTATTGGCAATTCAAACAAATACAACTAAATTGCTAATAATTTAGGTCAAAAGTATAATATTCATTTCATTCACAAATATGCAATAAAAATAAATCATAATTTATTCATCAAAACAAATTGTCAAGAGAATTTACAGAAAAATTTTATATTGTGCACAAACCTTATGCGAGTCGCCTCTAGGCCTTGACTCGATGTCTCGGGTTCTTTTTCTGTATTTTTTCAACTGAAACACATAATTTTACAGTGTTGTTGTTTTATAAAATATAATAAATTCACAATTACTTTTGTCTAGCTCTAATATGCTTAATTTAACATTATTTGAATTTTGCATTTTAATGTTATTATTCACGACACTATTCAAGTCAAATTGTTAACTTTCTTATGCTTAATAGGTATGAGAATTTCAATTTCACCCACATACCACATTTTAGTTGCTTAATTTGTTGATCTTGGTTGCCCCTTCAATTTTTAGGTCTCCTAGGCACAATTTTAAATTTTCAGTTTTGATGTTACATTTTATCTTGTTCAATTAATCTTATTGTTGTGGGAATTTGGCTAAGTATTTTTCATAGAAGTTGTTCCTTATTGTCTTAGCTTTAATCTCCTTTTTGAATCACTACATTCAGAGTTTTGTAGCCCAAGATATAGCCATTTGAACATGGCTAGCCGGATTGGCCTAACTTTCAGTTACAGGCACCTAATTTGGTTACAGTAGTTTTGGACTACTAATTTTAAGTGGCAAAATGACTGGGTTATGGGCAGAATTTGGGTTGGTGTTCTTCATTAAAGTTGTAGTGCTATGTTATACCTTTCCAATGCCATAAAAATCAGGTCATTTGGACCTGTATAGCCCAAGTTATGGCTAAATGAACAAACACTATTCATTTGGTCATTTTGGTACAATAGTAGTGCACCACACTCGGGTTTGACCTAATTATTCACTATGTTAATGTCATTTTCTGGGCATTGTTCCTGAATGAAAAATGTGCCATTATGTGTTTATTTTCATTCCTAATTAGCCTCACACCAATTGAGTTAGTAAATTTTCAGTTTTAGTCTCTGAAAAAGACCTAGTTCAAGCTGCTAGAATAGTGACCCTAACCAATCCGAATTGCACTTGGTTTCTACCAATTCAAACATATCACAAATGGTCCCAATTGACCATTTCTCACCTCAATTAAGATCATTTGCATCAATTAACCATTTCCTACAATTTTTCTCCTAATTTCAAGAGGTTAAGAACCCTAATTACACAATTATGCAATCTAATGCAATTAAAGTTTATAATCAACCTCTATACACTCAATTCAACTTAACTAATACTTCAATTCCATCAAAATCATGAAATTTCAATACCCTTATAGGTTGGCCGAAAATCCCATTCAGTCCCCCAATGATAATTTTCTTTTGATTTAAGTTCAATTCTAGGTTAACTTAACTAAGAACATGAAAATTTAACAAAAGATGTCAAGTTTAAGTACTAACCTTTGTTTGATCTCTACTTCTTCAATTTCTTCCTTTTTCTTCCTTTCTTTCCTTCCTCATTCTTCTTCTCAAGTGAAGATAACAAGCTTTAATCAAAGAAATTTGAGGGATTTATGGGTAATTTAGGGGTTTAAGAGTTTGATTTCATGCTTTAATGGAATTTTTTTTTATGAGAGAACAAATGGGAGAGAGAGAGCTACAAAAATTTGGAGAAGAAGAAGAAAAAAATTTTGTCTTTTTAATTTTGTTTTTATCTCCATTTATGCCATAATTGACTTAGTCAAAAATTCGGGTAAAATAATTTTAATTTTAACATTATTCATGATGTCACCTAATGATGTAATAATCCATTTCTTTTCCCTTTTTCTTTTTCATTAATTTTTTATATAGTTCTTTAATTTAATTCTCGATTCTAAAATTTTTATTTCTCGATTTTATTGGGCCAGTTAAGTCGAGTCACCTCTAGGGTGAATTAACCAAATTGCCCCTCGCCGATTCGATTCGTTTGCAAGTAATTCGATATTTCTTTCGAATCCCTGACCTAATTATTTGACCAACTTATCAGTTCTTTTCTGTGGTTTTCTCTTTTCCACTAGGTTCACAATAGTCCTAAGGACCACGGCGTCACATTTTTTGGTTCAAAATTCGAGTTAAGACTGACCTTGCAGTCACTTCCCGGGAAGGTCACCCATCGCTGTGACTCCCGACTCATTTAATCTTTTGTGTTCTGTTTTTCTTATTTATACTTAACTATCGACAATCATTAATTATTTACATTCGGGCTTATCTAGGCGTCTTAGATTATCGGACCGACACGATCCAGACGATGAAATATACCAGGCTAGGCATATAGAGGTGTTACAACATTTCCCCTTTTTAATTAGTGGCTCAATCCTGTGGAGTTTCTCGAAGACCTTGTAATTGAGCATGAGTGAGATTTCTATAGCATGCAAAGTTTTCTTTAGCATGTCTAGATTATGTGAGTTCTAGATGACATAAAATAGTTGTCGTGGAGTGTACTTCATTATCAATCCAGGCCTTGGTTCTACTCAAGAAGTTATATCCTGAGCACAGGAAGAAAGAGAGTGAAACGTTCATCATAAATGCTGTGCAATTCCTTGAACACATACAAAAGCCTGATGGTTCAGGGTATGGTTAATTTACTAGTGATTGCTGGCTGTATAAACCCAAAATATCTGCAGAAATCAGTTATATATATAACAAGGATTACCTAAGGTATGGAAATTGGGAATATGCTTCCTTTATGGCACATGGTTTGGGCTTGGAGGGTTAGCTGCTGCTGGCAAGACTTACAAAAATTGTGCTGCTATTAGTTAAGGTGTGGATTTTCTTCTTAAATCACAAAGAGATGATGGTGGATGGGGAGAAAGTTACCTTTCCTGCCCAAAGAAGTTAGCCCCTTTGGATTTTACTTAAAATTAGGTGCTGCCTTTGATTATTTCTTCACCAACCATGCGTATACTTTGTTACAGTTATATACTCCTCTTGAGGGTAGCCGATCAAATTTGATACAGACTGCCCTGGCTATGATTGGTTTGATTCATGGCGGACAGGTGTCAGTTTATGCTTGTAACTCAAACATCTAATATCCAATCTCTTCCTGGATTGTTTTTATCCCACAATTCAAACTCAGAGAGTAAATTCTATATTTTCATGTACAAATATGATAGGCCCAAAGAGACCCTACACCTCTACATCGCGCTGCAAAGTTGTTAATCAATTCACAGACAGAACTTGGTGATTATCCACAACAGGTCTATATCTCATTGAATTGAACATATATATACGTGTATGGTATACAATCAAACATTGTTGCATTTCCATCTTAACCTTTTTTCCTTTTAGAGTGTATTTTAATAGATGGAGATTTAAAATGAAATAGGATTTCAATTGGACATTATATTAAATAAGCAAAGGTAAAGATCAGAGAAAGAGAAGAACCACAACATGTGTTAGTAAATTACAGTATGCTTTTTCTTCATATTCAAACGTTTACTATTGACATGCTTATGAATTTAAGGCAGGAAATAATGGGAGTGTTCATGAGGAATTGTATGTTACACTACTCGGCATATAGGAATATTTTTCCCATGTGGGCTCTGGCAGAATACCTCCGCCACGTTCCTTTGCCTTCCAAAAATATCTAAATCAAGTCTAAAGTGTTGGCAAATGTAAGGTTTTTCTAAATAATTACTATAATTAATAATTAAGATAAAATAAACTATATTCATGTATCCAGAGGAATAGAAAGTTAAGTACCTGAATTAGGATGATTAAATAATTATTTGTATATCTGGGAAGGTGTGATTAGACATTGACCTTTGTATCTAAGAATGTGTGCCTAACCCTATTGTATTATATTATATATGTGAGGGGCATGGAAATGACTATGGAGATGAAGTGGAAGGCTATGCAAATAAAGTGAATGTTTATGGATATGAATGTGTGAATCACCTCCTTCCCTTCCAAGTATTTATCCGTTTATATCACAATTTAATTTTAATATTTTTAAATTTTATATAATTAATAAATTTAAAATATTAAATTAAATTATTAATTTAATGTAACTAACTAAGTCCATAACTCAATTTGATAAAAAATTAACAGTCAAATTAATTAAATAATTACCCTTATAAGTAAATATTATTTAATAGGTGTTATTTTTTTAGCGTCTAAAAATATCTACTAAAAATAATCATGAAAGTGAAGCAGTAGTCAAGTGGATAAAATGGTGTGAATGGCTAGTTGTGGGAGTTATGGGTGGTTACAAGCAGTTATGAGTGGTTATGGATAGCGGGCAATGGTGAGAAGAAAGTGTAAGTGGTGGCGGAGGTGGTAACCATCAAACAAATATTTTTCTATAAATCGATGTGTTAGGCTTCATTTAGGGGGACACAACAATAATTTTGATAGACATAATGTCTTAACTCAATTTTTTTTATAGTTTAACAATCTCTTTATATTTTCAAGTAATTTTTTATATTTTAGTCTAGTCTCAATTTCAATTTTAGTATTTCATTTTTAATTTAAGCAATCAATTTACTTTTCCCCTGAAAATATTTCTATCCTTATAATCAATCTTTTCAGTTTTCAATACAATTTATAATTTCCTGTTCATATTCTAGTTTATGCAAATCAGCTCTTTAATTTCAAGCAAGTTAATAATTTTCTACAAATGTTTATATTTTCAAGCAAATTAGTCTTTTAATTTCTCAAAACTCTCAATTACATTTTATGCACATATTTATATTTTCTCAGCAATTAATTTTTTCAATCAAGCATAAATTTTATATTTTCTACACATATTTACTTTTCGAAGCAATCAACAATGATCAGCGTTTACTTTTCAAGCACAACATTTGCTCTTTTATGTATAAGTGATCTTTTAATTTTTTAACAGTCTGTTTTAATTCTCAAACTTTTCAAGTTGATCAAGTAAAAATCTTGACAAAACACATCGATAAAATCAAAGAATTCAAGGAAAATTTAATTATTTATTTCTCACCAATTGCTCCAATTAAAAATCAAACCGACGTAAATACATTTACAAATAGGATTATATGCGTCCTTGGTACGCCCACAATCTAACTATTACGTACAATTAGTTTACACGAAAACACTATCAATTTTGATTTTGTTAACATGTGGTATCATAATTGCTAAAGAACATGCTAGTTAGTTTAGGCAACCCCCATTTCCATAGCCACACTTAGGCCACAATTAATTTAATCAATAATAATTATATACACTAATTAATATATAATCCCATGATCATTATCTTCATCCCATATTTGTAGCCTACGACTACTCTTAAGCCTTATTCAATAAGGATTAATGATGCATACATTTTGCATAGTCATTTAGGTCTAATTTCATAGTCATTTTATTTTATTATTAGTTATTTTTAGCTAATTTCATTAGTTATTTAGTTAGTTTTTCATAATTGTCAATTTTGGATTAATTTGTAATTTTTACTTTGTTTTGTAGGAAAAATGGTGTTTTTGAAGGACTGAAGAGAAATTTTGCCATTGAGGAGTGACTTCTACAGCCAAAGATGTCAAAAACAAGTTTTTAAGCTGAAATATGCATTGACCAAATTGTGCATAACTTGCCGCATAAGCTATCTGGTTGCATAAGGAGAAAAATTACTGTTCCAATACTGCGAAATGTGCATAAGGAAGTGCATAGCTTATGAACATTCACGCCTCCCTTATTCACTTTCACAGAATTGTGCATAACCTATGCACCAAGTCATGCGATTTCGCATAAGTGAACGAAACCAGCCCAAAACTGCATAAGGGACTGCATGACTTATGCAGTCCACTTATGCAGTCCCATAAAGAGTTCATTAATGAGCTGGCAGAAGATTCTCTCAGAAAATCTCTCCTCAAACACACCATTTTAGGGCTCCATGTCAGAAAATGCTATAAATAGTCCCATTTCCCATTTTAGAAGGGGACAAAAAAGAGCGAGAAAGGAAAGGAAGAAGAGAGAGGCGGTGAAGAGTCACTTTTACCTTCCCCACCATTTTCAACCAAGATTTGCAGATTTCTTTATTTCCTTATATTTTTCCTACATTTCTAGTGTTTAGTTTCTTGTTCCTTAGCTTAGATTAAAGCTTTATTTCCATTTAAACTCAATATATCTTGTAAGCATTATGGATAGTGTGTAGTTTTATTTTGATTCTGGAGTAAGGGTTGTAATATTTGAGATATTTTATGGATTTTGATTGGGTAATCCATATTTAGTGGTCTTAATGAGTTTTATTCATTTCTTGTGTGCTTAATGACATGCTTAGTGTAGGATCCCATTAAGTGATATTCTTAATCCATGGTTGAGGCACCGAAAGGAGAAGGCCCTGTGATAGATAATCAAGAAATTGGACTTAATTAACTTAGACCTAGAAATAGGCTAAGGATTAAGAGGATTCACAGATTAATTAAAGAACTTAATGGGTCTTAATTAACTCTAAGTCCATGAAAGTAGGATTAGATTGATTAAGGCACTCTTTGTCCCACTCGAAAGGGTATTCAAAGGATTCAAGAATTAATCTCCTTAAAACCCGTAAGTTCTACGAGATTGGATAACCAATTTAAAATCCCAAAATAGCTTGAATATGAAATCCCGAACTCCAAAATCGCCTTTTTATCTTTGATAATTTTCAGTTGAATTTAATTGCTTGCCAATTTAAATCTTGCCATATTTGAACTTGCTTATTTCAATTTGATGCAATTTTAGTTTAATTAATACATTGTTGGATAGATTATTAATTTTGCACAAATAGATTTAATTCTCCAATACCCATCAATTTATTGCTTTATATCTCAAGGATAGTTCTATTTAGTCAACTTTTTATATCAAAAATTCAATCATTAACACAACTCCTCGTGGGAACGATATCTTTTCTATATTACTTGTACGACCCGTGCACTTGCGGTTGGGCCACATCAAGTTTTTGGTGCCGTTGCCGGGGAGTTGTTTCTTTAAGATTGAATTCTTGATTATTTTAGTTGCTTATAGTTTTATTTTTGTTATCTTTTCATTTTGTGTTTGTTTGTTCTTTTTCAGGTACTTTTAATCTTTTATGAGAAGAGCTAGAAGCATAAGTGACACATCCTTATTGTTCAATCCTGAAATTGAGAAATTTTGTAAAGCCAACAAGAAAGAAACCAGAAGAAGAAAAGAAGCTTTGAGAGAAACTGAATTAGAAGCAGACATGGCTGATGAAAGAATTAGAATTGGTGGTAATGCTAGAATTGATTGAAATAATGAAAATACAGCCCAAGGTGAAGAGATTATAAATGCTAATGTGCCTAGGGGAAGTATGATGGATCATGCTTTTCCTCGTTTTGATGACTTGAGAGAGAGCATAGCAAGACCAAGAATTGATGCAAATAGTTACAAGATGGATTTTGGGGTTCTTCAAATGATTCAAAATTCTCAATTTGGAGGACATCCTTCTGAAAATCCACACACACATTTGAAAAAGTTTGCTATGATTTGTGACATGCAAAAACAACCTGGAGTGTCTCATGATGCAGCAAGATTGAAGCTATTCCCATTCTCTTTGAAAGATAGAGCATTGGATTGGCTGGATTCTTTACCTCACAACTCTATTACAAATTGGAAGCAACTCACTGATGCGTTTCTTGCACAATATTTTCCACCTGGAAAAACTCAAGAATTGAGGAATCAAATGACAGCTTTTAGACCAAGAGAAGATGAAACTCTTTATGAATCATGGATGAGATGGAAGGAATTAGAGAGACAATGCCCACATCATGCCATTCCGAAATGGATGATAAACCAGAATTTCTACACAAATGTCACTCCTGCAATTAGAGGGATTATTGATGCTCAAACAGGAGGAGAATTTATTATGAAGCATGAAGATGAAGCTTATGAGCTATTGGAGAAAATTGCAAAGAACACTCATCTTTGGAGTAGTCCAAGAGGACCAGCTCCAACTCAAAAAAGGCAAGCTGCTGGAATGTATGATCTTGATCCGTTCAACATGATTAATGCAAAGTTTGATGCACTTACAAATGTCTTGGCTAAGAAGATGGAAGATTTAAGTATGTTGGTTAGTTCATCATCATCATCTGGAAGTTCACAATAAGTGGCTTATGCAGAGGGAACTACCAGCTGTGGAGTAGATTATGGAGAACAAGCTGCATATGTTGGTAATTATGGAAACAAGTAAATGGGGAATTCTTACTCTCAAACTTATAATCCAAATTGGAGGAATCATCCCAACTTTTCATGGGGAAATCAGCAAAGTCAAGTTCCAAATCAGAATTTTCAACCACAACAGCAACAAGGAATTCCATATCAGCAAAATAGGCAACCATTGCCTAATTTTCAGTGAAAACTATGAATCCTCCACCAAAACAGCAGAATAAAGTTCCACCACGAAGCTTTATTACATGATTCTTGCTAACCAAAATAAGCATGATGAGGAGATGAGAGAGATGAAAGCAAGGATGGAATAAATGCAAACACATAACAGAATGCTGGAAAATCAGATTGCACAACAAGCATCCTCCTCAGGTACCAAGTCTTTTGGAAAACTTCCAAGTCAACCAGAAAACCCAAGAGAGCAATGTCAAGCTATTACTTTAAGAAGTGGGAAAGTTGTAAATGATGAGAAGAGTGAAAATAGTGAGAAGAGAGAAAATGAGAAAGAAAGCGTGAGAGTGAAAAACAAGAAAGTGAAAGACAAGAGAGTGCAAAAAATGTAAAGAGGAAATTGAAGAGAAGGAAGAGAAGTATATACCTCCACAGGCCCTACAAGCCACAACTTCCCTTTCCACAAAGATTTCACAAAGCCAAGCTTGATAAGCAATTTGGAAAGTTTTTAGAGGTTTTGAAGAAGCTTTATATAAATGTGCCGTTTGTTGATGCTCTTTCACAAATGCCCTCTTATGCAAAATTCTTGAAAGAAATTCTCTCAAACAAGAGGAAACTTGAAGATCATGAAACTGTAGCTTTGACAGAAGAATGTAGTGCTATCCTCCAAAGGAAACTTCCTCCAAAGCTCAAGGATCAGGAGTTTTCAATTCCATGCCATATTGGGGAATCATGTTCTACAAAAGCTTTATGTGATTTAGGGGCTAGTGTTAGCCTTATGCCCCTTTCCATTTATGAGAAGCTCAATATGGGAGATCTTAAACAAACCCACATTTCTCTTCAGTTAGCTGACAGATCAATCAAGTATCCTAAAGGGATTTTGGAGAATGTGCCTCTGAAGGTTGGAAAGTTCTATATATCTGTTGACTTTGTCATCCTGGACATGGAGGAGGATTCTAATATTCCAATTATCTTGGGAAGACCCTTTCTAGCTACAGCAGGAGCATTGATTGATGTTAAGGGAGAAAAATTGACTCTTAGAGTTGGTGAAGAGCAATTGGTTTTCAATATTAATAACACTATGAAGAAGCATCATTCTGAAGCTGATACTTGCTTGAGAGTTGATATTATTGATGAGCTGGTTGAAGAACACTTCAGAAAGAAATATCCAGAAGATCCACTTGAAAATTGTTTGGTTCATGGAGGAGGCATAGACTATGACAACCCTCATGTGGCTGCATATGCTCAACATTTAGAGGGAAGTCCACCATTCATTTCTGCTCCAGTTTTTCAACTCACACAAAAGGAAAAAGCAGAATCTAAGCAACCATCATTCAAGGAAGAAGATGCACCTAAGGTAGAACTTAAGCAACTTCCTTCTCAGCTCAGGTATGAATTTCTTGGCACCAATAACACTTATCCAGTAATTGTAAATGCAAACTTGAGTACCTTAGAGGCTGATAAGTTGTTAAGAGTGTTGAGGCAATTTAGGAAAGTTTTAGGGTATACCATAGATGACATTAAGGGAATAAACCCACACTTTTGCATGCACAGAATCAGTTTGGAAGAAAATTGTAAGCCATCTATTGAACATCAGAGGAGGTTGAACCCAAATATGAAAGAAGTTGTTAAAAAAGAAATTTTGAAGTTGCTTGATGCAGGGATCATATATCCCATCTCGAGACGATGCCAGGTGAGCCCAGTACATGTTGTCCCAAAAAGGTGGAATGACGGTGGTCAAAAATGAAAATAATGAATTAATTCCCACGAGCAGTGACTAGTTGGCGAATGTGCATAGATTACAGCAAATTAAATGTAGCCAATAGAAAAGATCATTTTCCACTTCCCTTCATTGATCAGATGTTAGAAAGACTGGCTAGGCATTCTTACTTTTGCTATTTAGATGGATATTCGGGTTTTCAAATCCTATCCATCCAAATGATCAAGAAAAACCACTTTTACTTGTCCATATGGAACCTTTGCTTATAGGAGGATGCCATTTGGGTTGTGTAATACACGACCACTTTTCAAAGGTGCATGATGGCAATCTTCTCGATTTCATTGAAGACATAATGGAGGTTTTTATGGGCGATTTTTGTTTATGGATCTTCATTTGACATATGCTTGGCTAACCTTTCTAAAGTTTTGCGGCGATGTGCGAATCTTGACCTTGTGTTAAACTGGGAAAAGTGTCATTTCATGGTTCAGGAAGGGATAGTGCTTGGACATTTGGTATCTAACAGAGGAATAGAGGTTGATAAAGCCAAGGTTGAAGTGATAGAGAAGATGGCTCCTCCTACCAATGTCAAGGGAATTCGAAGTTTTCTAGGACATGCCGGGTTCTCTGAGGCCTTTATCAAGGATTTTTCTAAAATAGCCAAACCTTTGTCTAATTTGTTAAGTCATGACATACCATTTGTATTTGACCAAGAGTGTTTGGATGCCTTTTGCAGGTTGAAGCAAGCTCTTATCACTGCACCAATCATGCAACCACCTGATTGGAGCCTACCTTTTGAAATTATGTGTGATGCTAGCAACTATGCAATTGGAGCTGTTCTTGGTCAAAGAAAGGACAAAAAGGCTTATGCTATTTATTATGCTAGTAGAACACTGGATGAGGCTCAAACAAATTATGCAACAACTGAAAAGAAATTTTTAGCAATTGTCTTTCCATTGGAAAAGTTCAGACCTTACATTATTGACTCAAAGGTGGTTATATTTTCAGATCATGCAGCCATCAGGTATTTGCTCCGTAAAAAGGAGGCTAAACCTAGGCTCATTAGGTGGATTCTAATGCTACAAGAGTTTGACTTAGAGATTAGAGATAAGAAGGGAGCTGAAAATGTAGTTGCTGATAATCTTAGTAGGTTGAAATTGGATGATGAAGAATTGGATGAAATCCCTATTGATGAGTTTTTCTTGGATGAACAACTTTTCTCTCTTATTGCTAAACTACCTTGGTATGCAGACTTTGTGAATTATCTATCTTGTGGAGTTTTACCTCTAGGAATGACATGGCAACAAAAAAGTTTTTGCATGAGGTGAAGTTTTATAGATGGGATGATCCTTTACTCTTTAGGAGATGCTGTGATGGTTTAATAAGGAGATGTATTCCTGATGATGAGACACAGAGTATTATGCATCATTGCCATGCTTCTGATTATGGAGGACATTTTGGAATCTCCAAAACAGCTAGTAAAATTTTGCAAGCTGGTTTCTTTTGGCCAAATCTTTTTAAGGATGTGAGGAAATTTGTGTTGGAATGTGACAAATGTCAAAAGAGTGGAAATTTGTCAAAAAGAGATCAAATGCCCCTAAATGATATTCTTGAAGTGGAATTATTTGATGTTTGGGGAATATATTTTATGGGGCCATTTCCTCCTTCATTTGGTAATAGATACATCTTAGTTGGAGTTGACTATGTGTCAAAGTGGGTGGAAGCTATTGCAACTCCAACTAATGATGCTAGAGTGGTAGTGAAATTCCTGAAGAAATTTGTCTTGAGTAGATTTGGAGCTCCTAGGGCTGTAATTAGTGATGGGGGTTCCCATTTTTGCAATAAGCAATTTGAGAGCTTAATGAGGAAGTATGATGTAGTGCACAAGATAGCTACCCCATACCACCCTCAAACTTCAGGACAAGTTGAAATTTCTAACAGAGAGCTCAAACATATCTTGGAGAAAACAGTGAACAATTCTCGGAAAGATTGGTATATCAAACTAGATGATGCTTTATGGGCATATAGGACTGCTTACAAAACCCCTATAAGAACTACTCCCTTTAGGTTGGTGTATGGTAAGTCTTGTCATTTACCTATGGAGCTAGAACATAGAGCATATTGGGCCATTCAGACCTTGAATTTTGATCTTAAGCAAGCTGGTGAGAAAAGGCTATTGCAACTTAATGAGCTTGAAGAATTGAGGATGGATGCTTATGAAAGTGCCCGTATTTACAAAGAAAGAACCAAAGTTTGGCATGATAAGCATCTTAGGAAAGAGGAATTCAAAGAGGGTGATTTAGTTTTATTGTTCAACTCAAGATTGAAATTGTTCCCTAGAAAACTTAAGTCAAGGTGGACTGGTCCATATAGATTTTCTAAGGTTTTCCCTTATGGAGAAATTGAAATTTTGAGTGAAAAATCTGGGAATTTTAAGGTCAATTGTCATAGATTGAAACATTACATAGGAGACCCAATAAAAGGAGCAAGCTGTTACAAGCTCTCCAATCCCTCACCTCTTTTGATGAAATACATGAAAAGTCCATTAAGGACTATAAATTAGCCCTCTTGGGAGGCATCCCAAGTCCTTTTATTTTGCTTTTCTTTGATTTACTTTCATTTTCATTGCTTTTGTTTTATCTTGAATCTCCCCAAATTCAATTTTTGACATTGTTGAATCTTGTCCCTTGTAGATGTATTTAAATGCAGGAAGGTTGGTGAACATCTGGTGAGTGATTCTTAACATGAAAAATATGTCCTTCAAACTCTACCAAAAACTTATTGGTTTTTGCTGCATAACCTGTACAGGAGCTGCTATCTGGTTTATGCAGAGGAAAAATGAAATCTGCGACAAAGAGGGTGTCTGCGGATGGCTTATGTTCTTGGTGAGGTTGGGTGTGTAACTTTTAAGTATATGTGCTTTTAATGTTAATATGGTGGTAAGTGAGTCATTTTTGCAGTTATGAGCTTATTTGGGATGTGAGATTTAAGGTGGAAATTGTAACACCCCAAATTTTATTATTTATGAGTATTTTTGGTATTTTAATTTTATTTGAATTTTAGGAATTTTTTTGAGATTTTTCGGATTTTAAAAATCGGGTTCGATTTTCCGAAAATATAAACTTTGATGATTTTAAAAATTAATTTAAAGACCATGTGGCAAAACTAAAAATATATTTGGAGTCTACGTATTTTTCTGAGTTTTCGGAAATTTTTTTCGGAATTTTTGGACCTCGTTTTCGGTCCCGAGGCAGAGTAAAAATTCAAAATTTTGTATTTCGATCGAACCGGCCGAATCGAACCGGACCGGATCGGACCGGTCGAATCGAACCGGCTCCCTTTCCTTTTTCTTTTCCCGCGCGCGTCGTCCCTCTCTTTTCTCTTTCTTTTCTCTCTCCTCCTCCCTGCTGTGGCGTCGCTCCGATTTCTCGGCCAAATTCGGATCCGTACCGATTGGGCCGGGTCTTGTGTCTAAAATCATCTACTCGTGAGCTTTCCATAGACACTAAGAACGCCGAAATCCATCGAGCGGTTTGTCAGATTTTGCTCGGGAAGATTTTAGCCCATTTCGACTTTTGGGCTAGATTTCTCGAAAATCGTGAATCCCACGAGGAAAGCGAGGCCACCGGACGCTCCATTCGTCGAGAGCCGCGCGACATAAATTTAATTTTTCGACACCGTTTTTGGTGGGTCCCACGGAACCGCGGTGTAATTTCGAGTATTAAATGAGCTTAGAAAATTCTGAAAAATTTATGTGCTAACCCCCGTGTTATGGGCTTCGTGTAGGTATCATCGATTCACGGAAATTCGGCGATTGGCCAAGATGCGCAAATTTGGGCGAACGGACCGTGGCCAGGAAAAGTCTCGAATTGGGCGAGGTTTTGGCTAGCCCCATTGTCGGATGTCGGCGCGTCCCGAAGTCGGAATCGGCAAAGGTAAACCCGAACCTAGTTTTTACGTAATTTTCTAGTGCTTAAATAGGATTAAAAATCCATAAAATATTCGTGGTAGCTTAGAAAATTACGATTCTTTTGCAATAGCTTAGTAATATTGCTAAGGACCGCGGGGCAAAGTTTTATAATTTTTAGAGCTTGTTTGGGCGGTTTTGCAAAAATGATCAATAATAAAGACTAAATTGAAATTTTGCGTATTGTGATGGATGATTGATTTGATGGGCCCGGGAGAAATTGTGTGATATGATTGAGCTGTTGATGTATGGATTGTGAGTATAGAAGTGCGTTTTTAGCCCTTTGCGGGTTGGGTAGGTCCTAGGTATAGGGAGACTCTGCGGATTTTCTGCACGACTTAGGGCGTAATTGGTCTTTTTCTTTATTTGTATTGAGTCAGTTGTATTAAATAAATGTAATATGATTGTCGGTGAGCGGACAGCCTTCTTCCTCCGCCCGGCCGCCCGATAATTTGTCGTCAAGTCTGTGAGTAAAATATTAATTTTAATTGTAATTTCGATATTATTATATGTTCGGATGCCCATGCATCACTTATATGCATATATTTATTTAGTTAAACTCTAGGCACGATTTATGTTGCATTCATAAGCTTAATATGCCATGGATGTTGTTGTGGTAATTTGGAGGCGGTGTGCGTGCGTTGGCGTCGTGTGATGTGGTGTGGACTATGGATAGGATGGGGTAGTCACGGCTTGAGTAATTCATTGGGACCCGTTCCTTGAGGGTAGTCACGGCTTGAGTAATTCATTGGGACCCTCGATTTGGTTATTAAGTGGAAGTCAGAGCTTGAGTAATTCTGGCACGGGTTGGATTTAAGAGAGGCGTATAGGATCGGCTCCCATATGTTATAATTGATACTACGGGTGTGTGAGTGCTCCAAATTACCTTTTTGATGTTATGATGTGAAAATGTTGTTTATGTTGCATTTCACTCTCTGAGTGCATTAGTTGAGATAGTTATAGAGATTATAGTTAAGATTGATATTTTACTCTGCAGTCGACGCTCACTCTGTTCAAAAATTTTTCTGAGCCACGGAGGATATTTTGTTGCAGGTTAACTTTGCCTTTTTACCTCGCGAGTTGTTTATCAATATTGTGTAATTTTAATTACTCCTAGAATTTCCGCATGTGTTAGCGGTAATTATTTGAAATTGATGCGTAATATTATATTCATGTTGGACTGTAAACTTAATATTTTAAGTCATTTGATGGATTGGATGAGGAGAGTGAGCTCCCATTTATTATTATGTTGATGAGTATGTGGAGGGTGAGCTGAGCTCCCCAATGGATTGTTTATTGTGTTTACAATTCGGGTGAGTCTAAAACTCCCAGTTGGAAAGTCCATTTTATGGCCGGAATCTGTCCGTTTGTTTTCTTAAAATTTGGCCCAAATGGGCCTTAGAGTTGGGTTAATGAATAGTTAAGGCTTACTACGGGCCTCGGGGCTTTAGGTGGCCAGTCCTAGTCTTGTCCGGCCCATAGGTTGGGTCGTGACAAATGTGGTATCGAGCTTAGGCTCCAGTTCTTAGGGAATGTTGTCTAAAGTGTTGGAAAAAGTCTAATAGGAGTCACATGCGGAAAAATAGGGTCCATATTATTCGTCTTGCATTGTCGTCTTTGCTTCTAGTTTACTTCATATATTGTGTGTAAATATGAGTCTATAGAGTGTGCAATGTGCGATTTTGAATTTTGTGGGCTAATGCTCTTGAATTTCGGAAAATGCGTAGAAGCGAGAGCTGCCCTTGCACGAGCGGATGTGCTGGCGAGGTGTCGGCCAGGATGGCGCTGCCAGGAGGCGGGGTAGGAGGCCTAGAGGCTGCTCAAGTAGAAGAAGCGACTACCCACGATTCGAGCAGTCTTTCATGGCACGAGGTCCCATGGACCCCATGGCGGCTACTCTAGGCGATGCGAGAGAACCATCGACATGATGGCGCGATATATAGTCCACCCTCCACAGCGGCGATCCACGCACCAAGAGGAACCTTACAAGCAGATCATAAATTTTAAGAAGTTGGTGCACAGTACCTATGATGTGTCGAGCGATGCATATCGATTTTTGGATTCTGAGACGGCGAGGAGAATTCTGATTGGTGATAGAAGATTGATAGAATGTATGCAGCATGTCATGGGGCCCATGCCTAGACAATGGATGAATGACTACGTATTACCCCGGATGGAGGGTTTGACATGGGCTCAGTTTGTGAAACTTTTTATCAATCGGTTTGTGCCAGAAAGCTTCAGAGATCAGAAGCGGTGGGCCTTTGAGGCCTTAAGGCGAGAATGGCAGTGCAGTAGATGAATATGCTCTGAGAATTTACGGAATTGAGATATGCCCCTACAGCAGTAGCTACATAAACTATGAAGGTGAAGAGGTTCCTAAAGGGGCTTGACAGGAGGTATGCGAACCTGGCCATGATGTCGGATCAGTCTTTTGATGTGGTGGTTGATCGAGCCAGACAGATTGAGATTAGCTATCTTTGTGCATGGCATGAAAGAGCAAAGAAAAAGCAGGCGAGAGGGTTCCTCGGTGTCCCTTCCATGGGTACTCCGGACGGTGGTGGCGAGTAATTACGAGAGGAAAGGGTAGGAGCAAGAAAGTGGTTTTGAACCACGGACCACGAGATTGACCGAGTGCGGATCAGCGGTGGTCACGATTGAAATCGCGATTAGTGCAGTTGAGATCCTCCTTGGCACCTTGTGCAGTGTGGAAGAGGACATTGAGGACCTTGTTTGATGGGATTAGGAGTATGCTTGAGTGTAGCCAGCGGTCACTTTGCTGAAGAATGCCCCATGTTGGCGAGCCACGGATGGGGTCACGAGGTTACATTGCGAATGTTCCTCGGCGATTGTATCGGTGCTTCCAACATGGCGGCGATCGATTCGATGGCCTGAGGCCGAGACAAGGGGCGTGGATTTGGAGGCGGTCGGGAGGTAGAAGTCGATGTCGAGTTACGCCACTCGGGGTAGAGTCAAGCTCGGGTTTTCACGACCCACCGGGATGCTCAAGCTTCAAATGCGGTTGTGGCGGTATTCTTACAGTACATTCTTATGAGGCTCGTGTTTTGATAGATCCGGGTGCTACGCACTCATTTGTCTCCCCTGTGTTTGCCATGAGGTTGGGTAGAAACCCCACAACTTTAGAGTGCCCTTTGTCAGTAGCTACCCCACTTAGTGACAACATAGATGTAGACATGGTATTTCCGGGTAGCCCAGTGGTAGTGGATGGAAAGATCCTCCCGGCAGACTTGGTTCCTTTACCGATGTGGATTTCGATGTAATCACAGGGATGGATTGGTTGGCAACTCACTATGCCACCTTAGGCTGAGGAACAAAAGGTGTATTTCCACATACAGTGTGGAAGAGTTTAGTTTTGATGGTGACAGGAGCGTGGCTCCATATAATTTGGTGTCAGCAATTAGTGCTAGAAAAATGTTGAGGCGTGGATGCCAAGGGTATTTGGCATTGGTGAGAGATACATCTGTAGAAGGTGTCAGCATGGAAAATGTTCCTGTTGTCAGAGAATTTATGGATGTCTTCCCAGAGGAGCTTCCAGGGTTGCCACGAGGAAGGGAAATAGAGTTTTGCATCGATGTTGTGCAGGTACAAACCCCATATCGATGCCACCTTACGAGGATGGCACCAGTGAATTGAAAGAGTTGAAGGAGCAACTACAAGAGCTTTTGGACAAGGGTTTCATACGTCAAGCACTTCACCACAGGGTGCTCTGTTTTATTTGTGAGAAAGAAGGATGGGTCATTGAGGTTGTGTATCGACTACAGACGGTGAACAAGGTGGTATGAAGAACAAGTATCCACTTCCTCGGATCGATGATTTGTTTGATCGGCTCAAGGGGCTAGATTCTTTTCCAAGATAGACTGCGATCGGGTTACCATCGATTGAGAATCGGGAATGAGGGCGTGTCCAAAGCGGCTTCGAGGACAAGATATGGTCATTATGAGTTCTTGGTGATGTCTTTTGGACTCACTAATGCACCAGCGACCTTCATGGACTTGATGAGCAGGTGTTTAAGCCATTTTTGGACCGTTTTGTCATCGTATTCATAGATGACATTCAGTATACTCTCGGACCGAGGAAGAACACGTGTGGCACTTGAGGATGGTGTTGCGGGCGTTGAGGAGCACCGGTATATGCCAAATTTTCAAAATGTGAATTTTGGCTAGAAAGCATCTCATTCTTGGGACACGTGGTTTCAAGTGGCGGTATTCAAGTGGATCCCAAGAAAATTGAAGCTATGCCCGATTGGCTTAGGCCTACAACGATCCGAGGTGCGAAGTTTTACGGGTTTAGTAGCTACTCTGAGCGTTTTGTACAAGATTTCTCCGGGATAGTGGCTCCCTAACTAAGTTGACCGGGAAGAATGTTCCATTCATTTGGACGGATATTTGTGAGGTGAGTTTCGAAGCTTAAGGAGTGTCTAACCACTTGCCCTGTGTTGACACTACAGTGAGTGGTGAAGGATACACCGTGTATTGTAGCGCCTCGAGTTGGCCTAGGGTGTGTTTTGATGCAGAATGGAAGGGTAGTGGCTTATGCTTCAAGGCGGTGAAGAGGCATGGCGAACTACCCCACCCATGATTTGGAAATGGCGTTTGTAATCTTTGCACTAAAGATTTGGAGACACTATCTGTATGGTGAAGTGTGCGAGATATACACCGACCACAAAAGTTTGAAGTACATCTTCCAGTGAGAGGATTTAAACTTAAGGCAGAGGAGATGGATGGAGCTTACGAAAGACTATGATTGCACCATCGGTACCACCACAGGAAGGCCAATGTTGTGGCGGATGCTCTGGCGAGAAAATCTTACAGCGATTTGGCGCACATTTGATGAGAAGAGACCGTTGATTCGGGAGGTACATGAGTTGATGGATCAAGGTTTAATCCTAGATCTCGGATGAGGGTATTGTTGGCTCACTTTTGGTGAGGCCGGACTTGAGAACGAGTTAGAGTTTCCCGGCCACGAGACCAACAATTGATGAAGATCATAGAAAGAGTACTGCAAAGCGAAGGTGGTGAGTTTGGATTTGCCAATGATGGCGCCCTAGTGCAAGGTTCTAGGATATGTGTGCCCGATGTGGACAATCTCAGAAATGAAATCATGCAAGAGCCACACTACACACTTTAAAGTGTCCATCAAGGTTCCACCAAGATGTACAATGATTTGAAAGATAGCTACTGGTGGAATGGCATGAATAGACATCGCGGACTTTGTGTCCAAGTGCTTGACTTGTCGGAAGGTGAAGTTTGAACACGAGAGACCGTCGGGAAAGCTGCAAGAGCTCCCTATCCCGAGAATGGAAGTGGGAAATGATTACTATGGATTTTGTATTTGGGTTGCCTCGTACCGCGAGGATATGACTCGATATGGGTAATTGTAGACCGCTTGACCAAATCGGCTCACTTCTTACCTTAAAGACTACATACTACGTGCACGGTATGCGGCTCTACATTGAGAAATAGTCAGTTGCATGGAGTTCCGCTTCCATAATATCTAACAGAGGGCCCCGATTCACTTCTCGGTTTTGGAGAAAGTTGCGGAGGCACTTGGCACCTGATTGAACTTGATCTGACCTTCCACCCTGAGACAGACGGACAGTCCGAACGGACAATCCATACACTGGAAGACATGCTTCGCATGAGTGTCTTGGATTTTGGATGTCAATGGGATGACGGCTAGCCTTGGTGGAGTTTGCCTACAACAACGATTATCACTCCCGGCATAGGGATGGCACCCTGAGGCACTATATGGAAGAAAGTGTAGGTCTCCTCTGTGTTGGGCGGAAATGGGGAAGCGAAGGTGCATGATGTAGACCTAGTGCGGTACACTTGAGGTAGTTCCTTTAATCGAGAACGGCGAGGGCGGCTTTCGATGAAGCAGAAGAGTTATGCGGACCCAGACGGAGGATGTGGAGTTTGCGATGGCGACTATGTATTCTGAAGGTATCTCCAATGAAGGAGTCATGAGATTCGGAAAGAAGGGCAAGTTGGCACCTCGGTATATCGGACCTTTTGAGGTTCTTGATAGAGTTGGAGCCGTTGCCTACGGTTGGAGCTACCACCCAACCTTTCTCACGTTCATCCGTGTTTCACATCTCCATGCTCGGAAATACATTCCCGATCCTTCTCATGTCTGCGTAGGATGTGATAGAGCTAAAGGAGAATTTGACATTTGAGGAGCAACTGTAGCCATAGTGGACTACCAAGTAAGGCAGCTAAGATCCAAAGCAGATCCCTATGGTTAAGGTTTTGTGGAGAGTCGATCGGTGGAAGAGTGCACACAGGAGTCGAGCGGGACATGCGTAGCAAGTACCCATACTTGTTCAATGTATAATCATGTACTTTATTACGCCTTGTGTAAAAATTCGGGCGAATTTTACGTAAGAGGAAGAATGTAACACCCCAAATTTTATTATTTATGAGTATTTTTGGTATTTTAATTTTATTTGAATTTTAGGAATTTTTTGAGATTTTTGGATTTTAAAAATCGGGTTCGATTTTCAGAAAATATAAACTTTGATGATTTTTAAAAATTAATTTAAAGACCACGTGGCAAAACTAAAAATATATTTGGAGTCTCGTATTTTTACGAGTTTTGGAAATTTTTGAATTTTGGACCTCGTTTTGGTCCAGGAGTAAAAATTCAAAATTTTGTATTTCGAATCGAGCCGGCCGAATCGAGCCGGACCGGATCGGACGGTCGAATCGAACCGGCTCCCTTTCCTTTTTCTTTTCCTTGCGTCGTCCCTCTCTTTTCTCTTTCTTTCTCTCTCCTCCCCTCCCCTGCTTGCGCGTCGCTCCGATTTCTCGGCCAAATTCGGCGTCCGATTGGACCGGGTCTTGTGTCTAAAATCATCTACTCGTGAGAGCTTTCCATAGACACCAGAGCGCGAAATCCATCGGCGGTTTGTCAGATATTTCCTCGGGAAGATTTTAGCCCATTTCGACTTTTGGGCTAGATTTCTCGAAAATCGTGAATCCCACGAGGAAGCGAGGCCACCGGCGCGCTCCATTCGAGAGCTTAGCGACATAAATTTGAATTTTTAGACACCGTTTTTGGTGGGTCCCACGAACCGTAGTGTAATTTCGAGCATTAAATGAGCTTAGAAAATTCTGAAAAATTTATGTGCTAACCCCCGTGTTATGGGCTTCGTGTAGGTATCCTCGATTCACGGAAATTCGGCGATTGGCCAAGATGCGCAAATTTGGGCGAACGGACCCATGGCCGGAAAAGTCTCGGGTGGTGAGGTTTTGGCTAGCCCCCATTGTCGACGTCGGCGCGTCCCGAAGTCGGAATCGGCAAAGGTAAACCCGAACCTAGTTTTTACGTAATTTTCTAGTAATTAAATAGGATTAAAAATCCATAAAATATTCGTGGTAGCTTAGAAAATTACGATTCTTTTTGCAATAGCTTAGTAATATTGCTAAGGACCGCGGGGCAAAGTTTTATAATTTTTAGAGCTTGTTTGGGCAATTTTTGCAAAAATGATCAATAATAAGGACTAAATTGAAATTTTGCGTATTGTGATTGATGACTGATTTGATGGGCCCAGGAGAGGGCTGTGATATGATTGAGCTGTTGATGTATGGATTGTGAGTATAGAAGTGCGTTTTTAGCCCTTTTGCGGGTTGGGTAGGTCCTAGGTATAGGGAGACTCTGCGGATTTTCCGCGACTTAGGGCGTAATTGGTCTTTTCTTTATTTGTATTGAGTCAGTTGTATTAAATAAATGTAATATGATTGTCGGTGAGCGGGACAGCCTTCTTCCTCCGCCCGCCCACAGTAATTTGTCGTCAAGTCTGTGAGTAAAATATTAATTTTAATTGTAATTTCGATATTATTATATGTTCAGCATGCCCATGCATCACTTATATGCATATATTTATTTAGTTAAACTCTAGGCGCGATTTATGTTGCATTCATAAGCATTAATATGCCATGGATGTTGTTGTGGTAATTTGGAGGCGGTGTGCGTGCGTTGGCGTGCGTGTGATGTGGTGTGGACTATGGATAGGGCGGGGTAGTCACGGCTTGAGTAATTCGGGGACCGTTCCTTGAGGGTAGTCACGGCTTGAGTAATTGTTTGGGACCCTCGATTTGGTTATTAAGTGGAAGTCAGAGCTTGAGTAATTGGCACGAGTTGGATTTAAGAGAGGCGTATGGGGATCGGCTCCCATATGTTATGATTGATACTACGGGGTGTGTGAGTGCTCCAAATTACCTTTTGATGTTATGATGTGAAAATGTTGTTTATGTTGCATTTCACTCTACGAGTGCATTAGTTGAGATAGTTATAGAGATTATAGTTAAGATTGATATTTTACTCTGAGTCGACGCTCACTCTGTTCAAAAATTTTTACAGCCACGGGAGGATATTTTGTTGCAGGTTAACTTTGCCTTTTTACCTCGCGAGTTGTTTATCAATATTGTGTAATTTTAATTACTCCTAGAATTTCGCATGTGTTAGCGATAATTATTTGAAATTGATGCAGTAATATTATATTCATGTTGGACCTGTAAACTTAATATTTTAAGTCTGTTTGATGGATTGGATGAGGGAGCTGAGCTCCCATTTATTATTATGTTGATGAGTATGTGGAGGGTGAGCTGAGCTCCCCAATGGATTGTTTATTGTGTTTACAGGTCGGGTGAGTCGAAAACTCCCCGTTGGAAAGTCCATTTTATGGCCGGACTCTGTCCGTTTGTTTTCTTGATATTGGGCCCAAATGGGCCTTAGAGTTGGGTTAATGAATAGTTAAGGCTTACTACGGGCCTCGGGGGCTTTAGGCTGGCCCAGGTCCTAGTGCCGGTCCGGCCCATAGGTTGGGTCGTGACAGAAATGCTGCATTTTTCTTGGCATGACTTGGGGAGTTCATCATTTGTAAATAAATGCAACTTTATGCAGATTTTATTGAGTTTTAATGTGCCAAATGTTGATTTGCAGAATTTGAGTCAAAATGGCATGGGTCACATATACCTTTTATGCAGGATTCACTTTTACAAGCATGTGTGATGAAATTTTGATTGATTTTGTATATATTGATGTGTTTTTGGTGAAAATTTCTCATGATTTATGCTTAATAGAATTATATTTCTTCATTCTAGGGTATTTTTCACACTTGCAAATCATTTTCCATTGCAATCTCAATCTTGTTGAATTGTGCATAAGCAACTGCATAGCTTATGCAATCCTGCATAACCACAATTCTTGCTATTTTCACCTCTGTTGCAAACTGCATAAGATAGTGCATAGCTTATGCAACTCTGCATGGCCACAATTTTGTCAAATTTCATACCTACCGAGACTTGCATAAGCGTGTGCATGACTTATGCACATTTGCATGACTTCAAACCCTGCATTTTCTCTCTCTGTCGAAGTCTGCATAAGGAGGGTGCATGACTTATGCACTTCCGCATAACCAGAAACTCTGAAATCCAAAATCTGCCGAGAGGTGCATAAGCAGAGTGCATAGCTTATGCACAACTACATGACCACATTTTCCAAACACCAAAATCTGCCGAGACCTGCATAAGGAGGGTGCATGACTTATGCATACGTATAACCGCAAACCACGAAAATCAAAACCCACCGAAAAGTGCATAAGCAGAGTGCATAGCTTATGCACCTCTGCATGACCACTCTCCCTGAAAGTCAAAACTTGCCGAACAGTGCATAAGGACAGTGCATAACTTATGCACTTTTGCATGAGCTATTTCTCTGAAGTCCAAAACAAGTCGAAACATGCATAAGCAGGGTGCATAAGTTATGCACACCCATTAATCCCCTTATGCAGTCTTACACAACCAAATCCAAAAATTTTCTTCGACTCCCATTTTTCCCACCTCCCGACTTTTCTGTTCACTCTGTCAGTTCCTCCCATTTATTAGGCATTACCTCTTTCCTTTCTTCTCCACGCTTATTTCCGCCGCCTTAACCCTAATTTCTCCCTACATTTTTCATTTCCGCCCTCATCTCCTCCACCCTCACCATCGGGAACCATGAAGTCGCCTCCTCACTCTCCTCCAACTTCCCCTCTCCAGGTTTCGCCATTGTCAACGCTACCTCCTAACCCTAATTCCCCTCCTGGCGACACCCCACCACACTCCACAGCCTCGTATAATCGAAAAATCAGGTCGAAATCCACTAGGCCCATGTCCTCTGCTCCTCCTCTCTAAACTCGAAAATAACCACCAACCACCCCTAGGTAAGAGCCTCCACCCAAATTGCCAAAGACTTGACCTCCACACCCTCTTCGGCAAAAAGCAATTGTCAGCAACCTCACAGGTCTCAAAACTCCCTTGGTCCCTTTCTGATGCAACTCACAAAGCAATATTTAAACGACTTAAGGAAAGGAAGGTGCAACCCACTAGGTATATTTCTGTGGACTCTCTCCAGTCACTTGGTTTATTTGATAATGTGGTTGCCTATCTAGATGGTATGGGTTGGATGGAATTTGTGCACAAGCAAGAAATTGTTTACCCAGCTTTAGTTTTGGAATTTATTTCCTCATTCTCTGCCACCCTAAAATTGCATGATGTAGATTTTAAACCAACTATGAAATTTAGATGTTTGGGGCAAAATAGAGAGTTATCATTGGATCAATTTCATAGCATTCTTGGTTTTGCAATTGATGGGCTATTTAGAGTGCCATGTACAGTGGTAGAGGTAGCAAACAAGGGTATTTGGAATGCTGCTCAATTTTGGAGAATTATCACAAACCAACCTCAGACTTTTTCTGCTGGCAGATCAAAAACCTCTCAAATACTTGACCCTGCACTTAGGTTTATTCATAGACTGATTGCTAGCACTATTTTGGGCAGAGGCACTAGTTACAGTCTTTGTGAAATCTGAATTATTCATGTTATGGTGTGCTTTTCACAAGGTCAAGGTTTCTCTGGTTATTTCTTTTGTGAGCATGTGTTGCATATTGCCACCAAATCCATAGGTGACATTGTCTTGGGTGGGCTCATAATAGTTATAGCCAAGCATTTTGGTTTTAATCCTGAAGAGCACCCAATACCAGCACTTGTGGACAGCTTATATTTTGATGCTGCACACCTATCCAAAAGCGAGTTGATTTGCCACATTCGACATTGCACAACCAGCGTGGCCAGAACCCATTGCACAACGAAGCCCAACTGTCCAATCGGTCCCACGGCACTTTCTTGAACCTACCCCACCCCTCAATGCGCACGGAGACCCGGCTTACGCTCGGCCCCACCTCCTCTGGTGAACCTTCCTCATCCACAGCCCCTCCTGCATTCAACACTAAAGCCTTATTCACCTATCTTGAAAGGCTTAGTGATGATATATACTTTGTGGATAGGAAGCTTGACACTGGTCTTAATACTCTCAAGGATCGTCATGATCACCTATTTGACCTTGTCATGGACACCAGGGACACGCAGAAAGAATTGAAGGAGATGATGAAGAAACTCATGATTTTTAGGAATGCCACCTCCACCTCCATCACCTCCTCCGGCACCATCATTTCGGCGACGGATGCAACCAGCCCCTTAGCAACATCTATGGACAAGGGCAAAACAATAGAAGCTGGATTAGTTTTGTTTTACTTTTGTTCAAACTTGTAGGACTTTTCTTTGTACATATGTGCAAACAATTATAGTTTGTTTTGAATTCTGTTAGTTTATTTTGAATTACTTTGTTTTGAATTCTGTTTTTCTTACAGTTCTATTGGATGGCCATTACATTAGTTTTTCATTGATTTTCACTGCCTTTACTGCCCTTTTATGCATAATTGTCCATATATTGTATAATTTTTGCATGCTTCTCTGAGTGGTTGCACATTTTCCTTGCTAATCATCATGCGTGACTTTTGAATATCTTGCCTGTTTGTGAATTCCCTTATGCAATTATTTTGCATAGCCTGTGCAGCCCTTTATGCCACTTATGCAGAACTGCACAGGCTATAATCCCCTTATGCAAATGTCTTGCATAGCCTGTGCAGCCCTTATTGCCACTCATGCAAAACCACGGCTTATGCACCCTACTTATGCACACATTAGATGACATTTTATTCTGCATAACCTGTGCAGCTTCTTATGCATTCCCATTATCTCTTGACTTCTCATCTGCTCTATACCAGGTAACCTTTTCTTTTTGCTCTTAACATTTCACAATTCCTGGTAATTACTATTTGCTTTAAGTTTTGATAATGCATTGCTTGAGACATTGAGGACAATGTCCAATTTTGAGTTTGGGGGTGCACATTTTGATTTTTGTTTCATTTTTCACATTTTGAGTATAAGAGCATCTCATCCCATTCCATTTACATATACTGTAGATATTTTACATATACATTACTGTAGATGTTTTACATATACATCCATACATACATATACATTACACATTTACACACACACATTACACATCACTTAGAAATTGTACACATTTCACACAAATAGACTAGTTAATGCATTACTCATTTTTAGGAATCATGCATCATGCATTAAAATCTTTTGCCAAATCCCTTGAGTATTGAAAAGTTGCCCATGAGAGTGATTTGACTCACCCTTTAGTTGGGTTTGTGGATTGAAAGTTTCCTAAGAGGTGCAAGGTTTTAAAGTGCCTATCCCTTGCCTATATCTTCTTAGCCAAAAAGCCACCCAACTAGTCCTTTAGAGATTGGAGTGTTTAGAGGGAGTTATTGGATATAAGGTAGTTAAATGATGTCTCACCAATCCTAGAACAAATTTTCTAAACCTTTCAAGGCGAAATACCAGCTTGTACTTGAAAAGAGAGATGATTAGGCATTCTTTGATTTAAACCTTCTCATTTTAAGCCTTTGGCCCTTTTCCTAATTAAATTGACCCTTGCAAACCCCTTTGAGCATTTTTTCTCTAATTTTTCTTGAAATCCTTATTGTTACCTAGCCAATGAACCAAACACTCCAACCCTTTTCATGAGAATAATTATTTATAACATTAGGCACATATATATATATATAAAAAAATACAATAAAAGGGAGTAGAATTACTTGTCATCTTGTAAAAGTGCTAGTATATGTGCTTTTCACTAATGTCATTCAAAATGAAAGAAATCCACCCAAAGTATTAAAACAAATGAGCTTGGGGGTGGCAATTTTAGGGACAATCATCAAAAAGAAAATGCAAGATACAATTTAAAGTATCAAAATGTCCCTCCATTTTTATGTGTTTTGTAAACTATGCTAGCACTTGACAATCCCATTGTGTATTTCTCTCCCCTATATATAAAAAAAAAGAAAAAAATATAATAAAATAAGAAGTGTACCTTATGTTTCAAAAATTGAAAATATTCTCATGCCTTGAATCCTTTTTACCCATCTTTCTTCTTAGCCTCATTTTGAACCCCATGGCCCCATTACATCCCTAAAAAGACCTTTGATCTCTTGATAGTACTTGCTACATTAGTGGAGATAGGAGTAGGAGATTTGCCTATGGGATTGGAAAAATTACCTATTCATTCATTAATTCCATCATTCTATATAGAGACACTTTGCCTATTGATTGTCCTAGAATTCCTTTTGAGCATGACTCTCTCTTTTGATTGGTTGGTTTGGAGATTTTGAATGATAATTGACTTGATGGCTAAGCGGTGAAAGTTTGGGTAAGAATTAAATTCCTTGCATTTTGAAGGATGGGTATATGCATTGCTGGTATGGCTAAAGGGGTGTTAAGTTACTTTAATAGGTGATTTTCATAGCTTTTTGGATAAGGCAACCCCTAAAAAAATTTGCATCACATTTTAAGGTTTGCTTGAGGACAAGCAAAAGCTTGAGTTTGGGGGTATTTGATGCATACATTTTGCATAGTCATTTAGGTCTAATTTCATAGCCATTTTATTTTATTATTAGTTATTTTTAGCTAATTTCATTAGTTATTTAGTTAGTTTTTTATACTTGTCAATTTTGGATTAATTTATAATTTTTACTTTGTTTTGTAGGAAAAATGGTGTTTTGAAGGATGAAGAAATTTTGCCATTGAGGAGTGACTTCTGACCAAAGTGTCAAAAACAAGTTTTCAAGCTGAAATATGCATTGACCAAATTGTGCATAAGTTGCCGCATAAGCTATGCGGATCTGCATAAGGAGAAAAATCACTGTTCCAATACCTGCCGAAATGTGCATAAGGAGACTGCATAGCTTATGCACATTCACGCCTCCCTTATGCACTTTCACGGAATTGTGCATAACCTATGCACCAAGTCATGCAGTTTCGCATAAGTGAACCAGAAACCAGCGCATAAGGGACTGCATGACTTATGCAGTCCACTTATGCAGTCCCATAAAGAGTTCATTAATGAGCTGGCAGAAGATTCCCTCAGAAAATCTCTCCTCAAACACACCATTTTAGGGCTCCATGTCAAAAAATACTATAAATAGTCCCATTTCCCATTTTAAAAGGGGGGGACAAAAAAAAGAGGAGCAAAAAAGGAAAGGAAGAAGAGAGAGGCAACAGCTGAAGAGTCACTTTTACCTTCCACACCATTTTCAACCAAGATTTGCAGATTTCTTTCTTTCCTTATATTTTTCCTACATTTCTAGTGTTTAGTTTCTTGTTCCTTAGCTTAGATTAAAGCTTTATTTCCATTTAAACTCAATATATCTTGTAAGCATTATGGATAGTGAGTAGTTTTATTTTGATTACAGTAAGGGTTTTAATATTTGAGATATTTTGTGGATTTTGATTGGGTAATCCATATTTAGTGGTCTTAATGAGTTTTATTCATTTCTTGTGTGCTTAATGACATGCTTAGTGTAGGATCCCATTAAGTGATGTTCTTAATCCATGGTTGAGGCATCGAAAGGAGAAGGCCCTGCGATAGATAATCAAGAAATTAGACTTAATTAACTTAGACCTAGAAATAGGCTAAGGATTAAGAGGATTCACAGATTAATTAAAGAACTTAATGGGTTTTAATTAACTCTAAGTCCACGAAAGTAGGATTAGATTGATTAAGGCACTCTTTGTCCCACTCGAAAGGGTATTCAAAGGATTTAAGAATTAATTTCCTTAAAACCCGTAAGTTCTACGAGATTGGATAACCAATTTAAAATCCCAAAATAGCTTGAATATGAAATCCCAAACTCCAGAATCGCCTTTTTATCTTTGATAATTTTCAGTTGAATTTAATTGCTTGCCAATTTAAATCTTGCCATATTTGAACTTGCTTATTTCAATTTGATGCAATTTAGTTTAATTAATACATTGTTGGATAGATTATTAATTTTGCACAAATAGATTTAATTCTCCAATACCCATCAATTTATTGCTTTATATCTCAAGGATAGTTCAATTTAGTCAACTTTTTATATCAAAAATTCAATCATTAACACAACTCCTCGTAGGAGCGATATCTTTCTATATTACTTATGCGACCGTGCACTTGCAGTTGGGCCACATCAATTAACAATAAGAATATAAATTATTTTAATGACAAATGCGCCTTTTTTTTATTTAAATAGGGATAAAAAAAGAAAATTGCCGTATTTCATATACCTCAAATGCAACCATTTGTATTCAATAATGTTAGGTAAAATTTTTTAGTATAATTAATTTCGATTTAAATTCTTATAATGTCAAAAATAACTTAGATATTACAAAATTAAAAGTCATTGATAATAATGATATTGTGATTAGAGAAGGGGTTATCGTACGACCACAAGTGTACTGGCCTCTAAAATTTTAAAAAATTTTGAGGGTACACATGTAATTATAATCCCCTTAATACTTCTGTAGTAGACCCAAATTTCTTTCCACCAAAATTCTAGCAGACAACTAATTTTTTTTTTTTTCCATTTTCTTCTCCTTCCCACAAGATTATCAAAGCTACAACTATCAAACCCAAAAGTAGGTCTTCTCTCAATTCTTAGTGATCATTTTTACTCAATGTATGTGAATTTTAGTAGAACTAAGTTCAATTAAGCCCCTTAATTTTTTTCTCAAACTCCAAATAAGCTAAATTTAAACATAATTTTGGTTCAAATAATTCAAAAACTTTTCATTTAAGGCCATTTAACTCTAACATCTAACAGAAATCAGGCAAGTTACATACAAATCTAATAATAGAGAGTGAAATTTCCTCAAGGAGAAAGAAATATAATAATATTTGTACTTTGTCCCGTTTGACTTTGTGACAAATAAATATAATAAGAGGAAATATTGTTATATTTGTTCCAATGACAGTGGACTGATTTCCTGAAGGAGAAAGAAATATAATAATAGGACATTAGAATAGAGAGAAAAGAAGAAAATGGAAAAGAAAAAAGAAGCTAGAGGAGGTGATTTCTGATGTCTTTTAGCGTTGTGTATTTATTAGGTTTTAATTTCCTTACTAAAATAGAGAGAGAAAAAAGAATGTGAAAGGAAGTGTTAATTCCTTATTACACCTTAAATGGTTAGGCAAATCTATTATCTTATGTATCATTTATTTTAATATAAATTTATACAAGTCATTAAATTATTTTATATATCAAAATAATTAACCAATTTATTGTTATAATTCAACCTTATATTTACCTTTTTCATTTCAATGCTCTAGCATGTGAATGTATCCCACTTTTAACAACTTATTTGCAAATAAGCCACAAGTATTTTCTTCTGATCATAATGTTTTAAAGGTTGTTACAAATAAGCCAAGATAATAATATAAGTTGTCAGTATGTAACTGATTTAAGTTGTAAACAATTTATGATTGATGTAGTATTTAACTGTTATTTTAATTTGATCTTATAATTATTTTCTAATTATATAAATTTTTGCTAAATTTTTTTTCTCTATTTTACGTATACTTGCATACAATTTTGTTTGAAAAAGTGTAACTTAAAATATATATATATATATTGAAAAATAAATAAATATACAGACTCCATAAATTATTTAATCACTTATTATTATTATAATAAATCAAATTTAAACTTATTAATATTATCATTATTATGAATTATAATTTGTAAATTTTATTCAATATGTAAATATACAGTGGCCCGACTCTACTACTAGTTTGTTTCATTATCGTCTCCTTAATTTCAATTTGTATCATAAAATATTTAAACTTTAATTTGATATCATCTAAAATTCATCTAACTAAATTTCATTGAGTGCTACAACTAGAAATTGATCTAAACATGTCTAGATTGATTAAACATAATAAATAATAATTTAAGATTTGATATTTTCTAATTAAGGAAAAATTAAATGAAATAAAAGAATTATCAGTAACATTTTAATCACAATTAGAGAGGCTGTTTTTTTCACCGATGAAGAGAGATTTTTTTTTTTTACTGTATTTAATCTATCTATATAAATTAGACTATCCAACAGAGAGTTTTTAATTCATCCAACTGTGAACATAAAATAACTCAACATATCTCAATTTGGGGAGCTCAGCTCACCCTCACTATCCTCAATATAGTCAATCAAATAAATGGAGCTCAGCTCCCTCATCCAAAGAGGTAACTCTCTCAATATTCACACATAATCATAATAAATTACAATAACATCAAAAGATTTAAATTATACAATTCCTGACAAAAGCAGAATATTAATAGTATATGTGGAGTTCTATATTTCAAATCAATAGAAAGAAATATACATATTTGCTGTTAATAGACCTACGAGAAAGAAAGCAAGTTAATCACAAAAATGTCCTCCTGTAACCTGAAAAAATAGGGTGAACAGGAGTGAGTGATCGACTCATAGAGTAAAATATTAATTTGATACAATTTACGTAACTATCTAAGTCTAATGCATCTCAATATGAAATGCAACACATTTACATATTTCAAACAAATCAAATCATATTCACATAAAAGGTAATTTGGAGCACTCATACAATCGTGTGTCAAATCCATCCATACATATATGTATATATGGGAGCTGATCCCCAATGCAACTCTTTTAATTTTAATATCTGCCAACAAGATCAACTAGAGCCAAATTTTAGCGTAATAATCCAAATGTGGAGTCGGTGAGATCAACTCAAATCGTACTCACCCGACTTATCCATAAAAAGAATAGGGTCCCAGTGAGTCAAGCTCCAGTCGCGTCTACCCGTCCTATCCATATCTATACTCACATCACACCCACGCCAACACACACACACACACACACAGAGTTCCAAATTACCGTAAAGTAACATCCACAACAAATTCATCATATACATATGTAATACAAGGCGTACATAATAATTAACTACATACATATATTTATACGTAAATGGATGAGCATGTCTTAAATATATAATTATATTGAAATTATAAATAAAATCCATATCTTCTCACAGGTCAACTAGAAGCTCTTTGTGGCGGTTGAGTGGAAGAAGAGAATGACTATGATCACTTAAATAATTATATTATACTTTCATTTGTACTAACTCAAAATAAGACTTTAAAGAGACAAAAGATATCCTAACTTTTGTGAAAATTTGACAATTTTTACGTACCTATGACCTACCTAACTGCAAAGTAGCTTAAATAACACTTCTAAGGTCACAGGCCTCAAGTTCACATCTTAGTAGCATCACATGGCCACTCCTGAGTCCTCCAAATCAGGCAAAATTCACATAATCAAACAATTCATTTATAATCCTTAAAAGCGACATTGCAAAAATTATCCAAATTAGCTCTAAAAATTATAATATTGTGCCCCATGATCCACCAAAATGCTATAACATTATTACAAAAAGAAATACAATTTTCTAACCATCCACGAATATTTTATGGATTTTTATTCTAAACTCAATATTAGACAAAAATGAACAATTAGAAGTTTGGGTTTACCTACCTAATTCCGGCGCTTGAAACACATCAGAGGCATCTGAAAATGGTGGTGAAGCGTAATTTTGACTGTTTCTGGGCTGCTCCAGCACTCATCTGTCGACTTAAAAATACAGATCGGTAGCGGTGAAATTTCTCTGAAGCGAAGGTATCTCTGTGAACTTCACAACATCAAGAGTTAAAATATAATTTTTATTTAATTAAATAAGCTCATTAAATGCTCGAAAAAAGTACTGCAAAGTTCGCGGGATACATCAAATTTTCGGTGTCAAAAAATTTTGAAATTTATATCACCGTGAAACCCTCGCCGAGTAGAGCGCGCCGGTAGTCTCGGATTCACTGTGGGATTCCAACTTATATTATTAAATATAATTTCCACTCAGTGTGCAGAGTGCCTTCCATGTTAGTGGACTACTAAATAATTTTATGATATGTCGAACTATGTTAATAAATGAAATACATTTTTTTAGTTTAAATAATAATTTAAAAAATATATATTTTTAAAGTATATATATGATCTTAAATTAACTTTTTGAAAAAAAAAATCTTAAGTGACTTAAAAAAAATTGCTTAATATTATTAGAGTAAATTACAATTTAATTTTTGACATTAATAAAACTTACCTATTAGTTTTCATTGATATTTTAATAAAATAATTGAATAATTACATAAAAAGATTAACTTATAGATTTATTTAAATATAAAAGGTTAAATAGATAAATTTATGTAAATTTATTAAATTTAATAGATTAAATTATAGATATGTACATGAGTTTATGTCCTTGTCAGGTACTTAAATCCTCTGCATGATTCAATTTTTCAATTTATTTGCCTTTTTTTCCCTTCTGATATTTGATTGTGAAAGTAAATTGTTTGTGGTTGAAAAATTTAGCTGGTTTATTTAACTTGGATGGTTTCAGTGTCTGTCCAACCTCAACTATGATTTATGGTTTCAGAATTATGAAGACAGAACATATACATATATATAGATAGATATATAAATGTATCCCTTTTCAAGTTAGAAAGAAATCTGCAAGAGTGTAATAATTTTGTTCTTTTATTATCGGAGACAGGTACTTACCAAAGACCATTAATTGGGCTCTTCTTATGTCATCATTCATGGTAAGTGCTAGTTATGCTACATCTATTTTCTTCCTTCGTTACTGCTTGCCACTGAAATGTCAATGTTGCAGATTTGCTTTAAAAATAAAGGACCAGACACTTGAACTTATTTTAATTTTTATTTTCTTGTAAAGATGTAGATGTATTTCTACCCACTTAATTGATAATTATAGTAACATCACTTGAATAAATCCTAGGAATATTTGCTTTCAAAATAAAGGACCAGACACTTGAACTTATTCTAATTTTTATTTTCTTGCAAAGCTGTAGACATATTTCTATCCACTTAATTAATAATTATGTTAAGTTAACATCACCTGACTGTAATAGGTTTAGAGACTGTTGGAAAGAAATTTGCCTTTCCATTGCATTAGTTTAAAATAAATCATTTGTAAGAAATAAATTTAATTAAAATTTTATTTAATTATTTTTTTTAATTTTTTAAAAGAATTTTTTAATTTATAAAATATTAAATCATGAAAATTAATTAACATTTTTACATGATAACGAGAAGATCATTAAATCACATAAATTATCATAAAATATTTATTTATTTAATATTTAAATTTATTTAAATTTAATTAAATTTTAAATTTATTTTAAATTTTATTATTATTATTTGAATATTATCTAAATCTTTTTAATTTTATTTATTACCTTCAGGCACTCCAAGCCATGTGGCACTCATCCAAGGGCTTACTTGTTTGCAGATGGGTGAATTATATAAATAATTTCGTTTTGTTATTTTCTTTATTTATTTGTGGGTTTTAATGCTTTTTGGTGAAATTTGTTGATGGCGGAGTTGAGGTGACATTTAGAATGACGTGCATGCCAGAATATTAATTTAATGTCAAAGTTTTGTGAAAAGTTAAAATTAATGTGAAGTTCTTAATATAAAATTAATAAAATAAAAATAAAAAAATAATTTATATTTAAGATTAATTAAAAATTAAAGATTAAAAATTTAAAATTTAAAATTTAAGCATTTATAATTCAAAATTTTTGTGGTATTTGAAAAACAAAATTTTTAAATTTTCAGTGGGAGAAAATTTCTCAATTAATGAACAATAGATGATTTTTATATAGAATTTTACTCCTATTTCAATAGTAATGAGATCAGAATTAAGAGGAATACAGACGGAAACAATAACAAGGCGAGAGCTACCCCCCCCTCTTTTAGATATTTAAATCCTATTATTTTGATTTTTAAATTAGGAGATATGTAAATGAGTTCCTAGCACCACCTTTTGTTATTAAAAAAAAATAGATATAAGTATTTAATGACTTTTTACATTATTTAAATTATTAAAAATCTTAATTTTAATGACTAATTTTATTAATTTGTTTCTAAAAATTTATCTCTAAATTAGAAAATAATATTTTTTTCAAACTTAATGTTTAAAATTAAATGTACCATCAATTACAAAAAATAGATTAAATATTGAAATAAAAAAATGTCACGACTTAAATTGTGGGTCAAATCGATACTAGGACTTTAATCAGTATAAGGCTCCTAAAACTAGTAGTAAGTCTAATCGTTCTTAACCCAACTATAAGGCCTATTACTGTATCTCAATTTCAAGAAAATAAACGGACATAGTTCGGCTATAAATTGGACTATCCAACAGAAAGTTTTCAATTCACCCCACTGTGAACATAAAATAACTCAACATATCTCAATTTGGGAAGTTCAACTCACCCTCACTATCCTCAATATAGTCAATCAAATAAATGGAGCTCAGCTCCCTCATCCAAAGAGGTAACTCTCTCAACATTCACATACAATCATAATAAATTACAATAACATCAAAAGATTTAAATTATACAATTCCTGACAAGAGCATAATATTAATAGTAAAAGCGGAGTTCTATATTTCAAATCAATAGAAAGAAATACACATATTTCTTTGTTAATAGACCTACGAGAAAAAAAGTAGGTTAATCACAAAAATGTCATCCTGTAACTTGAAAAAATAGGGTGAACAGGAGTGAGCGTTCGACTCATAGAGTAAAATATTGATTTTAGATACAATTTCTGTAACTATCTAAATCTAATGCATCTCCGAATATGAAATGCAACACATTCACATATTTCAAACAAATCAAATCATATTCACATAAAAGGTAATTTGGAGCACTCATGCACTCGTGTGTTAAATCCATCCATACATATATGTATATATGAGAGCTGATCTCCTATGCAACTCTCTTAATTTTAATATCTGCCAACAAGATCAACTCAAGCCAAACTTTCGCGTAATAATCCAAATGCGAAGGTCAGCGAGATCAACTCAAATCCGTACTCACCCCGACTTATCTACAAAAAGAATAGGGTCCCAGCGAGTCAAACTCCAGTCGCGTCTACTCGTCCTACTCATATCTATAACCACACCACACGCATGCCAATACACACATACACACAGTTCCAAATTACCGTAAAGTAACATCCACAACAAATTCATCATATACATTTGTAATACAAGGCGTACTTAATAATTAACTACATACATATATTTATAAGTAAATGGATGAGCATGTCTTAAATATATAATTATATTGAAATTATAAATAAAATCTATATCTTCTCACAGATCAACTAGAAGCTACTATGGCTGTTGAGTGGAAGAAGAGGACTGACCCTCATCACTTAAATAATTATATTATACTTTCATTTGTACTAACTCAAAATAAGACTTTAAAGAGACAAAAGATATCTTAATTTTTGCCGAAAATCTGGTAGAATTTTTCCTATATCTATGACCTACCTAACCTGTAAAGTAGCTCAAATAACACTTCTAAGGTCACAAGCCTCAAGTTCACATCTTAGCAACATCACGTGGCCCCTCCTGGGCCCTCCAAATCAGGCAAAATTCACATAATCAGACAATTCATTTATAATCCTTAAAACTGACATTATGCAAAAATTATCCAAACTAGCTCTAAAAATTATAATATTGTGCCCCGTGATCCACCAAAATGTTATAACATTATTACAAAAAGAAATATAATTTTCTAACCATCCACGAATATTTTATGTATTTTTAATCTAAATTCAATAGTATACAAAAATGAACAACTCAAAGTTTGGGTTAACCTACTCTAATTCGGCGCTTGAAACACATCAGGCGTCGAAAATGAGTGGTGAGGACTGTAATTTCGACCCATTTCTGGGGTTGCTCCAGCAGCTCATCTGTCCGGCTTAAAAATACAGATCTAGGCGCGGTGAAATTTATGTGAAACGAATGTATCTATGCGAAGCTCACAACATCAGGAGTTAGAATATAATTTTTATTTAATTAAATAAGCTCATTACATGCTCAAAAAAATACTACAAAGTTCGTAGGATCCATCAGATTTTCGGTGTCGAAAAGTTTTAAAATTTATATCACCGTGAAACTCTCGCCGAGTAGAGCGCGCCGGTAGTCTCGGATTCGCTGTGGGATTCCAACTTATATTTAATAATATAAGTTGTCAATATGTAACTGATTTAAGTTGTAAATAATTTATGATTGATGTGGTATTTAATTGTTATTTTAATTTGATCTTAATATTTTCCAATTATATAAATTTTTGCTAAATTTTTTTTTCTCTATTTTTCGTATACTTACAATTTTGTTTGAAAAAGTGTAACTTAAAAAAAAAAAAAATATATATATATATATATATATATTAAAAAAAAAATAAATATACAGACTTCATAATTTTTTTAATGTCACTTATTATTATTATAATAAATTAAATTTAAACTTATTAATATTATCATTATTATGAATTATAATTTGTAAATTTTTATTCAATATGTAAATATACAATGACCCCTCAAAGAAAATTTTCAGACTTTATTACTAGTTTGTTTCATTATCATCCCCTTAATTTTAATTTGTATGATAAAATATTTAAACTTTAATTTAATATCATCCAAAATTCATCTAACTAAATTTCATTGAGTGCTGTAGCTAAAAATTGACTTAGACATGTCTAAATAAATTAAACATAATAAAAAATAGTTCAAAATTTGATCTATTCTATAATAAGGAAAAATTAGATGAAATAAAAGAATTTTAATCATAATTAAAGAGATTGTTTTCCCATTTATAAGGAGAAAATTTTTTTTTATTGTATCTAATCCATCCAAATATGTCCAAATTAATTTCTGGCTGAAATATACCTAACAGAGTTTGACTATAAAAATTTTAGGTGATAACAAATTAAATTTAAATATTTATGTGATAAAAAAAAACTTTAAAGCTACGTAACAATAAATGAGCAGAAGCCTCATCATGACGTGATGAGAAATTATTTTATATAAATAAGTCTTATTCATATTTATGTGTATATATTTAATTACTTTATAAATGTTATATTATAGAAAAGGACTCTTAATTTTTTTAATATTTTTAGGATTTTAAAATTTGATTAAATTATTTATTACATTTACAAGCGGCACTAAAAGATTCTAGAGTGAGAGTGAGAGTGTGAGAGGAGAAATTATTAGGTAGGCTGTCCTCTGCTTAAGAAAATAGTGTGGCAAGAAAGGGTCCACTCACGTGTGCCTTCCGTGTTGATAGACTACCAAATAATTTTATGATATGTCAAATTATCTTAACAAACGAAATAGATTTTTTTAGTTTAAATGATAATTTAAAAAATATATATTATGATCTTATGATTTTTTAAGTATATGCATGATCATAGATTAACTTTTTGACAAAAAAAAATCTTAAATTTATGCGCTTAATAAAAAAATTATTTAAATATTATTAGAGTAAATTATAATTTAATTTTTGAAGTTTAATAAAACTTATTTATTAATTTTCGTTAATATTTTAATAAATTAGTTGTATAATTACCCAAAAGATTAATTTATAAATTTATTTAAATATAAAAAATTAAATAGATGAGTTTATGTAAATTTACTAAATTTAATAGATTAAATTATATCTGCTCTTTACTTTAAGAGTTAAAACTGATGATAGATACGCCAAATCACGGAACTTCGATGCAAATGTCAATTTTCATTCTTCATTAATATTAGCTTGCCACTGAAAAGGCAATTTTGCAGATTTTCTTTGCCTAATATCAACACATTGAGAAATGACTGAAAATAAATCTAATTACTTGTTGGTGGGCCATAAACGTACATGTCTGACGGAAGCATTTAATAATAGAAATGACAATCAATAAAATTTCTAAAATTTAATTATTATTTTTTATATAATTATTATATTTATTTAATTTTATATAATTAATTATTTATTTATAATAAAAATATTTCTACAGTAATTTTTTTTAAATATAAAAAATATCGCCAATGTAATTTTTAACGTAAAGTAAAACATAATTTAAATTTTAAAATTTAATAAAATTTATAATTTAATTTTTTATATTTTTAAAAATAAATAATTTGATTAAGAGATTTAACAAAATTTATAATTTAATTTTTACATTAAAAATTTTAATTAAGTTATTATTAATTTTAATAAAAACTATCAAAATAGCTCTAATTTTATTTTTAATTTAAAAATAATTTAATTTTTAAAAATTTATTTTAAAAGTAATTTAATTTTTAAAATCAAGCTAAACTTATAAATTAATTCAAGTACTTTTTAATTAGTTTAATTATCGATATTTTAATAAATTTATAAGTTAATTCTTTTAATTTTTTATTAAATTTAATAAAAATATTAAAATATTTTAACTTTATTTTTAATTTAAAAATAATTTAATTTTAAAATTTTATTCTAATAATGAGTTGTGTCTATATTCATTTTTTTAATATATATAATAACATAATATAATATATAAAAATATTATAAATTGATATATATATATATATATTAAAATAATAACTTTTTAAAGGTTGATCAAATATCAATTGTATTTGATATTGAATTATAATTTATATATAATTTTTACATTTATAATTTTCAATTTATATATAATTTTCAATTTATATATATAATTTATTATTAGAGTTTACCTAAATCATAAGTTACGGATAATATATTTTTTTTTCTCTTTTTTCTTTTTATTTGATTTGAGTTATGATCATTTAATTGATAATGTGCTGCATATGTTATTTTAAATAGTCAAATTCTTTGTAATGTTTTAATATTAGATGGCTAATTTTAAATATTTTATTCTAATGAATTAATATTTTTTAATTAAATAATAATTAATAATAAAATAAAATTTTGATTTAAATGACTTCTTATTCCTTACCGATAAATAGTTGATACAATGTGTCATTTCAGATACACAAAAAAAAAATTATTAGAAAAATATTTTCTTCTCATATTTTGCTTTTAAATTTTTCTCCTATCTGCTCTATTTTTATTGTTTTTATTCAAAATTTATTGGTCTCGTTATCAGAACTTATTTATATTTTTATTGATTCCTGATTTCCTATATAATTAAGAAGAGTATTGAACCCTGGAAGATGGTGGCTTGGGTTAAAATTATATCTTTAAGGACAATGTTGCCACACCTTTGACTAAGATTTTAATTTTTTATCATTTTATTATTATTAATTTTCAAAAGAATTACTTTCCAATTTTAGTTGAATAAATATATATTTATCAGAAATTATCTTTCAAATATATTTATATGCAATAATAAAGCTTGATAACACCCCTGCTCCAACCACTAGAGGAATTGTCCACTTTGGCTAACTCTATTCTGAGACTCACGATTTTGTACAATAGGTGAAATGGAGAACTTTCCCAGAAGGTCACCCATCCTAGCATTTATCTCAAGCGAACATGCTTAACTTCGGAATTCTTCCAACTCTCCAGGCTATTCCACCAAAAAGCGCATCTAGTGATTAGTATCATTCTTGTGTCCCGCATTCCACTACCCTAGGTAGCTTTGCTATCCTAGAAGCCTACTAGGAGTTTACTCTTTTATGCCACTCCTTGCCTTCATTGGACCGCTTCCCCAAGTCGGGTCATCACAGGCCCATCCGCTTCCTCTTTGTTTGTCCTCGAACCACACATCTACTAGAGGGGATCCGGCTATGATACTATTTGTAACGCCCTGCTCCAACCACTAGAGAAATTATCCGCTTTGACCCACCCCATCCTGAGCCTCACGGTTTTATCGCATGGGTGGAATATAAAACTTTTCTGGAGGTCACTTATCATAGCATTTCTCTCAAGCGAGCACACTTAATTAGGGAGTTCTTCCAACTCTCCAAGCCATTCCACCAAAAGATGCCTCTAATGATTAGTTCCCCCATTTCAATGTATGATTCGATTCATTCCTGCGCCTCGCATTCCACTACCCTAGGTAGTCTCGCTATCCTAGAAGCCTGCCAAGAGTTTGCTCTCTTATGCCACTGCCTTCCCTTATTGAAAAATTTGACTAAATTGATGATATTTCAATATATATGCATATATTGTATATTTCATTAAAATTTTAATTTTTATGAAATTTGTATATTTTATAATATAAATTTAAGCAATAATCATTTTTAAAGAATTATTTTATAATCTATGAGGTTAATAAAAAAAATTATACTTTATAAAATTTTAAAGATATAATATTTTTTAAAAATAATATAATAAAATATTAATTTTAATAAATAATAATTGTTTATATTTTTTATTATTAAAATTAAATAGTGCAATTCATTATTATTAATTTAATATAATTTTTAATTATATTAAAAATAAAAATTATAAATTACTCATAAAAATTGAGCTCATATTTGCTGCAACTAGGTGGTGGTAGGCTCTTATCTACTTAAGAATTTCTTTCCGCGCAATGTGGGGCGTGAGGGAGTGATTCCGTGTCTACGAGGAACATGAGGGTATCTGGTCGTCAGGCGCACATCTACCGTCCAAAAAAAACTTTAAGAGGGTGTTTGGTTTACCTGTTGGGTTCAGTTGATAGCTGATAGACATCCAAACAGGTAAATTATGGTGTTTGACAAGCTTAAAAAAATAGAGCTGATAGTTGATGGGCAACTGATATGATACCCATCATTGCGATTTGCGGTTTATTTTTTAAATTTGTTTCTCATCAGCTGATAGTTGATCTGATTTTATTTTTTATTTTGATCATATTATCCTTTTTTATTTAACTTAAAAATTAATATTTTTAATATTTTTATTTTTTTATTTATAATTTTAATATTTTAATTAACGTATTTCAATTTTGTTAAAATATTTTTTATTAATAACATAAAATATAAAATATTTATTTATATCCAAAAACTTAAAATTAATTATAATTTTTCTATTAATATCAATAATTATTTTATTATTTTATCTTTATTTTTTAAATTATTTAATTATCTTAAAAAAATAATTATTTTCTTATTTCAATAATAAAATAAATGATATAATATAAAAGATTAATAATTATATATTTATTTAAATAATATAATATATTAATTTAATAATTATATATTTAATTTAATAATAAAATAAATAATATAATATAATAAATTTATAATTTTATATTTATTTAAATAATAAAATAAATTATATGATATATACCATTATTAGTCATTTCACATATTAACACTAACAACAAAATATAATTTTACCAAACACTTAATATAAAGCAGTATTATCATTTATCGGTTATATTTATCATTATGATAATAGCTATCAGCTAATAGCTATCAGTTGTATTCAACAGTTAATCCAAACAAGCCCTTAATCAATTTTATTAGAAATTTAAGCCTAACATTAAAATTTAGATATTAAACAAATTACCAAGAGATTTCAAAATTTATAAGTGATATACTCATATCTACATAAGCCTGCAAGAAAATGACCAAAAAAAAAAAATGGAATTATGCTCTTATGTCCAACCTAAAAGCAGGTGCTAAGGTGGGCCATCAAACTATAAATAGGTCTCCAAATCTGGAAGCAGGCAATAAGGGGAAGAGAAGGGCAGCCAGAAAAAATAGAATAGATGGAAAAAGACAAATGGAATAGAGGGAGAGAGAAATACAAATAAGGGAGAGAGGTGGAAAGAGATAAAAATAAAAAAAAATGCAAACAACTATAAAATTTTAGATGAAATTATAAACTATTGTAATATTTAATGGTCAAACAGTAAATTATTTAAATATTAATAAAAAAAACTAATTATGTGATAGAAGGAAAATTAAAGGATTATTTTTTTTCTCTAAAATAAATATATAATCTACGTGCCAGAAATATATACATGAATCATTTACGAACAAAATAAATTAAATATAATAAGTTATAGTATGCCTACCATATTGAGCCAAGCCTCAAAAGAAATAATAATAATAAAACAAAGAAAAAAAACAAATTATTGTTATGGTTACACATGTTATAAATTTTAGGATAATTTACAAGTTGATTTTAAAGTAATGATAAAAATTATAATTTAATGTCTATTTTTAAGAGAAAAAAGTTATTTTCTTAATTATATTTTTGTTAATATTTAATAGAATAGTCGTTTATTTAAATTCATTATTAATGAGTTGAAGGCTTTAATAATTTAGTTCATCATATTTTACCCTTTTATAATAATTTAGATGATATTTGATTTAATTTTTAAAGGCAACAAATAAACATTTAAATAGATGAACCTGTTTAGTAAATTTATTAAAAATATTGTTTACAAATACACTTTGTATTAATTCTGCTTTTATTTCTCTGACTAGTAGTTAATTTGATTTTTATTTATGTTATATTATTATTTTAAAATTTATTAGTTATAAAATTAATTTTTTATCTATTAATTATTTAAAGTTATATATATATTATTAATTATTTTACATATTAATAATTTACACATAATTTTATTAAATAATTATAATTAACTATTAATTATTATAAAATAATTATACTTGATTATATCTAATAATTAAATCAAATAGATCTCGGTTGTTAGGTTTAGACTAAGGGAGTATTTGATTTACTTGTTAAGTGCGGTGATAGTGATAGACACCCAAACATGTAAAGCGTGGTGTTTGGTAAGTTTAAAAATAGAGTGATAGGTGATGGGCAAGCGATATGATACCCATCAAGCTGCGGTTTATATCACTCTATTTTTAGAGTGTTTCTCATCAATGATAATTAATCTGATTTTATTTTTTATTTTAATCATATTATCCTTTTTATTAACTTAAAAATTAATATTATCAATACTTTTTTTATTTATAATTTTAATATTTTAATTAATATATTTTAACTTTATTAAAATATTTTTTATCAATAACATAAAATATAAAATATTTATTTATATTCAAAAACTTAAAATTAATTATAAATTTTTCTAATAATAATAATTATTATTTTATTATTTTATCTATATTTTTAAAATTATTTAATTATCTTAAAAAATAATTATTTTTTTTTATTTTAATAATAAAATAAATGATATAATATAAAGATTAATAATTATATATTTATTTAAATAATATAATATATTAATTTAATAATTATATATTTAATTTAATAATAAAATAAATAATATAATATAATAAATTTATAATTTAATATTTATTTAAATAATAAAATAAATTATATAATATATATCAATCATTTCATATATTAATAATAATAATTAAATATAATTTTATCAAATATTTAATATAAAACAACAATCACCGGCTATTAATCATCAATTATCGCTAACAATAGGCTACAGTTATATTCATATGTTAATCCAGCCCTAAATGCTTCAACTTATCCAGTGGATAACCTTACCATTTCCTCTTTTCTTGTAATACAGTTTCTAAGGGAGAAAAAGTTTAAACAAACAATTCCTCAAGTTACGGTTGAAGATGGCGAGGAAATCACAAGTGAAACTGCTACAGCGGCTTTAAGGAGGAGCGTCCACCTGTTCTCAGCCTTGCAGGCCGGTGATGGCCATTGGTGTGCAGAAAATGGAGGGCTACTGTTCTTTTTGCCTCCTTTGGTGATTATTCTCTGAATCTCCATTTCCGTTATGATTACTAATTATTAGCATTACTATAAATCCATTATCTAACTCATCATTTCTTGCAGGTTTTTCTCTGTACATTACAGGACATCTTAATGATGTGTTTTCTGCAGAGCATCGGAAAGAGATGTTGCGTTACATATATTGTCATCAGGTAACATTGGCATGTAAAAGAAATAAGATTTTCCATAATTTGAAGCTACCCTTTTTCTTGTTCTGAATTTTAAAAGTGGAACTTCTGCCTTCCAGAATGAAGATGGTGGATGGGGAATACACATTGAAGGTGAGAGCACAATGTTTGGTACAGTTCTCTGCTATGTATGTATGCTTATACTTGGCGAAGAAGGAGACTGTGCCAAAGAAAATGCTTGTGAAAGAGGGAGAAAATGGATTCTTGATCATGGTGGGGCAATTGCTATACCATCTTGGGGAAAGACATGGCTTTCGGTATGATCATATTTACAGTTGGTAGAGTGAATTTGTTTGTCCTCTAGATTAATTCTAATTACATCGATTCACTATAGTTAATTTAGTTCCAAATGGTCAGAAATTTCCTCTGCTGTAGATACTTGGTGTGTATGAGTGGGATGGAAGTAACCCTATGCCCCCAGAGTTTTGGGTCTTTCCTACTATTTTTCCCTTTCATCCAGGTTTTCATTTTTATGTTAATTATTATTCTTTTGGGTTTACAAGATTAAGTGTTTAATATGAATAAGGAGAAACTGATCTTCTAATCTTCTTACATAATCACCTTATATATTATTTCATAACTGCAGCAAAAATGTTCTGTTACTGTCGGATCACTTACATGCCTATGTCGTACTTGTATGGGAAGAGGTTTGTTGGTCCAATCACACCTCTCATTTTACAAATAAGGAAGAAATCTATAATGAACCGTACCACAAAATCAATTGGAAGAGCGTGCGCCATTTATGTGCAAAGGTGAGAGTTTGATCTAATGTTCACTTTTGCTTTTCAAGAATTGATCTGCAACTGTAATTTCACAACATTTTTTCTTGTTCATGGCAACTATTGAGTCCATTAATTGTTCAGACAAATAGTGTGTGATTATACGAAAATGAATTGTTATTGCAGGAAGACAACTACTATCCCCATCCTATGATACAAAAATTGATATGGGATGCTCTTTACACTTTTAGCGAGCCTCTTTTCACCTGTTGGCCCTTAAACAAATTGAGAGAAAAGGCTCTCAAAATAACGATGGATCACATTCATTATGAAGATGAGAACAGCCGATTCATTACCATTGGATGCGTCGAAAAGGTAATTCAGTTATGGTTCGATAGAAGAAATATATTATGGATATCTTACTAATAATTTTTGTCTGCTATATATTGGTTCTCATTCTTTGAATTCTTGCATATTCAAATGGACCAGCCACTTTGTATGCTTGCTTGCTGGGTTGAAGATCCCAATGGGGATGCTTTTAAGAAACATCTTGCTAGGATAGCTGATTACATTTGGGTAGGAGAAGATGGAATAAAGATGCAGTTTGGTACATAATTCACGCTTACATTTATTAGCATGTTTTATTTTGAAAGTATCCCAATAGAAGAAGTATACCAGAAGTTAGAATAGAATACATTACTATGCTGAATTCAATTGTAGAGTTTTGGCAGTCAAATATGGGATACAAGTCTTGCCCTCCAAGGTTTGATTGCTAGCAATCTCTCTGATGAAATAGGACCTACACTCAAGGAAGGGCACAACTTCCTCAAGAATTCTCAGGTTTCCAATTTTATGAACTAAAATGGTTTCTTCTTTTACCATCAAGAATATGATGTATAACAAGTGATTTTTTTTTTACTATTTTGTTTTGTTCTTTGTTTTCTGATACCATTCAACTCCAAAAGTTAACTGAGAATCCTTCTGGCAACTACAAAAGAATGTTTCGTCATGCATCCAAAGGAGCTTGGACCTTCTCTGATAAAGATCATGGATGGCAAGTTTCTGACTGCACAGCAGAAAGTTTCAAGGTAATTATATTGTTTTTGTGAAAGTTTAAACAGGATGAGAATTAAGCATTATGATAATTTCTATGTTAACTAAATTTTATTGTTTTCCATAGTGTTGCCTGCTTTTCTCATTGATGCCTCCTGAAATTGTTGGTGAGAAAATGGAAACTGAGAAGATGTATGATTCAGTCAATCTAATACTTTCCCTTCAGGTAATGGTTAGTTGCACTGAAAAAATACCATTAGATTAATAGTATAATGATCAATGTTTGCCTTCTTGTGTAGGAAATCATAAATTCAAATTAATCCTGTCATTCCTTTCCTCTTTCCTTTGAACAAGAAAAAAAAAGATTATTCTAACACCTTTATCATATTCACTTATATTTGCTCCTTGCTATTGCATAGTTTTCACAAATTAACATCCTGCATAATTTTACAAACTATTGCAGAGTAAAAATGGTGGTTTCTCAGCTTGGGAGCCAGCAGGAGCGAGATCATGGTTGGAGGTAACTAATTCACTGTGAACCAAACTTATTAATAAAACTTTCTTCAAAATGCTACTTGCATTTTATGAGAGATATTGAAACCAAAATTTGAATCCTTACCTAACTTGAAGTTTATATGTTTGATTTTTTAATATGGCGTTTGAAGTATTTTTCCAAAGGGTCCAGAGGTATTAATTTGTTTGAATGGTTGTTTGATAAAATTATGATATATTGATTGACCTGTGCCAATTGTTTCAACTAGTGGCTAAATCCTGTGGAGTTTATGGAGGACCTTGTAATTGAGCATGAGTAAGGTTCTTATACCATTTTCATTTGTAAAAAGCTACAATAGTCTTAAAACCTTTCCTCTTCCTCTAGGTATAGCCTATAGATACCTTAATTTCCCTAGAAGACTAATAAAAATAGTGATTCAGGTATGTGGAGTGCACTTCATCATCAATCCAAGCATTAGTTCTGTTTAAAATGTTATACCCAGAGCACAGGGAGGAAGAGATTGAAAATTCCATTGCAAGTGCTGCAGGGTTCATAGAAGACATACAAAAACCTGATGGTTCATGGTATGGTTAATTTGGTTTTTTCATCTTGTTAGCCCAAAAAATAACAAATATCTATTATGAAAGGTATGGAAATTGGGAATATGCTTCACCTATGGGACATGGTTTGGACTTGGAGGATTAGCTGCTTCTGGCAGAACATATGAAAATTGTCTTGCTATTCGTAGAGGTGTTGATTTTCTACTCAAATCACAAAGAGATGATGGTGGATGGGCAGAGAGTTACCTTTCATGTCCAAAGAAGGTATTGCCTTGGTTTATATATATATATATATATATATATATATATATATATACACACACACTTTTTTAGTATCTTGGAAGGCAATGAATGTCTATTTATCAGAATTTTTGAGCTTCTGATCTCATGCACTATAAGACGACAGACGCTCAACCGTATTACTAAAAAGATATCTTACATAATAGTTAGCTGGGTGTTTCTTCATTATATAAGTTCCATCCACGTGTACTTTGGCTTATTGATTTGAATACAGGTTTATGTTCCTTCTGAGGGTGATCAATCCAATTTGGTTCAGACAGCATGGGCTTTAATGGGTTTGATTCATGGAGGACAGGTTAGTTTACAAATCAAATTAACATACTCCTATAGTTACATGATTGCTTTTTTCATTCAAAGTTGTTCAAACTTTTCTTGTAAACAAGGCAAAGAGAGACCCTACACCCCTTCATCGTGCTGCAAAGTTATTAATCAATTCTCAAACAGAACTCGGTGATTTTCCACAGCAGGTATCTCCTATTGCTCCGCAAACTTCAAAACAAAAAAAAAAATCCGGAACCGTTAATCAATAACTAAACTCTATAAGCTTACAATTTTGTTGTGCCTGGAATAGTGTTTGAATTTGCTATATACGTCCATTGTCTAACTACTTGTGCTCGACTCCAGTGATAAAGTGAGATCACTTTAGGAATGGATGTCTGGATTTGAATCTTACCAATATAAAACTGATGATTTGCTTACATTTACATTTACGGCAGGAGCTCTCAGGATCATTCATGAGGAATTGCATGCTACACTATGCATTATTTAGGAATATTTTCCCCATGTGGGCTTTGGCAGAATATCGGAGGCAGGTGCCATTACCTTCCAAAAATATATGAAATCAATCAGGGATTATGAGTGGTTCCAACACCGAATCAAGAAGCCTGCTGATTAATAAATGGGCATTTGAATCAAATGTGTTCGCTGCTTTGTAATAATAGATGAATTATGATTTATGGTTGATATCAGGGTAATCAACCTAAATTGCACCTTATTTTTCGGTACATTGCTTTACCGATCACGATTTTCATACATGACAATGATGCTTATTAGCATCACTAGTAACTAATGATGCTTATTAGCATCACTACTAACTGATGATGCCTAACGGGTGCATATATATTACTATTTCGAAATAAAAAAATGAAAGTTCTCTAAGAAAATGATACATGATATTTTTTTTGGCCCTCCAATCTCCTCTGGAAATTAAAGGGCCTAATAGAAACAGCAAAAGTAAATGCAAATAGGAATGTAAATCCAAGAATCACAGCTGCAACCACTCCCGGAAAGTCATGTTTGATGCCATAATAATCTCTCACGAATTGTTCCACTGTTTGGCCACCTTCAAGAGTATCCTTCATGTCTGCAAACTGGGATGCAATTAATCGATACAAGGTCCATGACATTGGACATCCCGGGTTAATTAGAAAAAAGGGGTAATCAAAAACGAAAATTACCTAAAACAGGTGAGTTTAAAATTAATTACAAAAAAAATGGGTGAACGGGCTGAGTATGTGACGCTAACTTTAATAGCGTTTTTAAGATTCGGACGATATTATAAATAACGTCTGGACGAAAAGTTTGAAAGGAAAGCTGGACGCTATTCAAAATAGCGTTCAGCTTCCCTTTAGATAATAAAAAATTAATTAAAAAAAATTTTAAAGGTTGGACACTATTTATAGTAGCGTTCAACCTTTTTTTTTTAATTTTTAATTATTTTAGTTTATATTTTAAATAAAATATAAATATTATTTTAATAAATAAAATTATAATATTTAATAATATATATTATAACATTTTCATTATAAATATTATTTTTTAATTTAAAATTAAATTAAAATTTAATAAAATAAAAAAAAAATAATTAAAAAACTTAAGAAAAATTGGACGCTATTATAAGTAGTGTCTAATTTTTTTTTAATTTTTAATTATTTTATTTATATTTTAAATAAAATATAAATATTATTTTAATAAATAAAATTATAATATTTAATAATATATATCATAATATTTTTATTATAAATATTATTTTTTAATTTAAAATTAAATTAAAATTTAATAAAATAAAAAATAAATAATTAAAAAGTTTAAGAAAAATTGGATTAAGTAGCGTCTAATTTTTTTTTAATTTTTAATTATTTTATTTATATTTTAAATAAAATATAAATATTATTTTAATAAATAAAATTATAATATTTAATAATATATATTATAATATTTTTATTATAAATATTATTTTTTAATTTAAAATTAAATTAAAATTTAATAAAATAAAAAATAAAAAATAAATAATTTAAAAAAAATAGCAGCGTCCAATTTTTCTTTTAATTTTTAATTATTTTATTTATATTTTAAATAAAATATAAATATTATTTTAATAAATAAAATTATAATATTTAATAATATATATTATAATATTTTTATTATAAATATTATTTTTTAATTTAAAATTAAATTAAAATTTAATAAAATAAAAAATAAATAATAAATAATTAAAAAATTTAAGAAAAATTGGACGCAGCGTCCAATTTTTTTTTTAATTTTTAATTATTTTATTTATATTTTAAATAAATTAAAAATATTATTTTAATAAATAAAATTATAATATTTAATATTATGTATTTTAAATTTTTATTATAAATATTATTTTTTATTTAAAATTAAATTAAAATTTAATAAAATTAAAAATTAAAATTAAAAAAATAAATAATTAAAAAATTTTAAAAAAAGTTTAACGCTTTTTAAAATTTTTAATTATTTTATTAATAATAATTATTATTTATTATTTATTTTTTTAATTTTAATTTTTATTTCTTTAAATTTTAATTTAATTTTAAATTAAAAATAATATTTATAATATATATTATTAAATATTATAATTTTATTTATTAAAATAATATATATGTTTTATTTAAAAATTAAAAGAAAAATTGGACGCTACTTATGGTAGTGTCCAACTTTTTTTAAATTTTTTAATTATTTTTTTTATTTTTTATTTTATTAAATTTTAATTTAATTTTAAATTAAAAAATAATATTTTATAATAAAAATATGATAATATATAATATTAAATATTATGATTTTATTTATTAAAATAATATTTTTAATTAAATAAAAAATTAAAATTATTTTTCAATTAAAAATTAAATTAAATTAAAAATTAAAATTAAATTACATTACAAATTTTTTATATTTTTTTAATTTAATTTTAAATTGAAAAATAATTTTTTATAATAAAAAATTATAATATATAATTTTAATTATTAAACTATTATTTATTAAAATAATATTTAATTTTTATTTAAAATATTAAAAAAATTAAAACAAAAGCTAAACGCTACTTATAATAGCGTTCAGCTTTTTTTTTTATTTATTTTTTTAATTTGGATGCCGTTTGTATGAACGCTATTATTAATAGCGTTTTGGACATTAAAACACTACTGGTACTAACGTTTTTAGACTCTTGACTTTTTTTCATACAGTACCCAATTTTAGTAATTTTTGTATCTAACTTACCCCTATACGGTCAATTTCCCGGACATCCCTGATAGTAGCATCTCGACCACACAGGCATCCTCTGTTATACACAGATCAGAGAAATGGTTTAGTCCACAGGATAACTCCATATACAAAACAGAAACGGTGAGAATTTCAGAGAATTAGGGGTGGTTAACTCTCACACTTCCAGGGATGACGAAACCTGAAAAGACGTTCCATATTACATAAAATGCTGAAGAAATTATGGATCCAATGTGGAGGTTTGGTGTCACGGCGACGGCCATCATTCCATAGCAGGTGAAGCACAGTTATGTGAAGTACATGAACAGATACCGAAAGAACTTAGCAGCAGTCCATTCGAATCCGATCATTGCATATGTGATAAGAGCATTTACAACCGTTTGTGCGAAAATGTATGGAATCTCAACCAGGATCTGTTTCAAAAGATGAGGTTGGTATAAAGATTCGGAACATTCTCCATGGTAAAAATTTCTTAAAATATGTAATAACTTATTACCTGCGCATGTGCATAGGGCAAAGCTGAATACATCCCTGCAGCTCTTTCTCTATAGAAGACAGTTCTTTCAACTGCGACTGCTGGCTGCACAGTTGATGCATTTTGTATCCCATGGAAGAGGACTGTTGCGTATATTAAACCAGCAGAATTGAAAATGTCTTGTTCCTTGGACCTACAATGCATCGGAAATGGGAATAAGAAAAAAAAAGGGTGGAAGCAAACAGTATATTGTAATCAGAAATGCTTTTTGACGCAAAAAAAAAAAAATGTCACAAATGGCACAAATGGATATAAATTGTCTAACTCACCCTTTATATGAATGGAAGGAATATTGGGAGGGAAAATGGTGAACCAAACTTGGTGCCATTGTTGCTCATTAAAGTTAAATAATTTACCAGCTAACTCATAAATATTGCTTGTGATAATTCTAAAAGAATAATTAACAAAGCCAGCTGTCGTTTTGCATTAAATAAAAAAAAGTTTAATTAATATTACAATAAAAGTAACCTATTAGAATGAAATAATCTTAAATGGAACTACTAAAAGAATAATAATCTTGTTTTGAATCTGTTGATTCATATAACTCTTTGAAGATGGAAGTGACAAACGAAGTAATGCGTAGAAGGGTAGTTGCTGATGTATTCGTATATAGTGAAGATGACAATATTTTCAATGAAGAAGATAACACAGTTGATGAAGATACTATCATAAATGAAAACTCCATGAATGCAGGAACTGAGGAAGTGAACCCATGGAGGATGGTCTTCATATTTTTATCAAGGCGATGATGAAGAGCGTTGAAGGTTTCGACATGAGTGAAACTACCATGGATGAAGGTATGCAAGGAAGGAATTTTGTCGAGTATGTTCAACGTAATTCTGTAGAGCGAGTCCACGACCAGGTATGTGGTTTCTAGGTGTGGACAACATGTTTGAGTTTTATCAAGAGCACGCGAGATTCCAAGGTTTTAGTGTTGTAAAATTATGTTCAAAGGGCCAAAAATATTATTGTATCAGTTGTGATAGGGAAAGAAAATTAAATACTAATAAGTCATAAAAGGATTTGTTCAATGAAGAGTTCTTAGAAAGAAGATGAAGATAAAAACAAATAAGGGTTCGTTCAATATGGACGATTCTTTTCTTAGTTTTGTTTGTATATCTACGTATTTAAACTCCCTTTGTGCCTAATAGTTGTCTTCAAAGCACTTGATTATTGTGTAACAAATAGCATACAAATAGGATAAAGTGCTGAATTTATCTGCAGAGTTTTGGCAGTCAAGTATGGGATACAAGTCTTGTCCTCCAAGGTTTGATTGCTAGCAACCTTTCTGATGAAATAGGGCCTACACTTAAGGAAGGACACAACTTTATAAAGAATTCTCAGGTTTCCAAGTTTATGTCCTTAACTGTTCTTCCTTTGTAGAATCAAGACATAAATTATAACTTCGGTCTCTCTACTCTGTTCCGACTTAAAATTTGGAAGGTCACCGAGAATCCTCCTGGTGACTTCAAAAGTATGTTTGGTCATATCTCCGAAGGATCATGGACTTTCTCCGATAAAGATCATGGATGGCAAGTGTCCGATTCCATTGCAGAAAGTATGAAGGTAGTTAATTCTGTTTAAAGTTTAAATTATATTTCAAACAAGTTCAGAAAGTATTAAGTTCTCGTATATGTTTCATAGTGTTGTCTGCTTTTCTCTATGATGCCCTCGCAAGTTGTTGGTGAGAAAATGGAACCTGAGAACTTGTACGATTCTGTCAATGTATTACTTTCTCTTCAGGTATGGATTAGTCGCAATAATACAGTGCTTGTTTATATCTTATTAACCTCAGAAAGTATTTTTGTTTGCTTCTTCCTCATGCATGCTTCTTAGAAAGAAATTAACAATAAGCTAAATTTTATAAAATATTGTAGAGTAAAAATGGTGGTTTATCAGCCTGGGAACCAGCAGGAGCAAGATTATGGTTGGAGGTAACTAATTCAAGATGGTGAACTAATCTTAAAGAATTGAATTGAAAATCTTTTAAATTATCATTCCTCCAAAAGTTTTCAATAATTTTAATTAATTACATTTGTCACACCTTATTCCTCTGTAAGGCATAGCATGATCCCGTAGTATATCTAATCCTTATCGACTCCATCTACCGATAACTCATTAAATATACTACAAGGGATTTTAAAAAATTTTCTTTCTTTTGAAAGTGGTGAGCATTTCTAGCAGGCATTAAAAATATTTAATTGAAGTTTAAAAGTTATGTAAAATTTTTATCCATTTTTATTTTTCCGCAAATTTTCAAAAAATTTCAACAAAGTGCCGACTGTAATTGAGAAAAACTAAAAATTTTACCTGTAGAAAACACTTCTAATATAACACTTAACCAATCTCAACCACCATTAAAACTCAAGTCAACATAATTTTCCCCAATCTCCACAATTTAAATCAATTTTCAACTCAATTATTTCAGAAATAATACTAAATAGTTTTCATTCACATTCAATTCAAGAAACATTAATTTACATTCATCAGTATAAATTACATAAGAAAATTCAAAATAATATTATTACAAAATCTGTACAACTGCTCATAACCGCTTTACAAATGTACATACAGTCAATTATATCAAAAAAAACATGTACAATCAGGGTATAAAATTATACCTGACAAAAGGTCCAAAGGTAGCTCTGAAATCCTCAGTAGCTCACTCTGCTGCTCTACTAGTCTCTCTATCTGCGACAGCAATAAACAGTTATCGCTGAGTACTATGACTTAGTGGTGCACAACATACTAAAAAAAATCTTATGCATAAATCAAATCACGTTTATTCAATTGTAGTGCGAAAATGAAAACAAATACAAACACAATTTATAATTTTAGTCAAAGCAGTCTCATTTCTAAAGTCCCAAAATAGATTTCATAAAAACACCTTGATTATATCATGCCATCGTATAATGTTCATCTCAATAGGCGGAGGCTTATGAGGAATCTCAAGGCTAGCTAGTTCAAACTATGGGTACCCATTCAATTTCTTCCTCTACTTGCACACACCTCAACACTTGAGCGGAGAGAATTCAAAATTCAAAACTAATTCCTCCCACTAGGCATGCTAGTGAGGCATTCAGATATATGGTCATGACACTGTGGTTTCAAAACTATCTTAACATTTTACTAACCATTTATTGACAATTCAAACAAATACAACTAAATTTCTAATAATTTAGGTCAAAAGTATAATATTCATTTCATTCACAAATTTGCAATAAAAATAAATCATAATTTATTCATCAAAACAAATTGTCAAGAGAATTTACAGAAAAATTTTATATTGTGCACAAATCTTGTGCGAGACGCCTCTAGGCCTTGACTCGATGTCTCGGGTTCTTTTCTTGTATTCTTTTCAACTGAAACACACAATTTTACAGTGTTGTAGTTTCATAAAGTATAATAAATTCACAATTACTTATGTCTAGCTCTAATATGCTTAATTTAATATTATTTGAATTTTGCATTTTGATGTTACTATTCACAATACTATTCAAGTTAAATTGTTAACTTTCTTATGCTTAATAGGTATGAGAATTTCAATTTCACCCACATACCACATTTTAGTTGCTTAATTTGTTGATCTTGATTGGCCCTTTAATTTTTAGGTCTCCTAGGCACAATTTCAAATTTTCAGTTTTGATGTCATGTTTTACTTTGTTCCATTAATCTTGTTGTTGTGGGAATTTGGCTAAGTGTTTTTCATAGAAGTTGTTCCTTATTGTCATAGCTTTAATCCCCTTTTGAATCACTATATTCGAGTTTTGTAGCCCAAGATATGGCTATTTGAACATGGCTAGCGGATTGGTCTAACTTGATTTACAGGCACCTACTTTAGTTACGTAGTTTTGGAACACTAATTTTAAGTTGCAAAATGACTGGGTTATAGGCAGAATTTGAGTTGGTGTTCTTCATTAAAGTTGTAGTGCTATGTTATACCTTTCCAATGCCATAAAAATCAGGTCATTTGGACTGTATAGCTAAGTTATGGCCAAATGAACAAACACATTTATTTGGTCATTTTGGTACAATAGTAGTGCATTACTATGTTAATATCATTTTAGGCATTGTTCCTGAATGAAAAATGTGCCATTATTGTTTATTTTCATTCCCAATTGGCTTCACACCAATTGAGTTGGTAAATTTTTAGTTTTAGTCTCTGAAAGAGACCTAGGTCAAGCTGCTAGAATAATGACCCTAACCAATCTGAATTGCACTTGGTTTCTACCAATTCAAACATACCACAAATGGTCCTAATTGACCATTTCTCACCTCAATTAAGATCATTTGCATCAATTAACCATTTCCTACAATTTTTCTCCTAATTTCAAGAGGTTAAGAACCCTAATTACACAATTATGCAATCTAATGCAATTAAAGTTTATAATCAACCTCTATACACTCAATTCAACTTAACTAATACCTCAATTCCATCAAAATCGTGAAATTTCAATACCCTTATAGGTTGGCCGAAAATCCCATTCAGTCCCACAATGATAATTTTCTTTTGATTTAAGTTCAATTCTAGGTTAACTTAACTAAGAACATGAAAATTTAATAAAAGATGTCAAGTTTAAGTACTAACCTTTGTTTGATCTCTACTTCTTCAATTTCTTCCTTTTTCTTCCTTTTTTTCCTTCCTCAATCTTCTTCTCAAGTGAAGATAACAAGCTTTAATCAAAGAAATTTGGGAA